>NC_064816.1:33959959-34314969 GCF_023721935.1 Panthera uncia
GATGGTCATGGCGATGGTGGTGATTGATGGTGGTAATGATTGTGGTGATGATGGTGGTAATGATGGTCATGGCAATGGTGGTGATTGACAGTCATGATTGTGGTGGTGATGGTGATGATGGTGGTAATGATGATGGTGTTGCTGATAGTGGTAGGAATGGTGGTGATTGATGATAATAGTAATGATTAATGGTGGTGGTGATGGTGATGATGGTGATGGTGATGGTGGTGACAATAATGATAGCGAGTGTTTATGATCCAGGTACCGTACTTTTCCTTTAATGCTCGTAATCAGGTACTGATGTCATGTAGTTGTTATTATTATTATTGTTATTATTATTATTATTATTATTCAGGTATTCAACTGGACTAACAGGCTTAGAGAGTTTGCCTTTAGTAGTGGAACCAAGACACAAAGTCAGGCAGGCTGACTCCAGAGGCCGAACACTTTGTTCCACATAGTCATTATACTAATCTAACATCTTGTTTTCCAATTTAAACTCATCAAGATCGGAGGCCATCCAAATCCAATTCTAAGCAAGACTCTACATCCTTCTGCTAAGAGACATAAGAGTGTAATGAATAGAAGACTGTGCTCAGATCCTGAAGTTAATGGCTAAGAGGCAGGACTTCAGCCACAACTTTATGAGCCAGGCAACAATTTTATTAAGTAGACAAGCAATTCACAGGGGACTGTGAACAAGATGATATTGTTTTTTAAAGGTCAAAAACTGGATTCTTGTGGATTTAACTAAGGCGAGAATAGGTATGATTTTAAATCAGCAGCTTTATCCATAGTCACAACAGACTCCCTCCACACATATGCACACATGTCATTCCTGGTTGTCTACCACGTTCTCATGATCCGTTCTTCCCGTGCTTGTCCCCACCTGCTATTATGTGGGCACGCTCCACGGAGAGAAAATCTGGTACTTAGAGCAATACTTTGGGAATCATTTAGACATCCGGAGCTAAGTCTTTATCTCTCACTAGGTTTCCAATTTTCTTCATATTGCTCAGGCTCAGTGAGTTAACTTTAAACTGAGTGCTCCCAGAAAAAAAAAAAATAATAGTCTTTTACTCAAAGCTGATTTCTGGAAAAAGATAGTCTCCCTAGATTAAGTGAAAATGTGTAGCTTTTGTGCTTTGTCACTTAAACCTTGACTTTGACATCAGAATAAATCATGCTAATCAAAACTCTGAAAAGTGTGAAGCTCTTCCTCATCTTTTGGCACCCAGAATTCCCGCAGGGGGCCTTTGCCCCTGAAACATCCCAAATTATACATACAAATTAAATATCCTATACAAAATAGTAAGCAAGACTGAATACTTAATAGGGTCTCCCAATGTGCCTGGAGCTGAGCTAAGTACTTTTTTGTCCCATTTCATCCTCATAACAAACCTAAGAGTGGATGGGGGGCATTGTTACTATCTTTCTGGTGCAGAAGAGTTAGCCAGGGCTCAGAGAGGTTAAGCAACTTGCCTAACATCACACAGTTGGTAAGTGGGAAAGCCAGGGTTTAAATAACCCTTGACAGTCTTGCTCTCTGCTGCTCCTTGTGGTTAGAATTGGAACAGGTGCCACACTAGCCAGTTGTGGAATGAATAAGTCACAGGAATAAAAGGCACAGCGTGGGGAATATGGTCAATGATACTGTAATAAAGTTGTATGATGACAGAGGTAGGTGCACTTGTGGTGGGCAGAACGTAACGTGTAGAAACTTGAATCATTATGTTGTACATCTGAAACTACTGTAACATTGTGTGTCACTATACTCTGTTTTTTTGGGTTTGTTTTTGTTTTTGTTTTTGTTTTTTTTTTTAATGAGCCTTTGGTATAATGGTTAGAAGTTCCCTTCTTGGTTTCACATTAGTTGGATGTACTGATGTCGGTCACTCAACCCCTTCAAGCCCAGTTCTCTTATCTGTTACGTGGAGATCAATACGGCTACTTCACAGGTTTCGTCTATGGTTTATGGGAGGCTCCATTTCTAAAACGTGTTACCTAGGCATCTCTTTTCTTCTTATTGTGTGATCAATACCTTATGTATTTGGCACCTAGGCAAGATGCTGACTCCCTAACCTGGTAATTCTTCTCCAAAGCCCTGACAATTATAAGTTGTGCAATACATGATCCCTGCTAGCAGATTCTGGATTTTAAAAGGGCTCCTGGTGTCTCAGTAATAGTCTTTTCCATCTCTGTAATACAGTGTTTGCCAAACTGGGTTCCATGGCAGTTGCAACCAGGTGGTCTGAGAGGGAAAAAAAAAACCTCCTTCTTGAAATAATTTTGAGAAATGCAGTATAATATTGGCCGGTAACATACCCATTAATTCATTAAAGGCTCTGATAAGTCCTGTGATATAGAAGCCTATACCTGTGTCTGACTACGCAGTGTTTATTTTCTTATTTCTTGGGACAAACGTGTTTTGGTTTGGGAAATACTGGCCTAGAGCCTTAAAGGCTTTTACTTTATTTGTTATTAATTAGTTAACTTTTCACAACAACCCTTCCAGGTAGCCTGGGACAGACCCTGGGATGTAGAACCCACCGCACCTCAGTTAGTTTAAAGAGTTGGCCAACAACAAAGCAGCCATGCATTCAGGAAGCTGAAGCTGGAAGCAAAACTTCCTAAAATCTCTGCCTTGAGTTAGTTTTGAACATAACCCGTTCTCTTTTTTAATTATATAATTTCAGAAATTTCAGCCACTTGAACAGCTTGCTGCTGACATTTGGAGTAGCGAGGCCTTTGGGTAAAAGCCACAAGTGGTTCTTTCTCCAAGATCAGCTCAAATCCTGCCATTTGTTCCCATGTCTGCCGTTGCCCAGACTCACTTGAACCATACAGGCCTCCACAGCAGCCTCTTAAGTCGTCTCCCTGTTTCTCTTATTCCATTGAATCCAAGCCACAGCAGAGCTTGGGGCTTGCCCTTGCAATGCTCTAAAACCTTCGTTAGAGTAAAACCTTGAGTTTGTACTCCAGCCTCCAAAGCTCTTCCGATTTGGCTCCTGTCCACTTCAACCTCTCCTGTCTCGGTTTCCCTGTATTGTCATAGTTCTCTTCCCCAAGCACACCAAGTCTTTTCTGCCTCAGGGCCTTTGTACCTCTGTTTCTTTTGCCTCCAAGACTCTCTTTGCACTAGATCTTTGCAGAGATCGTTCCTTCTCATTGTGACTGTCTCAGCCCAAATATTACGCCCCCTGTAAAGCCCTCCCTGTCACCTCTCCAGCTCATCTCCAGCCCATCACCCTGTCCTTTTCCTTCATAACCTGTTATTCTCTTGTTCATTCATTGATGGACTTGTTTGATGTCGGTCTGTCCCAAAGGATGAGCAGCTCCATGAAGGTAGAGACTTTTTCTGAAGATTCACCATTTTATCCCTAGTACCAGCATAATGCCTTAATAAATATTTTAGGAAACCAGTCCATGTGTAATGAATGAGTTGGGGAATTAGGGTCTCCCTGGGTAATTGTTTGCAGCGACATGGGACTGGTTGCACATGTGATCTTTGAAACCATCATGAAGTAGTGGTTATTTATTTATTTGTTTGTTTATACTCATCAGTTATTCCTACAGCTCCTCTTGGGAGATCCCACATTCTCCCACACTCTGGATGATGCATGATGTCATCTCTCTAGAATCACCCCTGGACTCATACTCATTCCCAAAAGGAGAGTCTGGCTCTAAGGTGGCTGTCAGAACTGTTTGAGCTGGCAGTCAGTTGCCTCTATTCTCGCCAGAGGAAGAGCATAGGTGAATTGCCTTCAAGTCCCACCTTTCCAGCATCTTTATGTTTATTTTCAGATTTCTCACCACCATGCTGCTGCCCTTCTTCAATCTGCTGCTGTACTTACTAGTGTTGCTCTGAGGTGGTTTAAGCAAACTTTTTCGCTGTTGCTGTGGACTGTTAAATCCACAGAGCGAATACAGGTTTCAGCTACTGAGCGCAGGTGGGTGTTTGGTGTTTGGGTGTCTTGCTGCAGGGCGTTGGGCTGCATACAACCTTCAGCATTCAACCTCATGTCTTAGAATCACTGTAGCATTGTGGTTCAAGTTCAGTTTGTAAAGCCCCAGGGGCTGGATGGAATGCAAAACTTGGAGGCATTTCTGATGTCATAGTGGTTGGACTGGACTCTTGGAGAGTGTGGGATTGGGGCTGGGCATCAGAATAAGAGTGGACATTCGTTGAAATGAATAGTGCAATGGAGATGACTGATTAATTGGATTGGATTAATTAATTGGATTAAAAGGAGATCCCTGATTAATTGATTGGAGTAAAGGCAGAGCTATAATAAGTGTTGCTATGAGATTGAATTTTGATGGAGTCATACAACCAAGGCCACCAATATTTACTGATTGAGTATATCTCACGAAGCTTATACTATGCCAGGCTTGTTAATCTATAACCTCATAGAATCTAGCCAACAACCAGATGAGATTTTATTCTTTTATTCATTTACCAGTGGGGGTAAATGTGGCTTTAGAGAAGATTAAACAGCTGTAGAGCAATGCCTTCTAGTTTTACAAAATGTTTATTTATTTATTTTGAGAGAGAGAAAGTGTGTGTGCATTTGGACAGGGGAGGAGTGGAGAGAGAGAGAGACAGAGAGAGAGAGAGAGAGACAGAGAGAGAGAGAATCCCAAGCAGGCTCTGTGCTGCCAGTGCAGAGTCAGACGTGGGGCTCGATCTCACTGACCAAACCATGAGATCATGACCTGAGCCGAAATCAAGAGTCAGACACTCAAACGACTGAGCCACCCAGGTTTCCCAAGGCATGTGCAAGAGGAGAGAGTAAGTATGCAAACTAGGCACTGGGGGTGGGGGGGAAATTTGGAGATTTCAAAAGCAAATAGATCCAATGGCCTGAAAGGGAACAAGGCCATAGTGAGTCCTTAGAGGGAGAAGGGGGTTCAATCAGGAGACCGACACTCAAGTTGCCTTCAGACTCTTAGTGGGATGAGTTTCTACAAGGACCCCTGATAGGTGTGTGTTTGTGTGCACGTGCATGTGTGTGTGTGTGCGTAAAAAGTCGTTTCTTTGCCAACTATAATTTAAATATCCACATATTTCCTTTGTTAGCCAGTGTCGTTTTGAGAGACAAATTTAATTCTGGGTTGTTGTTTTCTTCAGGTAGATGGTGCTTACTGTCAGTCAGTGTCAGTGGCCTATTGGAATCCATCCAGGGTATATTTTCTTAAAGTATTTAAATTGGGTTTAGCTTTAAAAAAAAAAAATGACATCCGGAAAGTTAGACCTTCCTTGGCTCTTTTCTAAAATATCTACTGGCTTAAGTAAGCAAGTGACTATAGACTCCGCTGTTTATCTGGAAAAGTTCTGGGTATTGGGGGAGGCAAAAAAGGAGATGTAAGCGATAAGGTCTCTAGCCTCCGGGACGCTATCATCGCATTGGGAAGACAAAGGAACGAATTCTGACTCCTTTTTCTTTCTTATTCTAACGCCATGGAGGTTTCAATTGGGCTGGTTTTGACTTTGTATGACAGAAGCCCTAAGTAAAACTGGCTTAAAGAAGATTCACAGTAATTTTCTTTTACATAAACAAGAAACCAGGACTTGAATCACTGTCTTCAGGTTAGTGAAGTCTCTTAACCCCTGGTCTCTATCTTCTGAGTTCCTCTCTGATTATTATGACCTGTCACCCACCTTTCAGCCCTGAGATGGGTGTGCAGGCAGGTGAAAAAGTAAGAAGACACAGACTGGCCAAAGGAGACCCTTTTAGAAAACTTCGCTGCAAACCTTACCCGAAGCTTTTGATTACATGTCACTCACCACACATGTCTGTACAGCAGCCTGGCAAGTGTAGTAGTGAAGCTGGGCATGTTGCCACTTGTTAGCAAAGAGCCGGGGAGAGTAGATTTCAGATGGTCGTCCAGCAGTGTCTGCCATAATGCATCTCCGGGATACCTAGCCCAGGCCAAACAAAGCCTATATCATTTCTTCTCTGATGCTGTCCCAGTCCTCAGTGATGGGGCACGTGCTTTGCGTGGCTGCGGTCCCGCAGCTGAATTTTGTCATTTCCTGATTTTCTGGCAGCATGGAGGAAGAAACACACACTCTGCAGGAGTCTGCAAGACCCAGGTTTGAACCTTCAGCTTGGCCAGAGTATGGAAGAATAGGCCTTGGCAAGTTGCTTAACCGCTCTAAATCACTGTTTTCTTCTCCTCCTCCCTCCCCTCCTCCTCCTTATTCATCATTATTATTATTGTTGTTGTTGTTGTTTATTTATTTATTTTTGAGAGAGAGATCGCAAGCAGGGGAGTGGCAGAGAGAGAGGGAGACACAGAATCCGAAGCAGTCTCCAGGCTCCGAGCTGGTGGCACAGGGCCCGATGAGGGGCTGGAGCTCGTGAACCGTGAGATCATGACCTGAGCCGAAGTCGGTCGCCTAACCGACTGAGCCACCCAGGCGCCCCTAAACCACTATTTTCTTGTTTGTAAACCACCATGGAGTTACTTTGAGGACCAAACACAGTTATGAATATAAAGGATCCAGCCTCATGCTTGGAACATAATAGATACTTAAGAAATGTCAGTGGTATTTGTTGCATGCTCAAAGCTAGAAGCCGATTCTTGAAGGATTAGATCATGAGGGCTTGCTGAATAGCAGTTTATTTGAACAAGTCTTAACTGAGTCGCAATCACCGTTTCTTTGTTCCTTCCAAAATATCAAGATTCTCTTTCCATTTTACATTGAAACAACCTTAGGTATGATGATAGATGTATATGGTTCCTGCATATTTAGGGTATGTGTGTGTATCTCGTTCCCCCTTAAACATACTTCCTTTCTCTGAAACCTGAGCTGCTATGCTGAGGTCTAATAAAGGAACCTAAATTTACTTACATAGTCTTGAAATAATTTTGGGGGCGCCTGGGTGGCTCAGTGGGTTGGGCGTCTGACTTCGGCTCAGGTCATGATCTCACGGTCCGTGAGTTCGAGCCCCGCGTCGGGCTCTGTGCTGACAGCTCAGAGCCTGGAGCCTGTTTCAGATTCTGTGTCTCCCTCTCTCTCTGACCTTCCCCCATTCATGCTCTGTCTCTCTCTGTCTCAAAAAATGAATAAACGTTAAAAAAATTTTTTTTTAATAAAAAAAAAAAATAATAATTTTTAACCAGCAGAGAAAAAGGCTGGACTCCAGAAAGGTAAACTTGTACTTATTCCTCTGATTTGGGCCGATGCCTTTTTTCAAGAAAAAGAGAAGAGTCAAAACTAAAGCAGCTCACAATGGACCTTTATTTCCTTCGCACTGGCAGAGGTCCCAAGTTAGAACTCTATGAGTTGATCCCACTGTAAGTAAACCTGATGCTCTGAAACCAGAGGAAAAGCTTTAAACACAGGGTTTTCATTAGGGTTCTCTTAAATACGACAGTGTCTACATGCTTTTGAAATGTGCTTTGATTTAAATACAGACAGCCAGGATGCAGCTCTTCTGGAAAGCCAGGCCCCCCCACGAAGGGACAGAGCCTTTTCTGGAGACCTGCAGAACCCTGTTGTATTTAAATGAGCAGGGGCAGAATCATGATTGCTCTGGGGCTGCGGCAGCATTTCTGCTGACAAGCTGCATGCCACTTTTCTGTAGTGACTATTCTTTACCTGGAACAGCTTCTCCATGGCAACCCCATTCACAGAGTGCATTTGTTACTTCTCTTTTTTTTTTTTTTTTAAATGAGCAGGTTGGGAAGGAAACGAAATATATATGTTTTGGGTTCCTAAATGGAGAAAGGGGATGGGGTGAACAACAGACCCTGGGGGAAAAGCAGGGGATTTTTTTTTTCTTTTTCTTGATTTGTCTCCTTCTTGGGTGGATACAAATCAAAAAGGTGTAATTAAAAAAATCACCTGGTATGTGGGATTCTCTCCTACTTCAGTGAGCATTCTGATGAGATATAGTGTGGATCAATTAATTTGTTTCTCAGTTGATAGTGAATTTTGGCCCAGTGGTTCGCTGAAATTTCAAAGGGTACTTTCATTCTGCTTTTCACCTGTTTGTTAAGGACCTGCCATCAGCCACTCAGGCCCCAAGGATTTGGCTGAGGGGAAAATCTCATAATAGTGTTTTCAAGGATACAAGTTTTCAAAAGACAAGAGTGAAAGCACCAGAATGATTTTTCCATTATGTCAGGGGTTTATTGTTTCCCAAACTAGTTTCTCAAGGTCTAGAAATAAGAGTACTTCGTAGGAAAATCTTTCCTTTCCCTCATAATACGTTAAGAGACTTCTAGGCACAGAAAGAAACAAAACAAAATAAACAAAAACCCTCAAGCATTCAGTCACTTCACATTGTTTCATATAAATACCTTGTTTTTTTGTTTTCTTCCAAATCTCCTGTTTTTCATTGTCCCTTCAACTTTATGATTAGATGAAGGAGTGAATGTCCTGTCAGATGACATTCAGCCAGAGAGAGTTTGATCTTAAGTCAAGAGGGCGTATCTATCCCACATCACAGCTTGCTTGTGAGTCCCGATAGCCGTAGGAATGCACAGTGGAAAGTCCACAGCACCAGCCCTGTGGCAGACATTCAGTAGTATTGCTAAGTGCTCCATTGTTGTTATTATCAATAGTTGGTTTCCATAATAGTGAGGTTGTACTTAGTTGGGCACTGAATCACTGCAAATTTTTTCAGGTAGAATTAGGATATATTTGACATTGCTAGAAGTTTCTAGGACTGGGGGACTTGACGCTCCAAATGCCATCATCCAAGGGGGAAATTGTGAAGAAAGCAAGGATGTGCAAATTCCTCTGTTCTGTGAATCACTCTCCTTGAGTGTGGCCACGTAGAATCCAATTGTATTTGTCCAATATTTTAGATTTGCACTGGTGTACCTTTAGAATTCTGGAAACTACCAGCGTATTTTAATTGTATTTAATGAGTTCCATGGGGAAATGAATTTCTACTACATTGTTGCATCTATCATTATATATATTTATTTATGTTAACACATGCAGATATTGACGTACCAAATACGAGATCAATTAACCTTAGAAATTAATTGTGCATTTAAAGAGCAGTAAGAGGAGAAATATGCACCATTGGAAATTAGAGTTGGGGACTGGTTCTGTAAAGTGAGCACTGTTTCAATAATATGTGGGGATGAATAATTCCCCCTGAAATACCAAAGTGACAATGTACTGGAAGCATTGCTTTCCTCTGCAGAATTTGCCAGGAATTCAGTGGGAGACAAGTGCCATTATGGGGAAATATTGATTCACTGTAGGCACAATGTGTCTTGTTATTATAAAGACAAGAGTCTGTGGTCTTTTGTCAGCTTCTTCTTTTTAAACTAAATGTATGGAATTGTTCATTGTAATTGGGATATTTAGACTGCTTTTTTAAATAGGATGAACGAGAAGGTTTCTGGAACCTCAACAATTTTTTCACAACCAGAATACCCTAAAAAAAAAAGTTGAGTTCCTACAGTGATGCCAGATCTGACTTCCGCATTTTAATAATGCCTGGAATCTGGTGTAGGATTCCCTTCCAATTAACAAGCCTCATCTTACCTGCACTCATCTATTTCTGTCCCAACTCATGTCAACACAGGAAACTGAACATAGAGTGGTTAAGACTACGAGCTCTTCAGCAGTGGCTGGCTCTTCTGTTTATTAGCTGTATGTGATCTTGGACCTACAGCTCATGTTTTCGTATCTGCAAATGAGGATATTAGTGGTACTTAACCCATGGAGCGGTTGTCAGGACTAAATGAAATAAGGCATGTGAAATTCTAAATAAGTCCTTCCTAAACACTAGGTGTCAACCAACACCACTTTCCTGTGCTACCTTGGACTTGGTTTGACTCTTGCATCTCAAACTGCAGTGGATATCGTGTAGTAGATAGGAGCGAGAACAGTCTTGGGCTCCAACCAATCACATTGTCTGTCTATTCACATCTTGAGTGGGAGGGTAATTTGGGGACAACCGCACTTGATGTTAGTCATCACAATTGATTCAAAAGGGGCAGCTGATTTGGGGACCAGTGTTCTTTGTTCATTGCCTATAAAGGTGATACTATCCTAAAGCTTTGAAGGAAGAGGACAGGGTCTCTTTCAGAAGCAGCTGAGTATGTTACTCTTTTACTAGAATATCAAAATGAATTTTCTGTTCCAGAAACTCCTTCCAGATTAAACTACTGCATTTTTTTTCATTTTTTAAAGTGTATTTATTTACTTTGAGGGGAGGGAGAGAGAAAGAAGAGAGAGAGAATCCCAAGCAGGCTCCATGCTGTCAGCGTGTAGCTCAACTCAGGGCTCCAACTCACAATCCTGAGATCATGACTTGAGCTGAAAACAAGAGTGAACCACCCAGGCGCCTCAGCTTCTGCGTTGATCAAGAATCATACCCTTTTCGGGCTAGTATCCAAAATCTATAAAGAGCTCACCAAACTCCACACCCGAAAATCACATAACCCAGTGAAGAAATGGGCAGAAAACATGAATAGACACTTCTCTAAAGAAGACATCTGGATGGCCAACAGGCACATGAAAAGATGTTCAACGTCGCTCCTTATCAGGGAAATACAAATCAAAACCACACTCAGATATCACCTCACGCCAGTCAGAGTGGCCAAAATGAACAAATCAGGAGACTATAGATGCTGGAGAGGATGCGGAGAAACGGGAACCCTCTTGCACTGTTGGTGGGAATGCAAATTGGTGCAGCCTCTCTGGAAAGCAGTGTGGAGGTTCCTCAGAAAATTAAAAATAGACCTACCCTATGACCCAGCAATAGCACTGCTAGGAATTTATCCAAGGGATACAGGAGTACTGATGCATAGGGGCACTTGTACCCCAATGTTTATAGCAGCACTCTCAACAATAGCCAAATTATGGAAAGAGCCTAAATGTCCATCAACTGATGAATGGATAAAGAAATTGTGGTTTATATACACAATGGAATACTACGTGGCAATGAGAAAGAATGAAATATGGCCTTTTGTAGCAACGTGGATGGAACTGGAGAGTGTGATGCTAAGTGAAATAAGCCATACAGAGAAAGACAGATACCATGTGGTTTCACTCTTATGTGGATCCTGAGAAACTTAACACAAACCCATGGGGGAGGGGAAGGGAAAAAAAAAAAAAGAGGTTAGAGTGGAAGAGAGCCAGAGCATAAGAGACTCTTAAAAACTGAGAAAAAACTGAGGGTTGATGGGGGGTGGGGGGGGGGGGAGGGTGGGTGATGGGTATTGAGGAGGGCACCTTTTGGGATGAGCACTGGGTGTTGTATGGAAACCAATTTGACAATAAATTTCATATATTAAAAAAAAAAAAAGAATCATACCCTTTTCTCTTCAGTCGCCTTGAATGATACCCACTACATTTGGATTGCACATTTCTTAGTGGGGGAAGTGCATATATCATTCGTTCTTCCCTCCTCAACCCACGAACGTGTTCTGATTGCCCATAGTAGGCAGACAACCCATGTCTGACCAAAACAGATTAAATCCTTAGCCTTTTACAAGAGTGAAGGGGAAAGATGCATTTTGGTCTGTTGGCCTTGACAGTGAGAGGATATATATTTGGAGCTGTTGGAGTCACCCCTGCAGAAGGCCTTGCTGAGAGCAAAGTCAACACAAAAGGAAGTAAAGCCAAGAGATAGAAACAGAGTCCCCATGATCTCTTTTCATCAGCTAGATACCACCTGGCCTAAAGCTTTGCACTGGGCTTCTCATCTGGAAGGAGAGTCCATTGATGTGTTCCTGTTTATTCCGTCAGGCAGTTTTTGTTAACTTTCAATCACCTGCCATTGAAAGAGACCAGTTCAGTGAAGTTTCTCCTCATTCTGAGATATCTACCTTCACAGGTCATTTCTACTTTCTTTGAGCAGTAGGCATTATACGAGATTCCTTCAATTGTCCCTAAAGAATCTGAGGTCACTGAGCTTACTAACTGTTGAGTTCTGCCGTTCTACCTGTAGATCAATGGGATGCCATAGATCCTGCATGCAATATTGTGAACAAACAAAAAATTTTCCAAGACAAGGAAAACAGAGATTATTTCAAGGATATTCTCTTTTATACATGGGGAAATACTAATAATTAATAGAAAATGTCTTTATATCTCATTCAAGCTTCTCAAAATCTAAAAAGAGAGGTATGATGTCAATCTCCATTGCATATGGGGAACGGCAGAGCTTGGAGAAGTTAGATAAGTTGCCCAAGATCCCATGGTTAATGGCTGCTATATCTGGGATTCAAAACCATATGATCTGATTCGCACATGACATAAAGATGAGCTAGAACCTTGTAACCTTCTTCATGCAGGGGCACCTTTAATCCAGACCCCTTGTGCTTTGATGTGCAACCCAGAGCTCTTCCCTCAATTCTGTTTCCATGGTGCACCCTGCATCGACACTTCTTGAATGTTCTTGCATCTACTGGGGGTGGGAAGCCTTCTTCCAGACCTCAGCTTCAGATGCTGCCCACCCAACCATCTGTGGCAACAGATTTGTGTGTTATCAATTAAAGTCTAAAGGAAGTTGGTGAAGCCTCCTACTCTAACAGGATGGGCTAAAGCAGTTCCTGTTAAAACAGAAATGGGTTGTGTCTGTGATATTGGTAATTGGTAGCTTTCCAAGAGCACTTTAAATACACCCCATGCCATGAATTGCTCAGCTCTGATTCTCTTTAAGACTTTCCTCTCAGAGGTGGCTTATTTCCAAGAAGTGGACCACTACATAACTAAATAGGGTTGCCCTTGTGGGAAGCAAAGCAACATCCATAATTTGCAGAATTTACCTCTATGATTTTCTCTTTGGGACTCACTTTGGAAACCACAGTTACTTTTTATTGTATAAAATCTTCACACATATGGCACGCCATGCCCCAATTACAGTCACAAAGATTCCTTGGTTTCAACTATTCTGGAAGACTATCCATGTTTTTGAGATGCCTTACCCAGGGAGCACCAAAATATCAAGTACACAAAATAACCAGTAACTTTAAGATAGACCATCTTAGCACATGCCCTTAATTTGGTGAAAATCCACCTAGGTTTTTATATAACCAGATAATTTGAATTTTTACATAGAGACTTTTAAAACATATGAAGCATCTACCAACTGCGATTTTCTGTGGTAGACCCTGAGAGAGTAGAGATTCGCCGTATACGGTTTCTGCCCTCATGGAATTATTGTCCAATAGCTAAGCCCAGCTAGTCAGTAAAGAGTTAAGTCAGTATGACTTAAAAAAAAAGGATTCTGCATATCCTTTAAATGTCTTATGAAGAAATGTGTTTCTGAAGCATAGAACTTTAGCCTACTATGGGTAGGCACTTGTATCAACAAATATTGTGTTACCTACCTTCCCATCCACACTGTGACAGCAATATACAAAGGATGACTGCCCTTCTCTCTTCTGTAAAGTTTCTCCACCTTGGCCTATTCAATTTTGGGGCAGATAATTTTTGGCTGCAGGGCTGTCCTGTCACTGTGGGGTATGTAGCAACATCCCGGGTTCGACCTTCTAGATGCCAGTAGTGAACTCCTCTCCAGTCTTAACAACGAAAAAAGTCTCCAGACATTGTCACGCGTCTCCTGGGTGAATGGCGGGGGGGGGGGGAGGAGAGAAGGCAAAAAATGGTCAGTTGACAGCCAAAACCAAGACAAGATGTGTAAGAGTGGACAGGTGTTTGCAAAGTGTTGATCCACAGAAAAACCTGTCTTCCAGTATTCTGTAAAATAGAATAAACTCGCTCTATCATGGTCCATATTATTGGGGAAAGGTGAATAATTCCTGGAAACAGAGGAATGGACGCACTGACTTCTCAAAATCCCTGCTGACCCTAGAATTCTAGAACACCGTTCATCTGTGACCTGGCCTAATTCCTCTCTCTCCCTGTCCCTGTGGCCTGTACTAATGATAGGGCTTGCCGAGCTGTCGCACTATCCAGAATGCCCTTTATGTCAGCAGGAAACCTGGAGGAGACTTTCTTTTCTTCCTTTTTTTTTTTTTTTAGTAGGCTTGGCAGAAACATTTTTTTTTTTCAAGAGAGAGAAAAAAAATCAAATTTAAGGACTGTGGAAAAATAACTTTCTGTGCTCTTAGGTACCAGAATCGACCATTTGTCAGAACCAAATGTCTGCTAAAGTGTGAAAAATTGTTGGAAGGCATTTTCTAAATTTTGTTATTGTGGTTCTATCAATTCATTTCCATGAGCCCTCTCATTTGTGTCTGTTGGCTGTCCAGGCCAGGCTGGCCAGCTGAGAAGTGGATCTACTGTCTTTTATTCTCAAGGTCCTGACATTCATCTGACGGTTGGGAAGGTGGCTATGCTGTAGTGGAGAGAGCTCAGAGTATGAAAGTTTTAAGACCTGGTTTTGGATCTCACCATCATCACTTCCAGGCTTCAAGATCTCAGGAGAAGTTCTTAAATCCCTGGGACTTACCTTGTCCCTGAACATGTAAGTGGTGAAAGTCTCCACTGGACTATGGTGAGCGTAAAACAAGAGAGTAGCTATTTGAAGATTTTTAAATGCCTATGGAAATTATCTGTTAGTGTGATCAGACAGTGTAATCATGTAGCAAATATTTTTTCATCATTGTCTGCTTATGCAGTGTTTTTCAATTTTAAATTGGGCAAAACCTAGTCCCCTAAGAACACATTCTAGCCATGCCTTTCATATTATTAACCTCTCTCTTCAGGTATGATCCCTGAACTCTCCTGTAATTTCTCACCTCAATAATCTATCCTACAGATCTTTTTCTTAATTCAGCTTTTCTGTAGTAAGACCATGGTCTCAGCATTAGATCAAGAGTCTAATCCCACGTATGTTATTATCAATTCTTTGACCTTGAGCATGACATCTTTTATAAACTCATAGCAACCTCTGTTTCATCAAAAATGAGGGCAATAACAGATTATATCTTAGAGTGTTGTCATACTGAGAATATAAAATAAAGACTGTAAAGTGACATCAAGGTGCTAGACCCTATTAAGTTCTCAAAAAGTATTAACAGTTATCGATGAGCTTGACTCAATTAAAGCTCTTTGACAGGACTCATGTATGAAGTCTCTATAATCTACATGGTATGGTGTCAATTTTGAAAATATTTCTTTGGTTGACACAACTCTGGGGGACCGTGTCTCCTTTATGTTCTTTGTGCCTGATGCCCCTGGAGTTGTGCCACCAGAGTCTGAGCTGTCCTTGTCCATCAGTGGAGCGCACAAGGTGTGCTACAGGAAGTCCTCCTGTCGACCCACTGGTGACATCTGCCTCAAAGCCAGAATGATGAAACCTGGGAAGGGGTTGAAAAAATGGTGGATTATAGCAAGGTTTCTTAAGTTTTTTTTTTTTTAATTTTTTTTTAACGTTTATTTATTTTTGAGACAGAGAGAGACAGAGCATGAACAGGGGAGGGTCAGAGAGAGAGGGAGACACAGAATCTGAAGCAGGCTCCAGGCTCTGAGCAGTCAGCACAGAGCCTGACGCGGGGCTCGAACTCACGGACTGCGAGATCATGACCTGAGCCGAAGTCGGACACTCAACCGACTGAGCCACCCAGGCGCCCCAAGGTTTCTTAAGTTTTAACGTGCCTGTGACTTCCCCGGGAATCTTGTCAAAATGCTGATGCTGCTTCCTTGGGTCTGGGATGGGACCTGAGACTCTGCGTTTCTAACCACCTCCCCAGGAGGCGGGTGAGTATGGTGCAGGGACCTCGCTGTGTCAAGAGGCTCTAGACTAGGAAGGTCGTCTTAATCATATCTTTCTTTGGATGCAGTCTTTCTCTTTAGTAGGTGCCTTGTGGCTCCTGTTGAATTCAGAGCTGATGAAAACATCCCTCCTTCTCTCCTAGAATTCATTAGGTCAGTATGCAACAAGAGTCCCAGGAAATGTTCAACACCGAAAAGACTTTGGAGTGAAATAAGTTTGCCAAACTCTATCAACTATGGTTCCCCATCTTGGAGAGTCACATGATGCGTGAATATATTAAAAACTCTGAGAAACCCTACTGGGGAAAAAAACAACTAACAAAACCCTTTTACATGGTCAAATGTAGAACTTCCCTTACATATTTTCCAAGTGTCTTTTGACTGGATTCGTTACATCAGATATTTGGGAGGGTGCAACCTTGATATCAATAGTTGTTAAACTCTCTCCAGGAGATGCTGATGTAGAATGGACGTTGGACAACGCTGGACAGGAGGGAGAGATTCTCCTAACAGAGTACATCTGGGGACAGCTCAGAAGTCGAAATAGCGTACCTGCTAACACATTGTGATCAGATGCTAAACGTGATAACTTCTGAAGTGTTAGACCTACCTCTATACGATAGGTTTCTTGTCTAAACAGACTTACATGACTTAAATCAGGCTGGGAACATGGGGACACTGGCACTAACAGATTGGATGGAGAAAGAGCAAGAGGACTTTTAAATACTCCCTAAAGCCTCCGTGCTATTGAATGCATGTCTCTATCTGTGTCTGCTATCGGCCCAGAGCTAAGAATTTCCTTGCAGCCCTTGAAATATTTGAAAGAGAAATGTTTTCCATACCTGCACTGGACATCAGTTCCATGCCTGGCTCTTTCATCCACTTAAAGATGCATTACTCGCAAAGACATTTAGCCCCCCTGGATGTAATATTCCTTGGGTGTCGGATGCCATTTGCATCTACCCTGTCTCCTTCTCAGTCCTAGTGTGCAATTGAAATGTGAGCTTGTGTAGAGAACACACTTGGTAAACTGTTCCACCAAATGCATCTAAAATACTACAACCTGCTCTTATTCTGAAAGAAATACGTCCTCTCCCTTGCTGAGCATTAAGTAAAAGGTGTGGTGTCTTTGATTACCTGCTGCAGAAATTTGAGGAAAAGCAGGACCCTTGTGCTCCTGTCAGTGCTGCTTGTATTTGACGGCTGCCCAGTGCCTGGGTGCACAATGGTCCTCTGCGGAAGAGTCAGGAGCAACTTTGTTATCTGGTATGTCTAATTAATTGCTACAGATCAATTTGCTTATCATTTGCTTCTCTTACAGGTTACTTATTTCTGATGAATGGTTATGACCAAAGATGGATCCATATTGTGCTACAAATTTACCCAACCACTGATAAAAATATGACCTTTTTATGACCATTCCAAGGAACACGGCAGTCTGTACCTTGCTGGAAGCCTCGCGTATTTAACCTCCCTCGTCCATGTCGTTCCAATGAGCATTTTCTACCTGCTGGGTCCCTCATTAACGCGCAATAAACATCGACACAAGTTCAGATGAGTTTGTCTAAGAAATTGTATGTTGTCATTACTGTGTATTTGCATTGTCCTCTCTTCCTAAATTTCAGTGATAGGAACCAGCATGCAGGCAGACTCGAGACTTAGCATCTGTGAAATGACTGGTACTTGAGAAAGTTCTGGGGAACGTTACAGAGATTTCAGACAAGCCTTTAGTCTCTGTCCCTCAAGCTTCCCAGCTTTGTCTCTGTCAGGTCCCCTGCTGGATCCCTCACAACTCTGGTAACTTTCAAAGCGGCCTCCTTGTTCACCGTCATCAAGCAGCAGAGATATCTGTGTGCCTCTGGCTAGCCCTCTTTGGAGAGGTAAAGCTAGAATGATGCACAGGCCATCTCTTTACAGGAGAGATTTTTTTTTTAATTTTTTTAACGTTTATTTATTTTTGAGACAGAAACACAGCATGAACAGGGGAGGGTCGGAGAGAGAGGGAGATCCAGAATCTGAAACAGGCTCCAGGCTCTGAGCTGTCAGCACAGAGCCCGACGCAGGGCTCGAACTCACGGACCGCGAGATCATGACCTGAGCGGAAGTCGGACACATAACCGACTGAGCCACCCAGGCGCCCCGAGATTTTTTTTTTAATCAAGAGCAAATTTATTTGAGTCCAAGATGCCTTGTGAAAATCAAATCCCCAACATTACCTGAATCAGAATACCCAAATGGAAAAAAAAAAAAATCTGCTAAATAAAATTAAAAGCCGAAGATGTGGGATTTTTACACAAAATAATTTTTTAATTAACAGTATTCATTTTTTGTGTCCCTTTGAGGTAAAGCTGCTGTTATTACTATGCCTACTACTGGCGGGAAAACCGAGTGCTCATATCTGGAAGTAAACTAGGCAATTCACGTGTGTTATCTCACTTCCTTGTCCTACCAACCATGTGCGATAGGTGATGTTTTTACCCCTATTTTCTGGCTCAGGAAACTGAAGCTTGGAGAAGTTAATAGTTAAGCGTTCACTAAGCTCTTAGTGCCAGCCTTTACTCCATCTTCATGCAGTGTACCTATATTAACTCAATTTTTTTTTACTTTTATTTGCATTTATCTTATGCAGCAATGTACTCCCGGACCTTAAGTTTTTGCATCTTCAGTTTCTTCTGGGATGTCTTTTTCTTCTGTGCAACCTCCTCTTCCGGTTTAGGAACATTCTGCTCTTTTTCAGTGAGGACCATCTCGGTGTGGCAGGGAGAGCTCATGTGTGGGTTAATCTGACCGTGGACCCTGTAAGTTCTACACCGCATCTTGGGGGATTTGCATGCGTTTTTAAGCATGTGCAGTAAAAATTCAGCACTATTTTTGGGCACTGACCCTGTGTCCTGCCCCACTGTCTGGCCTGGGAGCACCTGTCACCTCTGCCATTGTAGCTTGTAGCAATGGAATGGCCCACATCGCTTCTGCAAAGCGACATCCTTCAGATACTTGGGAGCTTTTCTGATGTGCGTACCCTTGATGGCCTGGGCAGTTGCACATGTGTTCCTAAAGTGAACACGAAGATCGGGACCTCTTGATTTGCATGATTTTGTAGGGTTTTCTGGGTCAAGTGAATAGCACACTATTTTCAGGGATCACCTCAGGTTGCTTATGGGAAGAGCTATATCAACTCAGTGAACTCAAACTTAATGACCTTGTGAGGTAGGCACTCTTGTCATTCTGTTAATACTCGAAGAGACTGAGGCGTAGCGTTTTTTAAAAACTTAGCTCTCGTTTCTAGACTTGGGTAGCAGTATCTAGACCAGACTCAGCTCATGTGTTTCTGAAGCTGGTGGGTAAGCAAACATAGGGAATAGTAGGGAGTCAGAAGTCGGAAGCATAGGAGGTGGAACTCGGGGGTAGGTTGTCTGCAATACTTTGGTCCTTTACCCTGACGTCCAGCTCCATGTAAAAGCTGTGATTTATTTCATTTGAGATGCTGCATGAAAAATGAAGCAGAATCTCTAGTGCTGAGAGGCAAATACTGTAATCATCTGCATGACTCGATTCTCTATTCCAGTAATATGAAAATTGTCAATTATGGATGAATTATGGATGCTACAGATCCCTGTAATTTGTGGCTGCAGTTTTGTAAACACGTGCAGCTGCCTTTAATTTTATTTTACCAGTCGTGTAATTCATTAACACACACCTGTAGTTACCAAAGATACAGAAACTAATGGAGCTGGTTTCCAGTTTCCACTGTTCATGTTTTGTACACCTCCTTGTTTAATTAGCACAGAATGGAGAAATTTGTTCAAAACAGATGCGTCCCAAGAAGGAGCCTGGTGATTATCCTTTAAGAACATACTCGAATTCCCCCCTCGGCCATTGACTTAAATCATTGCTTTATCAGCCCCAAACCAGGCATTTTAGAAAAGGAAAAAAATTGTCGAATTGATTTTTTTTGCAACTGTTATGGCAGCAAAGGCTAATCATTAAAACATGGATTTTGGAGATAGCCAGTGGAGATCCTTAGAGTCAGAGCCGTGGTTTGCCCAACATGTCTGTGGGCAAAGGCCAACCAAGTCCTCACCTATGAAATGAGGGAGTGCAACAGTGACTGACAGCGAGTACTTGTTTTAGCCTTCCTCTTGTTTTTCCCCCCCCAGTGTACTGAAATTGATAGGTTGGGGTGTATATAATTATTACTTCTCCTCACTGTCAATGCTTGCAGAAATATCCAATGTTTTGAATCCTTTTTCTTCCTGCAAAACATCCTCATCTTGCCATTTTTTTAGATGTTTATTTAGTTTTGAGAAAGACAGAGAGAGAGTGTGAGCGGGGGAGGGACAGAGAGAGAGGGAGACACGGAATCCGAAGCAGGCTCCAGGCTCTGAGCTGGAGCCTGATGAGGGGCTCGAATTCATGGATCGGGAGATCACGACCTGAGCCAAAGTCAGATGCTCAACCGACTGAGCCACCCAGGCACCCCCTCATCTTGCCATTTAAAAAAAATCTCCACAAAAACCCACAACAATAATATTAATTACTATCGTAAATAATATTGTTATACTAAACAATACTATTGTTATTATAATACTATTATTAATTATAAATAATAATAATGGCTACATTTCAGAGCATAGATCATATGTCAAGCCTTCTATTAGACATTTACATCATTATTTCACTGGGTCCTCAATATAACCTAACAAGATTGGCTTCATTTTTTCTTATGTCCTGGGAACTGGAGGCTAAGTGCCTCATTAACATGATGGCTCAATCTAATAAATGGGGCTTCTGTGATTTAAACCCAAGATGGCTGGCCCTCCTCCAAAGCCTATCCTCCATATCTGGATGCCATACAAACTTACATCTTTCAGGTGTCCTCTTTATTCCTTCCACCACATTCACCATTTACATCCCCCCTCGAATACATCCCCACCTGTTACACAAGGGGCAACATGTTTTGTGATGCTATTTTGGTCCCATCGCCTCATTCACTTTTGTGTCTGGGTAGTTATTATTTAATGTACGGAAGTTTTTGGTGGGAAGAATAAAATCATATTGGCAAGCATAATGCCCTAAGGGTTTTTTGGCCCAATAATAGATAAGATAGATATTTTTTCCCTTACAATTTTCCTGTTCTTTGTAAACCAGAACATTTATCACGGTGAAAAGTAAAGGCTGCCTCCTTTTTTCTGCACCAAAACTTTATACCCTCTGTCTCATTGTTACCAGGTCTTATATGCTGCTGAATTCTAAGGAGTAATAACTGGTTTATCTGAGAAGCTAATCCATGCAAATGAATTACCAACAGATACCATTCAATGGAGCCTTTACTGGTATGATAGACTGCGCTAAATTCTTTACAAACATGATCTTGCAAAGCCCTCTATGATGGCTTTATTATCTTCATTTGTAAACTAGGAAGCAGAAGCAAAGAAAGATTAAGCCATTCGTCCAAGGTATACTTCGTAGGCAGTAGAAACCAGGACTTGAAATTTACATGAATATGACTTGAGTCCCTCAGTTCTGATCTGTGCGTCACAGTAATATTTCTTAAAATGTGGCTACCTGTATCAGAATCATCTAGGCTGCTTGTTGAAAATGCTGAGTTGTGGAATGTTCAAAAGACTTCCTAAATCAGAATCTGCCCATATACGGCTTAGGAATCTATAATTTTTCAAAATGTTCCCAACTCTCCCTGGAAAGCAGATAAATTTTACTCAGGTAAAAATTGCATACTTTTTGAAAAGTCCCTTGAAGAGTAACAGTGTAACCATGGTCACATTGGTACAAGGCAGCGAGTGAGACGATTTTGGACGCCCAGAAGTAAATGATGACTGAATACACCACCTCTATGAAAATCTGATGTTGCCAGTTTAATTCAGTCCCATGGTTTTAGGCTGGATGCTTTTAGAGAACCCCCGTTCAAACGGGATGAAGCATCAAAGGAGATTCATTTGACTATGTGCAATACAGCTACACCCAGGTGCTCAAACATGATCACCAGGAACCCCCTTCTCTCCATGTTTTGGTGCTCCTCTCTTCCTTTTGGCTTCATTCTTAAGTAGCCACTTCCCATCAGTGATGAGGTGGCCCCCCCACCACCTCCAGGCTTCTCTTCTGTCAGGTTAGAACTTTGGTGGGAAGAGTACATCTTTCAACATAATTCCTTCAAAAACCCTAGGACTTGGGCCCAGATTGCTGCCATAATCTTCCCGAACCAAATAGAAGCTAGGGCATGCCATGCTCCCCAAGTATGGCCAAACTGGATCTTGTACACAGCCCTGAACCTAGGAGAAAGAGGCAGTGAGAGGGGGAATCAGTCACTCATGAACCAAGTGAGGAAGGCTTGGTTCTTAAAGGAAAGTTGGGTCTTGCTACTACAAGCAAGAGGGGTAAATGGTGAGCACGAAAATCAATGGATATCCTTCTTGCCAATGAATAGATAAAATGAGCTATACTCTGTTCAAAGCTCAGCTGTCATTTTCTCCCAGGTGACTGGGTGTAGCATAATTTTCTCAGCAAATATTTTTAAATGTCACGAAGTCTAACACGATCCGGCGCTGTGTCAGGTATGTCTCCTCATAGATCAATAGTGAACTGTTCACATCAGGCCCAATTAGCATTCTAATAGAATTTATTTCCCAGATGCTTCAAATCACTGGAATGGATAAAATGGTTTATTACAGGTCACAGGACACTTTCAAGGACCAATTAGAAACTGCTGCAGGTTGGGGAGAACGGGAAGGTCATAATTAGAAGCTGAAAACGTGGAAAGATGAGGGGCTGGAGGGAATGAGAACTTTGTTTGCAAAGCCGCAAGATACAGATAGAAATGAGGGTGTTTCTTAGAGTTTGAAAAGCTCATTTACAGCTTTGGAGGGCTTTGAAATTGAGCTCTCGGAGACAAGTCCATTTTGCCTGTTCATACCTGCAGGTATTAGTAGCATCATGCATATTTGCAGATAGGACTTCATAGAGGTGGTTGAGTCAGATGGTGTTGTGATCTGTGGGCACTCTCGTGGTGAGATGACTAAGGGACAGTCACCCCAACCTTGGTGTGTTTCTGGAGAGAACCCTGTCATATGACTTCTTGAGTTGTTATCAGAACAACCCATGGTGTAAACGACTTGCCTTTTGTAACTCTTTTTGCCCACGTATTTCTTAGTTTGCTGCGTGTAAAATCCATCTTTTTGTAATAAAGTTATGCACAAATTCACGTATGACATGTATTTGATTATTTGTCTTAAATCAACTTCAATTCTGTTTTCTATCCTACACCTTTTAGGGCTGATAAAAAATTCTATGTCAGGCATTTTATTTAAAAAAATTTTTTAATGTTGATTTATTTTTGAGACAGAGAGAGACAGAGCATGAACGGGGGAGGGTCAGAAAGAGAGGGAGACACAGAATCTGAAGCAGGCTCCAGGCTCTGTGCTGACAGCTCCGAGCCTGGAGCTTGCATCGGATTCTGTGTCTCCCTCTCTCTCTGCCCCTCCCCTTCTCACACTCTGTCTCTCTTTCTCAAAATGAAAAATAATTGTTTAAAAAGACTAAGAGATAAATTTATATGCTATTAACCCCACAAAAATTGAATGCCATTTATTAGAATGGCTTGCATTAAATACTCTTTTTTTAAATTTTTTTAATGTTTATTTATTTTGAAGAAAGAGAGACAGAGTGTGAGAAGGGGAGGGGCAGAGAGAGAGGGAGAAAGAGAATCTCAAGT
The DNA here is from genome assembly GCF_023721935.1 of Panthera uncia. Taxonomy (NCBI): domain Eukaryota; kingdom Metazoa; phylum Chordata; class Mammalia; order Carnivora; family Felidae; genus Panthera; species Panthera uncia. The sequence continues at coordinate 33,983,350 of NC_064816.1, forward strand.
AGGCTTCTCGCTGTCAGCACAGAGCCCAACAAGGAGCTCCATCCCACGAACTGTGAAATTATGATCTGAGTGGAAATCGAGTCAGATGCTTAACCGACTGACCCACCCAGGTGCCGCTCTTAGTCTTTTCATACTCTGATTACATATTTGGCAAGTGACTTTTCATGTGGCAATTCAAGGATTCTCTATCCTTCCATCCATTCTCTAACTGCATCCTATGCATAGAGTCAGCTAATGGGCAAAGACTATGACACATCACCTGAAGGGTTTTAGAGGCCTGGGACTTGTGTACATCACGTCTCCTCATTTTCCATTGGCCACATCTAACTGCGATGACCCACCTTAACCACAAGGAAGGCTGGTAAAGGTAGTTTCTCTGTGTGTTCAAGAAAAGGAAATGGATTTAATAGTATTCACCCACTTCCAACTATATAATCTTCACTCCTCTTGCTTCTAGATTATAGTAAAATCTAGGTAACTTGTTGCCAAAGGGGGCCTCATTAGCTTATTAGGATTGCAGCTAACACCCTTCCCATCCTCTTACTCAAACTCATGCCATTTCTTCCAGGCTCATGTTTTTCTTCTTTCCTACCCCTGTGGGGATTCATGCTGAGGCTGGAAACCATGATGTTCTCAGTTCATCTTTCTCAGGGCAGCATATAGCTATCTACCTAATGTTCTTGCTAGTATTCCAGGCTTTGCCAGAGAACACATGTAGATTTCCTTGCTCTGGAGACTCACAGACATCCTTTCTCTTTCCTGGTCTGGGGCTGGTTCTCCTCTCTCTTGCAGAACTTCTGCCATTCTCACAAGACTTCTCAGCCCTCACCTGCCCCGACCCGCACCCACTCACCTAGTGCCCTTGGGACATTTAGTTTGACCGATATTTTCAGCCTTACCAAGATTCCTGAAGCGAGAAGCCTTGACCGGCTTGGCTACCATTGTGGAATGAAGACAGGGGAACATGCCAAGAGAAAAAAATACAAATTATAATTCCAAGAAATTATTTTGCCATGAGTAAATGTTAGCATGTCTTGCTAATGTTTATGCCTATCAGAGCCCTGCCCTATGGCATTTAGTCATTGAAGCAACCCTATGAAACAGGTAACGTTTCTCTTTACTTTAAGATGTGGAAAATGGGATTGGAAGAAGTTACATTTCTGGTTGCTGGACACACACCTTATTGGGTATAGTCCATGACAAGAGCCCAGGTACCATAGATACGACCGTATCACACTGTAGTTCCTGGTCAGTGGGGGAGCTATCACTGTGAAAGAGCCTCAGTAGGTTTGCTCATCCCCTGAAATTTGCAAAGGTTAGCAGCCGGTGGTGGCATATCAGCATTTATCAAGCATCAATTTATGCCAGACAGCACATCCATCAGTGTGTATACTCTGTTTTGATGAGTTTCTCCAGTGTTAATATTATCCCTATTTTACAGATGAGGAAGCAGGGGTAGAGGTTATCCCTTATCCCGTTGCCTAAGGGCGGAGCCAGAACTCAAACCTTGATCCCTACCGTCCCATAGTCCCTAATCTACTGCACTGCCCTGTACCTCACTGAAGACCATCACAGCACGGCCCAAGGGAGAAGTCACCTCCCTCGCAGTCTGTGAGAGGAACAGCCACACTTCTCAGTCTTGGGCCACAAGCTGGAAATTCACGAATCATTTCGTTAATAATGGGTAAATGGAACAAGTTGGCCATGCACATGACATATGAAGATTGGGTATGATCCACACCTGAAGACAACACTTACAGAAACCTCATTCCTGGCTCTTTTTCTTTATTTGCTGCAATCCGCTATAGCCCAGTTTCATGAAGTAATTTGGGGGGGGGGGAGCGGGTATTAAGCTTGAACAGCTTAAAGTTATATAATTAATTGCAGTCAGCTTCAGTTACAATTTCTAATTGATCCAAGCATGCCAGCTTAGCACCTGCCTGCAGTCAGGAACACAAAAGCCAGGGCAGCAGGTGGTTGCAGTAATTAGGTTATTGCTTTTTTTCCCCTGCAACTACCTGGCTGCTCTAAACCCCAGGGTCAAGCAGGCTGCGCTCGCCTCCAGGATACCGTTTTGGATGCTGAGTGCTTTTGAAGGAACTAAGATCTGCAGCACAGTAAGCTAGTAGATGGGGATGGGGTAAATAAAGCCTAAGCGCCGGCCTGGTGTTTCTGACACAGAAGCAAAGAAGAGCATCTGGGATCCTGAGTTAAGTCTGGAAGAAGGCAGAGACTGTTAGACCAGCAGCCATGGTACCTTTGAGCGTTTGGCTTTCTGGCTTACTCCCTCTAACCAGAGTCTCTGGGAAACGAGGATGAACATCCAAAGGTAGGCATGCAGTATGAATTTATGAAGTGTTCTCTTAGTGGTCATACTCATTGGATTTGAAATCAGAGTTGCTTTTTTGCTGGCTTGTTTGTTTATTTTCCTCTGGCTTTGCTTCAAGTGTCACGCTTCAGGTGAATTACGTGATTTCTTAGGCCTCAGTTTCCTCATCGGCAAGATGGCTAACATGCCTGTTGTGCCGACTGAGAAAATGCATCAACATTGCTTATTAAAATGTCTGCCATAGGGCGCTTGGGTGGCTCAAGTCAGTTAAGCGTTGGATTTCAGCTCAGGTCATGATCTGACAGCTCATGGGTTTGAGCACTGTGTCGGGCTCTGTGCTGACAGCTCAGAGCCTGGAGCCTGCTTCGGATTCTGTCTCCCTCTTTCTCTGCCCCTCCCCCTCTCATGCTCTGTCTCTCAAAAATAAACATTAAAAAAATTTTTTTAATTAAAAAAATGTCTGCTCTACACTGAAGTGATTCATTAATGCTAACCTGTTTTATCTGTATTGTATGCAAAATAGGAAACAGTTCAGTAACCTACATTTTCAGCTAGGATGATTGACCATGAATAAGCTGTGAAATGATCAATATTATCCTCATTTTCATTTCTACAATAACAGCTATAATCTTTGGAATATGAATAATGTGCCAGGGAAAACCGTAAATCCAGTGCTAGCTTTAATTTATGTCCTCCCTCACCTTGAGCCAGATACTAACATACCCATTTTGTAGATGAAACCTGAGGCACAGAGAAATTACTTCCAGGAGATTTTTAGCTAATAAATGAGCGAGGTGAGTTAGAACTCAGATATATTAATTCCATCACCCTTTAACCACTGCTATTTTCTGACTTAAGAAACCCTGAGGGAAACGTTCTCAGGTTCTTTTTTGCAATATTAACTAACTCTTCTATTGCACTGTAGGGTTATCTTAGCCTGGTCCTTGCGTTTTAATTCAACTTTATCTCAGAAGCAGTCAGTATGCTATGGAAAACATGCATTCGATGCGTATTCAGAAAGGGCCTGGGAAAGCTGTTGTTTCTTCATCACGGTTATCTTTGTTAGCTTCTTTCTATTTTTGCCTGCTGTCTCTGTGCTTCAAAATGGGTTCTGGAGTTTCACGTCGAAACTCATTCTGAGGTCAATGTATTCAGTGGCAGGTAGGAAACTTCGTGAGGTCCATGATCTTAAACGAGAAAGTAGAGCATTGGCAAGAGATATTAAAAGTAACTGCAATAATAACGATCGCCACTTTATCATGAATATCTGATAAATAAGCCTTATTTTTTTATTTTTTATTTTTTTTATTAAAAAAAAAAAAATTTTTAGCGTCCGACTTCAGCCAGGTCACGATCTCACAGTCCGTGAGTTCGAGCCCCGCGTCAGGCTCTGAGCTGTCAGCACAGTGCCTGACGCGGGGCTTGAACTCACGGACCACGAGATCATGTCCCGAGCTGAAGTCGGCCGCTTAACCAACTGAGCCACCCAGGTGCCCCAATAAGCCTTATTTTTTAACTGGAAACTAATTTCTGCCAACTGCGGTAGAGAGGAGGGAAAAAGTCTTGCTTGCAAGGCACGGGTAACAAACAGGAGAAAAATACAGTTTGTTTATTTTTAAATACTTTTGAGTCCTTTGGGACCCTTTATCCAATCAATAGAAAGGACAAAGAAAGCCTATGGTCTCATCTCCCAGGTTTTATGTTTCCTATTAATTTAACCAAGATAATAAAAAAAAATCCTATGTGCTGTCTTTAGTCATTTCCAAATAGGGCTGGCATCTTTAGCTTATCTCTGAATACCTGTGACTGCAAATTTCATTTTAGAACTGTCTTTAGCATCCGCCACTGCTAGGCGGATAGCCGCATAATACCTTTGGTTTCCTTACCAACAACCAACCTCCTTGGTTTGAAAGTAGTGTGCTATAGTCATGAAAAACTGTCTCGTGTTTTTTGGCACAAGAAGAGCCACTATGAGCGCTGGGCGGGTTTCACTTTGGGTCTCTTCGCTGTGAAATCAGAGCCATTATCTCCACCTTGCACTTAACAAGTTCCAGAGATCAATCAATACCTTTCAGTAAGAATCAGCTGAAATTAAAATCCATGAAGAGGCTTCCCCCAATCCCTTTACAAAATCTACCTTGAAGAGCAACCTGAATATCGAAATCCCAGACAAACAGCTTTGCTGGATCTTTATCCTCCTGACAGCCCAAGATTGATAGGAAATAGGCTTCAGATTTCAGCACGTCTTTTAGGCTGGCATGTGTCTGCCTGAAGTTGCTCTGCAGCATTGTCTGTTCAGAAGTGCCTGCCTACTCTACTGCGGGGTCCAAGTGGAGGTTCTCCCGGCATTCCTTGGGAATCCTCCTTTTTTAAAAAAAATTTTTTAATGTTTATTTCTTTTTGAGACAGAGAGAGACAGAGCATGAACAGGGGAGGGGCAGAGAGAGGGAGACACCGAATCTGAAGCAGGCTCCAGGCTCCGAGCTGAGCCCAACTCGGGGCTCAAACTCACAGACTGTGAGATCGTGACCTGAGCCGAAGTCAGATGCTTAACCAACTGAGCCACCCAGGCGCCCCTCCCCTTTTCATTAACTGTGCTGTCCTTGAACGTATAACATGTACAGTAGAGTGGCATGGCATCTTGTGCTGGGGTTGATTTCAGATTCAACTTGTAACGTGTAAATCGTATAAATAGCTCATAAAAATGATGCAAATGTGCCTTCAGTGAATCTTGATGACAGAGGTATTAGATACATTGTGGCCCTATTTAATGCCACAATGGAGATGGGTGTGAGGGCTCATAAATCAAAAAGGCCCGCCCAGCCGAGTTGTTAGAGTTAGTGAAGTTTGTTTTCTCTTTGTTCCATTCTGTATAAGATGAAGTCTTTGGCTTGCATATAAAAACTAGAGCATTTAACCCTGGAATGCTACTCTGAGATGAGATGGCCTAAATATGAGAGGACATCCCGAATTTGCAATCAAATTATTTTTTCCCATTTTCTCTTTCATTTGCACACTTCTTATCTTTTTTTTTTTTTTTTGCAAAATAAATACTGTGATTTCATATAATTTAAATAAATGTATGCTGAACCTTCATGTGTTTTGTAGCAGGTCAGGGCATTTTGCATGTAGAGAGGCAAGGAGAGACTCCTGCAGTTGGAACTGGGAATACATGCATCCTTTAGAAGTCAGCCAAGCCGGGTGGTGACAGAAGGGAGAAATTCCAAGCCCCGGGAAAGGGAGTGGGTTTTGTTGTTGTTGTTCAATCACCTAGTCATTCAACACACAATTGCTGAGTGCCTCCCCTATGACTAGCCCTGATCTAGAGGCAACAGACACCTCACATTACTTTTGATTGATAAAATACCTCAAGATTACTACCATTAACTTTGTTTTCCTAACTTCAGTACTGAAGGTTCCTCTGCTCTTGTCTGCATGTGTTTCTTGGTGAACTAGATCAGTCTTTTCACATTAGGACTATAATTTTTCCCACCTGAATCAGTAAAAGCTAAGTTTATTTTCTTCTTCCCCTATGGCTCAAAAGTGTGGACTCTATCAGTATTCTGACTATTAAATTACTTCATTTAAGTATATTCTGGTCATTCTCTGGAAGTCCCATTAACTGTGTTTGTACCTATCCGACATAGCGAAATTCTGAAAACACACCAAAAGGAATATTTTGAGCCCAGGCGAGAATCAAAAGAAGGAAATATAATATACTCTTGCCTGAATGATTATGTTATCTGGAAAACCTAAAGTGCTTTATAGTGAGCTCTGTGTCCAGACTCAGAATGAGGAATGACAAAATTTTTAGATAAATTGGTTTGTAAAATATTTATGTGCACTTTAGTGGCACAGACAGGAGGTAATCTGTTTTGTATTGAATCAGCTTGGGACAGAAAAAAAAAAAAGTACAATGTTAATGAGATTTTTTAAAGCCACTTTTAAATTCATGTTGGCAAAAGACAAATAGTCAAGACTTTTAATTTCTATAAACTTAACGGCTGGAGAACAAATAAAGCTTTATTAACTTAAATAAAAGTAGCTTTTCTTTCAAGGGCATAGCAATTTATTTTTCTTTCTGTGTAATCTTCTGAAGGACTGCTCTCGTCTATGTATTGATCAGCCTTTTCCAGTGCGTTTAGCTGGATTTTAAGTAAGTATTGTTGGTTGGGGAGAAAAAAAAAATGCATAGCATGACTGCAGGTTGATAGAGTGGGCAAACATGTGATGTGGGAGTTAACTGATAAGCATCTTTATACATTACTCTTGCTGTACAACCTTGGGTAGATGACAAAACCATGGGGACCCACTTTCTTAATTACTAAAGTCACAGTGTGAACAAAATGGGTTGCAAGTGAATTCTACCATCACTTCTGTCGCTTTCATTATGGCAGACATCACTAATTCATCCCTGCACCTTCTTTCTCCAGGAAGCCAATCTCAAAATTGTCCTCAATTCAGTATTCTGAACAGCTCATCTCAAGAATTAGTAGCTGCTGTATAAATTTAAATGATTTGCCAATAAACAAGTAGATGATCTCTGGGTTCTATGATGCTGTGTAGAATCATAATTTTTTTTTCCTATGTATTTTCTGTAGTTTGACATTCTGGTAATAAACCTACATTTTACAGCCTGCACATGTTAAGATATGGATAGAACCCAGAAGGGTGAATAGTTACTCGTGGTTATTTGAGGGACAATAAAATTGGAATGAAAGTTTTAACTTTGCCTTGTCCTAAAAATAAATCTGGGAGATAGGGGTGATAGAGCAGTTATAATTGTTAAAATACATTTAACATTGGTCACTGTCAAAGTAAGAATCCTACATGCAGCTCTAATTAAAAACTATGCACTCTGTTTGAAACCCTACGCATAATAGATAACATTGTCTAATGTTCAAAAGATTGTGGAGACAAAGAAATCAATCCCCAGGTATCATTAGTGTCTTGGTATAATGGTTTTTATTGTATAAACCATACTTTGAGGTAAATATTTGTGTTTGTATTAGCAAAGAAAACAACTTGTAATCTTTATAGATCTGGTCCCAGTTTTTTGGGGATCAAAAATGGGGAGTGGGTACATGTGTGGGGGGGAGTGGAAATTCCTTAACATCTTACAATGGAAAACTTTAAGCAGCTGCTGACATATCAAAAGGTGCCCCTAGAACTTCCCGAATTCACCGTTATGACCCGGAGGTGAAAGGCACAACCTCCATGTTTAAGGAATCAATAAAATGTTATTTCAGTGCAAAAGCTTGAACTGTACTCTAATGTCAACACTATTACCTGAGTATTTTATGTGTCTCATCCCCGTTGGATGCTTTTCTATACTGGTGATCTAAATGAAAGAGCCTATTTGTGTACTGAAGAGGAAAAAATTCTCGTCGCTTGGCATGGTTCTTCCCCCAAGGCTCTTGAGGAACATGCTTGCTCATTTTCTTGTTCCCCTCATTGTTCAGTGCCTGTCTTTGAGGATTGTCAGGAGAATTCAGGGATTCTAGCAGAATACCTGGCAACAGTAAGTGCCCAGGAAGTGACACCTGTTATCTTTGTTGTTGATAGTGTTGTTTCCATCTTTTTTTGTGTGTTTTAAATAGAACCTCTATGATGAATATTAGAGGAGTACTTAAATTTAGCTCAATTGAGATTTAATGGCTTCCTTTGGCCCCTGGATCTACCATTTTCTCTAGCCTAGATTGATACCACTTACTAAACAAAATCTGTGATCTTGAGAAACTTATTTAACTCACTGTCTTCAGATGTGAAATGGAATGTGATGGTAGAAGCTACTTGTAAAGTCTTGGGGAGAGTTAGATGATGTGGTCAAGTGTCTCAGCATAAAGTACGTGCTCAATTAGTATTTATTATTACATATCTCCCTTTTATTAGGTGAGAAAATTAAGACTGTTGGTAGTTTCCTAGTTGTCAACAAATTTTCGTTCCAACCACACTCACTCTTGCCCTTGTAGTTTCTGTTTTCATACTTGCTTGCTTTTGATGGTTTCTCTGATAACTCTACGGGAGAGACCCTCCACTCACAACCTATTTGTATATATTACTTTTTCACCTACTTTAAAAATAGTTTTTCTTTCCTAATTGTTGTGTATGTCTTAACTAGTTTACAAAATAGCAAAATTTCTTGGGTGCCTGGGGGACTCAGTTGATTAAACCTCCAGCTCTTGATTTCAGCTCAGGTCATGAACTCACAGTTCATGAGTTTGAGCCCCATGTCAGGGTCTGTACTTGTGGAGGCTGCTTGGGATTTTCTCTCTGCCTCTCTCTCTCTCTCTGCCATCCCCCAGCTCTCTCTCTCTGTCTCTCTGTCTCTCTGTCTCTCTCAAAATAAATAGAAAATTTTTTAAGAATTCCAAAATTTCTATAAAAGAGAAAACAGACCTTACCCGTAGGCTGTGTTCAACTTCTAGAGCCTAGCATAGAGATACCCTCCAGGAAAATATATTTTATTTAATTAATACCTCAGAGCCCTTCTGCAAACACATAGCCACAAAATCAAAACCACACAGAGGAATAGAACTGTCGTTCTCAACATCGGCATTCTTAAGAATCTTCTATTAGGTTACATATCAATGCAAATTCTCATCATTCTTCCTGATTAACTGGGCCTACAGTGAAATCCTGGTAACTTTGTTTAACAACTGCCCTAGAATTAGGAAGTCAAATCCAGTAGCCACTAGCCATACACATGGTTGGTGTTAGTCTATTCAGGCTCCTATGCCAAAGTACTAGACTCCCAAAATACCAGACAGTTCTGAAGTCTCAGAGCACACATGTGGTCAGGTGAGGACCTTCTTCAGGGTCACAGACTTCGTGTGGCTTCACATAGCAGAAGGGAGCTAGGGAATCTCTCTGGAGCCTCTGTTATAAGACACTAATCCTAATTCCTAGGGCTCTACCCTCATGACTTCAGCACCTTTCAAAGACCCCACCTCCTGCTGACATCATCTTTGGATAAACCAACAGACCATAGCATGGTTATTTAAATATTTAAATTAATTAAAATGAAATAAAAATTAAAATCCGATTCTTCATACTAGGGAAATCTCAAGCGTTGAACAGCCAGCCACATGTGGCTAGTGACCTATGTAAATGTTTTCATCAGTAAAAAGTTTATTAGAAAGTTCTGCCCGATACTATTTTGATGAACAGGATCCTTCAATAATACATTAAGAAATGTAGGAATAAATGTAGAGCCATGAAAATTTTGTGCTTGTTGACTTCAACTTGAAAAACTATATTTGTATCTTAATAATAGTGGTAAGCATAGCAGCTCCGCAGGTACAACAGCAGAACAAATATTGGAGCTACCATTTTACTGGGTCCATTTTTGGTGCTGTCAGGTGCATTATATATATTATCTCCTTCAAATCTCAGAGTTCATATAAGTTGATAATATTCCTATTTCATAGGAACTGAAGAAATAAATTGCAGAAAACCTTTCAACTAGCAGGTAGAGACTCAGCTTGAAGCCTGGATCTGATTCTAAGACCAAGACCTACTCTCTCCACTTCATCAGGAGGTTCTACCTATACACATTAAACTGGTTTTAAAGTCTAAAATTGATGCTATACTTGGAATGTGTTAATTATTCTGGAAAAAGTATGCTAAAGGCTGAGTCAACCTTACGACCCTTGAGGTGAGGCTAAAAACGCTTGATTTCATTGATCTCCCCCAACCTAGGCTAAGTATCTCATTTCTGTATTCCCATAGTCCTCTCTACTTACTTCTATCTTGCGCAATTGACTCCGGGCTGAAATCACTTGCTGTGCTGACTGTACTTCCCTTGTAAATGTTGATGTTCTTGAGGATAGAAGCTGGATCTTGATCCTCCGGGTATTCCTGTTCCTAGTATAGGGTGGATGCTAAATAAATTTCTGATAGATGAGCTAATTAAAGAGACTTAATTCTTGCCAATAAACTGGAAGATCTACTAGAAAGATGGGAATGACCATGTAAGCAGTGTCTAAATCTGCCAGGGACTGTACTAAAGAACATCCTTCTGGAACAATTTAGGCATACAGAGACTGAATGCAATCTGGAGTTACATAGCTCAAACTCTTAGATCTATAAACTGTATAATCCCTTTTAAATCTCCTGACCTTATCTCCCAATCTTGCATTTATGCAAAAATCTCCTTTCTGCTGACCGCTAGTGAAATGCTTTAGCTGGGTTGCTGATCGTTCTTCTTTTTTATTCTATAACAGATATGCTAATCTCAGGAACGATGCATTTCAGGTCTAGCATCATTAAATTAGTATCCCATTGCCTTGCTGCAATTTACTGCTGAGTCAGCATTTCCAGTACAATCTCTATTTTCCAGGGTTTCTAATTTGGCCATAAAAATTCACTCGGAGTAGAAGCTTGTCATAGGAAGTCCTGCTTCTGAATGGCATTTTTTTTCAAACAGAATCTTAAAATACATCTTTTAATGTAGGTGAACTATTGCAGAGTTTATAGATATTCAAGTGGAATTCTGGAAAGGGCCTTGAAGGCACTGTAACTTGTTCCTCGAAATGTTGACACTGCATCATGGACATGTCATCAAGCAAGGTTTGAATAGATCCCTTTGTCCTGCCTTGGGTAATTGCCCTGGGTATATCGTGTAGAACATTTCCAGTTTTTGTGACCTCAGTCAATTCTCCTTTTTGAAGAATTTCTTCTTTTTCATTACATTGTTTCCCCTTTCCATTTGTTTTTGTTCTTAGTTTTTCACCTCATGATCTCATCTACCACGTCCATTATTTTTGCAGTGTGTGTGTGTGTGTGTGTGTGTGTGTGTGTGAGATTGTGGTGTAAGAAGTGTCTACATGGGGAAATTGATATCAGTGCTTATGGTTGGCTCTCAAATGTTCACGTAGAATGATCCACTTTGCAGACGGTCTATATTTCTCCTCTGATTTTAATTTTCCCACCCATCTGAAATAAAACAGATTAACTCCTCTCCCCCCACTCCAATGCACCGTTAATGATTGTAAAGGCCTTTGTAGATTCTCTGAGGTATATCATTTTGGGAATGTATTGTGTTCTCCAGACTCGATAAGATCTCTTTGAAAGTCATTGATTTAAATGCTGCTCTACATATGCCACTATTTTGAAGTGTATGGGTCCCTTTTCTTCCATTCTATGGATAAGTGAAGAGTAGTTGGTCATACATGAACTCTTCGTACAGTTGTCCATAATGGGTAGTGAAAAGGATTAAGTTCAGGCCACAGTGCAGCAGCCTAAAAGAGAATTTGAACATAGATGAATTCCCAGAAGTTTTGCTATCTTGTGCATGGAGAACCATCAACTGTTGGAATTTTAGAATTTCACCTTCTCCCTGATGAGTGACTCTGAATCGACCAACAATGCTAACGGTGGAAAACATTGGTAAATTTGCAGCAACCTCCCTGGCATAAAGTGGGAACCCCCAACACCCATTCTGCTATTAGCAGAACTGCCTAATCAGCAACAGTGAGATTCCCACTCCAAGCAGATTCTCTCCACTCCAAGCCTGTCTAAAGTCTTACGTTTAGAACAAGACTTTTTAGGGTAACACTTTGATCTTAAGCTGTCTCAGAATAAATAATTGTACAATTAGGCCAACTAAGCTTTTGAATATAAAGTGCATGGATGTAGCTAAAAAGATAAGCTTAGACTGTTTTATTTATTCAGGAGCATCTGTTCCATGCCAGGTACCTGGCTCTGGTCTAAAGATGCAAAAAGTAAAGAAGATGTGTCCTCTACCCTCAAATTGCCTGCAATCTGTTATGCAAAACGGATTCCTGACTGGTACCCTATAGTGCATTTTAGAATTAAAATAATGTCTGTTTATTCAGCAAATATTCATTAAGTGTTATCTATGTTCAGGGCACTATTCTAGACTGTGGGAGTAGACTGATGAACTAAAAAGGCAATACCTTGCCCTCCCGTCTCCCAGGAAAGAAGAATGCACCAGTAGTCACCGTGTGTGTGTGTGTGTGTGTGTGTGTGTGCGCGCGCACTCACGCGTGTTCGGGGGCGGGGTGTGTGTGGCTAGTGACTTGGTTTTGTCCACTGCTATATCCCCTGCATCTAGTACAGTACCCGGTGCATAGTATATACTCAGTAAATATTTGGGAACTTGAATAAAAATAATCATGAGTAAAACAAGGTCACAGGTGCCTCAAAAGGAGAAACCTTCGCATGGCAAAGTGATCATCAGGGACGAAGGAAGGACTGGTTCCTTCTGTCTGCATCAGCTTGAGAAGTCCAGCCTGACCTTGAGTTGTTTGGAGGAGATGGAAGAGTGGAGAGAAGCGAAGCAGCAATGTCAGATGAGGGAGAGAAAAACTCAAACAAATGTAGATGTGAAAGACCATAAGGCATTCCAGAAATTCACTGCAACCCAAGCTCAGAGACTGGACAGGTGGTTTGGAACTCGACCGTGAAAGTCTTACTTGCCAGGGACAAGGTTGTGCTCTCCCATGGATTAGTGACACCTGAAAATGTTTAAGCAGAGTAGGTCTTGAACCCATCTGCATTTCTGAGTTTCTCCTTTCCTGAGCCACCTCTACCACCATCTTGGGCAGTGTTTTGTCCTTCCTGTTAGTACATTTTCTTCCTCATCTGTCAATCAGATGGCTTACCATTCCTTTGAAATTTCGTCAGATCTGTCCTTTATGGTGAACAGAGTTCGATCCTGTGTCTCCTTACTTAGAAAGTCACTAAAGAACTTGGCATCTTGAAACCTCTCGCAAGGAAGAGCCACCTTCCTGGAGCAGCTAACGGGACGCGTTGCAGAGTGGGTGAGAGACCAACGGTGCAATCGGTAACATAAAGAACGCCAGCAGAATCTGCCTTCTCACATTAAAAATTAACAATTTGCAATCTACAGCAAAGCCTGCCACACTCCTCCCTTGTGAAGCTCATAACGGGAGAAAGCACCCTCCCCAGAGGATAAGAAGGGAACATTTTTATACAGAGGTGCCAATTTAATCATCAGAGGAAAGTTCTGTGTATCAAAGGGAGGGCAGAACTCGCAGGAAGAGGCTGGTGGCTTAATAGCCCATTTGTGAGTCCTGAAATCCCGTTATAGGCTTGTATAAAGGCCAGAGGAAGTACATCCGCCACGAAGCCTTGCGCAGAGTAGACATGCAGTAAATATCTTCTGAATGATAAATAAGACCAAGGATGTAAACTAGCCACCTCTGGCAGATGCCTCAGCAGTAAGAATATTCTTAATATCATTTGCAGAAGCTTTACAGTTTATAAAGGCTTTCATTAACACTGCCATTTTTATCTTCATTACTACCGAGCAGGAGACAAGAATTTTCACCATGATTCACGGGGGTCTTAGGAATGGGAAGGGAACCAGTCAAGGTCACGTGGCTGCTTAGTGCTGTGGTTGGGACATGTACTCACATCTACCGAATCATAATGTAGGATGTTCCTTCTGTGCTCAAAGAGAGTAAGTCCCATACAGTAATGCTCTCATTCTTTAGGTGTGGTCTTAGGCGACTGCTTCAAAATCACCTAGTAGGAGTCAAAATGCAAACTGGAGGCCTTCACCCAATCAAACTCTCTTGAAGTAGGATCCTGGGGGAATCTCTGTTATTAACGGCAGTGCTTCAGAATTCTCACCATTGTTGTCTATTGATTGGTCCTAACAAACTTCTTTCTTTTTTTTTTCCTCTAATTTTATGTCTTTGCAAATACAAGACAAATTTGATTTGTTAAGTTCACTCTGAATCACTACACCTGGTTTTAGGTTGTATTCCTCCCAGCCTGGTGGCATTGGGTGTAACTAAAGATTCTTAAATCTCAAAATTTGATGAATTAGGGTGTGCCTATCAAGTCACTTAATGTTGTTAGAGCAGATCATTCCCTGAAGTTCCCAGTATGTTCAGCACGTAATGTAGTAAACCACATAGTCATTCTCTGTTGTATATTAATATATTTGCCAACTTTGGAGCAAATAGTTAAAAACTGTACAACTTTGTATTTCTGGAAAGACTCAATCCTGAATCGCCATCACCTATTTAACCCATCTCCCCACTCGTCTCCCCTCTGGTAACCATCAGTTTGTTCTCTATAGTTAAAAGTCTGTTACTTAGGAGGTGCCTGGGGTGTTCAATCACTTGGCTGTCCAACTCTTGATTTCGGCTCAGGTCACGATCTCAAGGTTTGTGAGTTGAAGCCCCATGTCAGGCTCTGACGCAGTCTTTTGATGTAGTCCCAATAGTTTATTTTTGCTTTTATTTCCCTTGCCTGAGGAGACCTATCCAGAAAAAAAGTTGCTTGTGCTGCCTTCTAGGATTTTTATGGTTTCTGGTCTCTCACTGAGGTCTTTAATTCATCTAGAGTTTATTTTTGTGTATGGTGAATGTGGTCAGCTTTCATTCTTTTGCATATAGCTGCCCAGTTTTCCCAGCACCATTTGTTGAAGACACTGTCTTTATCCCATTGCATATTCTTTACTCCTTTGTTGAAAGTTAATTGACCATATAATGGTGGGTTTATTTCTAGGCTTTCTATTCTGTTTCGTTGATCTCCGTGTCTATTGTTATGCCAGTACTATACTGTTTTGATCACGACAGCTTTGGAATATAACTTGAAGTCTGGAATTGTGATACGTCCAGCTTTGCTTTTCTATTTCAAGATTGCTTTGGCTCCTCGGAGTCTTGTGTGTTTCCATACAAAGTTTATGATTGTTTGTTCTAGTTCTGTGAAAAATGCTGTTGGTATTTTGATAGCGATTGAATTGAATCGGTTGATTGGTTTTGGTAGTATAGACATTTTAACAAGATTTGTTCTTCCAATCCATGAGGGTGAAATGTCTTCAAATTTATTTGTGTCATCTTAAGTTTCTGTCACCAGTGTTTTATAGTCTTTCACCTCTTTGGTTAAGTTTATTCCTCGGGATCTGGTAATTTTTGGCTCCGTTGCAAATGGGATTGTTTCCTTAATTTCTCCTTCTGCTGCTTCATCATTAGTATATACAAATGCAACAGATTTCTGCACAGAGATTTTATATCTTGTGACTTTACTGAATTTATGTATCAGTTTTAGTTGGATGGGGTATTTCAGGTTTTCTGCAAAATGTATC
This sequence comes from Panthera uncia, assembly GCF_023721935.1. Classification (NCBI taxonomy): domain Eukaryota; kingdom Metazoa; phylum Chordata; class Mammalia; order Carnivora; family Felidae; genus Panthera; species Panthera uncia. The sequence continues at coordinate 33,998,766 of NC_064816.1, forward strand.
ATGTCATCTGCAAAATGGTCTAAGTGTTACTTTTTCCTTACCAGTTTGGATGAGTTTTATTTGTTTTTGTTGTCTAATTGCTGTGGCTAGGACTGAGGGTAGTATGTTGAATAAAAGTGGTGAGAGTAGACATTCTTGTCTTTTTGCTGACTTTAGGGGAAAAGCTCTCCATTTTTGATGATGTTTGCTGTGGTTTTTTCATACATGGCATTTATTATGTCGAATTATGTTCACTCTAAGCTGACTTTGTTGAGGGTTTTTATCATGAACGGATTGTATGCTTTGTCAAATGCTTTTTCTGTGTCTATTGAAATGATCTTATGGGTTTTATCCTTCCTCTTATTTGTGTCATGTATCATGTTAATTGATTTGTGAATATTGAACCACACTTGTACCCCAGGAATAAATCCCACTTGATTGTAGTGAATGATTCTTTTAATGTATTATGGAATTCAGCTTGCTAGTATTTTGTTAAGTATTTTCACATCTATGTTCATCAGGGATATTCTTTGTAGTTCTCTCTCTGTCTCTCTCTCTTTTTTTTTTTTTTTTTTTTGTGGCGTATTTATCTGGTTTTGGTATCAGGGTAATGTTGGCTTCATAGAATGAATTTGGAACTTTTCCTTCCTTTTCTGTTTCTTGGACCATTTTGAGAAGAATAGGTATTAACTCTTCTTTAAATGTTTGGTGGAATTTGTCTCTGAAACCATCTGGTCCTGGAGTTTTGTTTCTTGGGAGGTTTTTGATTTCTGATTCAATTTCTTTGCTAGTTGTCCATCTATTCACATTGTTTTGATTGGTTGTACATGATATCAGGGTAATTTCTATTCCAGGATAGGAATTAAATTCAGAAGACACTGGTTTTTCTTCAAATCCTACGGGCAGTTTATAATTGTGGCCAATAAATTCTGGTATCAAGGGCTTAGCTAAAAATTATTTATGATATTTGAAGTTATTTTACCTACCATGAGCTTGAAAATCTTTTTATAAAAACTTAGTTCAAGTAATCTAAATCTGCTGCTTAAGCCATTCAAGTAAGCGTATTTGGAGAGCCTGGGTGGCTCAGTCAGTTAAATGTCTGACTCTTGGCTTGGGCTCAGGTCCTCATTGCCCCATGTGGGGCTCTGTGCTGACAGCATGGAGCCTGCTTAGGGTCCTTTCTCTCCGTCTCTCTGCCCTTCCCTGGGTTTCATGCATACACAAGCTTTCTTTGTCTTTCTCAAAATAAATACATTTAAAACAACATCAACAAAAAACACAAGCATATATATATATATATATATATGCATATATATGCATATATATATATATATATTACATAATATATAAAGTCTGTACCTTAATTCTCAGAGTATACAGTCTTTATTTCATTTATAACATATCACTTATTTGCAGTAGTATTGGTACTGGAATACCTACCTTTTTCTCTGCATTAGATCTGCACTTCATTTTTTTTAATGTTTTTTTGTTTGTTTGTTTTTTTGAGAGAGAGAAAGAGTATGGGTGGTGGAAGGGCAGAGAGAGAGAGAGGGAGACATAGAATCTGAAGCAGGCTCCAGGCTCTGAGCTGTCAGCACGGAGCCTGATGTGGTACTCGAACTCACAGACCATGGGATCATGACCTGAGCCAAAGTCAGATGCTCAACCGACTGAGCCACCCAGGCGCCCCAGATCTGTACTTCCTTAAGGGAAGGGTCATATTTTTAACATCTTATATCTTGCACAAGGTCTTAAGCAAAACAGGTGTTACAACACTGGGCCTCTATCATGTCCTGAAATGATTCGTGTCTCCAAGAATTGGTGCCCTTCTCCTGTTGAATCAGAGTTGACATTGAGTGACCAACAGAATATGCCAAATGTAGTGATGTGTGACTTCCAAACCTTGGTCATAAAAGTCCCCGGAGCTTCTTTTCTTGGATCATTCACTCTAGGGGATACCAACTCTCATGTCATGATGACTCTCAAACAACCTTTTGCCCATGTGGAGTGGAACTGAGGCTGCTGAATAAAAACCCAACACAAAGCTACTAGCCTTGTAGTTGAATCACCTTGGAAGTGAGTCTTTTTGACACCGCCATTACCTGACTGCAACAAAACAGAATCCAAGCTGGAATCACCCGACCAAGCAGTCCCAATTTGCTTTACCACAGAAACCACAGACCAATAGTTGCTTGATCACATAGCAACTGAACATCTGTTTAATGGATAGGACTTTTATGGCTAATGGATGATAATCATTGCTTTAAGCCAATAACTTTTGGGTAATTTGTTACTCAACAATAGAAAATAAATACACAGTTTTATGACTAGAGACAAGAGCATGATGTGAAAGATTCAGGTTATTGGACGCATGCCAGTTGCCATAATGATCATAATCTATATCTCATTCTGTTGGTTTATATGAAGATTTTAAGAGAAAAATTAGTTTTTAACTAGGTTTTAGAAGAATAGATTATGGTGGTGAGGTAGAGAAAACAACTCCTACTTGTGGCAAATTCTCAAAAGATTAAACCTTCAGTGGTTGGTCAGAAGGTTTGATATCCTGGTAATGAGAAAGGATGCCAGTTGCAGAAAAGGCAAATTTGGAAATTTAAGAAAGACCTGTCAGGAAGCCCTTCCAAAATGGTGGAATAAGTCCCTGTAAAAATCTGCTCTCTGTAAAAGCAATAACAATTGCAAACATTCTCTAAATCAGCTTGTGTAGGAATTTGGAAGTAAAGTCTTCTAATGATTAATGTAGCACTCATTCAAAGAATGCAGCTGAATGTCAGTAAGAAAAGCAAGCTTTGTGACATCTTAAGTTTTCTTATTCCCATTTCCCTGTCCAGGCAAGGTAGTAGCTGTGGAAACCGATAACCTCGCAACCATGCTATTTGTCAAAACCAACAGTTTGTGAGGCGCTGGGTAGGGCAAAACAGTTTGGGTTCTCTCAACAGCCCGATCCCTGGAGTATTTTCACTATTTTTCTTATCCAGTAGCTCCTTGAAAAAAAACAATTCTTAGGGCTTTCTTTTATGTAGTCTGATGCAGATTTGTCTGTGCAAACAGCCTATCCCGAGTGTTAAAACAGTCAGCTGCAGTGATTTAATCCTGAGGCAGGGATACAAGTGCTGACCAAAAAAATTAAAAGGAAGAACTGAGAAATAAGATGTCCATAGGAACATTTTAAATGCTCCAGCATATTTTAAATACTCAAATAAAAGCCCAGAAGTAACACACATGTTCAGGGCTGTGCCCATGTCAGAAATAAACTGAGAAGGTCCTGAACTGTGTTTTATCTGTGGGTCATATTGAGACTCAGTCCAGGGCAAAAGTGGAAAGCTAATTCAGAGTTGTAAAATGCCAGAACACTGGAGCCATGTCCTAAAACATACAGATACTCAGCAAAGACTGGGATACCTACTGGTTCCAGTTATTTAAGGAAATCTCTAACCATTCACTACCTAACAATTAAGTTCCTCAAGCAGAGATGTGAGTGGCTACATGTACACACAATTCAGACATTACACAATTAGTCTGGAAAATTCACTGAACCATCACCAGTAACAATAGCAAATGTTGTGGAGGTGTGGGAGGCACCGTAAAGCCTCCTCCCCAAAGACATAGAAGTTCTCATGGTCAGGAGATAGGAATCTGTTCTGTTACCTGAAAAGGAGGAGTTAAATTAGCCAACAGCTGGCTTGGAAGAGATTATCCTGGATTATCTAGTTTCCAATTTAAAGGCTCTTTGAATGTGGAAGAGAGAGGAAGAAGACTTCTTCTCCGAGGGATAAAATGTGGCAAAGATTCAAAGAGCTGCTAATGACTTTGAAGAAGTGATAGGGCCACCAGTAAAAGAATGCAGGCAGTGTCTAGAAACTAGAAAAACCTTAAAAGAAAGAAAACAGATTCAATCACAGAGCCTCTGGTAAGGAATGTTGTCCCGTCCCGCCATCACTTTGGTTTTAGCCTGTTGAGACTCATTTTGGACTTAGGACCTGCAAAGCTGTAAAATGATAAATTTGCATAGTTTTAAATCACTAAATTTGTGGTAACTTGTTTCAGTGGCAAGAGGAAAGTAATATGGGGTCAGGGAGGACATGCTTTTCAGAATTGCAAGATTATATATTTAAAATGACAGGTTACAAAAAAGAGGAAAGCCTGTCCCATACCCTGGAAGAAAGCCAGTCAATAGAAACGATCCCAGAGCCAGCACAAATGTCAGACTTCATAGACAAAGACTGTAAGTAAGCTGTTAAAAGCATTGAGTGAGGGGAAAAAAAAGCATTGAGTGAACTACATTAAAAGTGTTTAATAAAAGTTATGTCTAAAGATGAGTGAAAAGTTCGAGAAAAATGTCTCACCAAATTGTTAATAAAGAGACATTATAAAAGAAAGAGACAAATAGAAATTCTTTGAGTTCTTGACATAATAAATGCCATATATGAAAAACCCACACCAAACATCATCAGAAACTCAGAGCTTTTCCCCTAAAGTCAGCAACAAGACAAGAATGTCTACTCTCACCACTTTTATTCAACATACTACCCTCAGTCCTAGCCACAGCAATTAGACAAGCAAAACAAATAAAAGGCATCCAAATTGGTAAGGAAAAAGAAATACTTAGACCATTTTGCAGATGACATGATACATTTTGCAGAAAACCTGAAATACCCCATCCAACTAAAACTGATACATAAATTCAGTAAAGTCACAAGATATCTCTGTGCAGAAATCTGTTGCATTTCTATATACTAATGATGAAGCAGCAGAAGGAGAAATTAAGGAAACAATCTCATTTGCAATGGAACCAAAAATTACAAGATCCCTGGGAATAAACATTTGATCTGGCAGAAGAGAGAACAAAGAAAATTTGAATATAGATCAATTTAGTCCAAGATTTCTACTATAATCTCCCTTCCTCCCTTCCTTTCTTTAAGAATATTCTTTATTTAAGAATAAACCATTCTTAAAAAAGAATGAAGAAAAATGAACAGAACCTCAATCTGTGGGAACCTCATTACATGTACAGATATATAGATAAATGAATTAAGAAAAAGGAGGGAAACAGAAAAAATAGTGAAAAAATGACATAAATATTTTTAAATTTGATTAAAAAAACCTGAATGCCTAACAGGATAAACTCAAAGAGATGCACACCTACACATATGTTCAAGTTGTCAAAATACAAAAATAAATCTTGAAAGCAACAAGGAAAAACAGCTCATCCTGCACAAGCCTCCTCAAAAAGATTAACATCACTTTTCATCAGAAATCATGAAGCCTAGAAGGTAGTAGGGATGTACTCCAAGGAAGAAATAGATAATTCAATAATGATAGACTTCAGTCTTCAATACCACCCTGTCAATGGATAGAATAACACAGAAATAGAAAGCTTAAAAAATAGATTTAAGAAGTATCTATACAGCACTTCAACCAATAACAGAATGTACATTTTTCTCCCAAGTACATGTGGTACATTGTCCAGGGTAAGCCATATATAAGTCCATGAAACCAGCCTTGATAAATGTAGAAGGATAAAAATCATAAGTTTATTCTCCAACCGTAAGGTGATCAAATTTGAAATAACAGAAGGAAATTGGGGAAATCCACAAATAGGTGAAAATTAAACAACATAGTCATAAATAGTCAAGGTGTCAAAGACGAAAACTGCCAATGTTACACAATACATTGTGGTAAATAAAAATGAAGATATAAAATACTGAAACTTATGGGATGTTACAAAAGCACTTGCTTAGAGGGAAATGTATAGCAATGAATACCTATATTGAAAAAGAAGAAAACATTTAAAACGTACAGCCTAATCTTCCACTTAAGAAACAAGAAAAATAATGCCCACTTTGGCAGCACATATATTAGAACACTGCAGAGAGGATGAGCGTGGCCCTGTGCAGGGATGATGTGCAAATTTACGATGTGTTCCATATTTCAAAACAAAACAAGAAAAATAAGCGCAAGTTAAACTGGAAGAAGGAAAGAAGAAAGGAAGGGAGGGAGGAAGGAAGGGAGAAAGAAGGGAGGGAGGGAGTGAGGAAGGAAGGAAGGAAGGGAAGGAGGAAGGATGGGAGGGAGGGAGTGAGGAAGGAAGGAAGGAAGGGAGGAAGGAAGATTATAGTAGAAAAAAATGAAGCAGATAATAGAAAAACATGGGAGAAAATCAAAACTTTGTTTTTTGAAAACACAACAAGATTGACAAAAGTTTACCTAGATTGATCCAGAGAAGGAGAGAAGACTCAAATATCAAATTACTACAATAAGGAGTCACGAAGGGAATATCACTAATGATTTACAGAAATAAAAATAATGAGAAAATAATCTGAGTAATTGTATGCAAACAAAGTAAACAAATTCCTAGAATGAAGTTTCTAAAACTGAAGAAAGAGAAAATGTGACTATACCTGTAACAACCACACATAATACATTAGTAATCAAATAATTTCCTGCAAAGAAAAGCCCAGGCCAAGGTGATTTCATTGATGATCTATCAAACCTTAAACAATTAACACCAGTGGTTCACAAAGCCTTCTAAAAAAATAAAAGAGAACATAATGCTTCCCAGCTCATTCTGAGTCTGGTAGTATTCTGGTAACAAAATCAGACAAAGCTCAATATCCCTTATGAATATAGACATATCCTCATACAAAATACTTGTAAGTAGAATCCAGGAATATATGGAAAGGATTATACTCCATCGCAAAGTAGAATGTTTCCCTAGAATGCAAAGTTGGTTTAACATATGAATATCAGTATAATAGACCATATTAATAGACTAATGGAAAACATCACATGACCGTCTCAGTAGATGCAAAAAAAAAAAAAAAAAATTGACAAAAGCCAATAGCCTTTCCAAAACAAACAAACTAAAAACTAGGAATGTAAAGGAATTTTCTAAACCTAATAAATTAGGTCCGCAAAAATCCCACAGCTAATAGCACACTTAACGGTCAAAGAAGAAATGCTTCCTTCTCTAAGATCAGTAACAAAAAAAGGATGTCTGTTCTCACCACTTCTATTCAACATTGTTTTGGAGGTTCTAGTCAGGGAAATTACAAAAGGAAAGGAAATACATGTATCCAAATCGGGCACATTGGGAAGAAGTTAAACTATCTCTATTTACTGATGCCCATGATCTTGATTTAGAAAATCCAGTAGAGTCCACTAAAAATCTTTTAGAATGAATAAATTATTATTAGAACTAATAAATGAGTTTGGCAAAATTCTAGAGTACAAGGTCACTATCAAAAAGTCTCTTCTATGGGGGCAGCTGGGTGGCTCAGTTGGTTAAGCACCCAACTTCAGCTCAGGTCATGATCTCATGGTCCACGGGTTCGAGTCCCACATCAGGCTCTGTGCTGACAGTGTGGACCCTGCTTCAGATTCTCTGTCTTCCTCTCTCTCTCTCTGCACCTCCCCTTCTCATGCTCACTCTCTCTCTCAAAAATAAACATAAAAAAATTTAAAGTCTATTGTATATTTATATACTAGTAATTGAGACTCTCAAAATTAAGAAGCAATTAAACTTTTATTAGCAACAAAATAAAATAGGAATAAACTTTTAAAAAGTGCAAGACGTATACACTGTAAATTATAAAACATGGCTGAAAAAATTAAATGTCACAGTTAATTTAAAAGATCATATGGTTATGATTGAGTTAATGTTAAGACAAAAATTTGATCCACAGAGTCAATGTAATCTGTCAAAATTCCAATTACTTTTTTACATTTTGAAAAGCTGATCTTAAAATTCATATAGAAATGCAAAGAACCTAGAATAGTCAAAACAGGATCATGTGTTTCTGCCATGAGGATGGAAATTATTATTATATATATAACAGAATTTTCATCCTTATGCTATATATATTTTATATATATCCTGTGTGTATGCAATAGTAATGAGAATCCAGAAATAACTCTTACATTACAGTTAACTGATTGTGACAGAGATGCCAACCAAGTTCAGTGGGGAAACAACAGTCTTTTCAATATCTAGATAAGTTAATGCAAAAGAATGAAGTTGGACCCCTACCTCACACCATATGAAAAGATACTTTATAATGGATTACAGAACTAAATGTAATAGCCAAAACTGTAAAACAGTGTGAAGAAAATGGGAGTAAATCTTTGTGACCTTGTATCAGGCAGTAGGTGAGTAGCTAGGACACAGAAAGAACAAGCAATGAAAGAAGCAATGTTGAATTCAATTTTATCAATTATTACTTACCCTTATGAATAAACTTGTATTTCAAGGACACCATCAAGAAGTGAAAATAAAAATCCAGGGGTGCCTGGGTGGCTCAGTCAGTTAAGCATCTGACTTCGGCTCAGGTCATGATCTCGCGGTTCGTGAATTCGAGCCCCGCGTCGGGCTCTGTGCTGACAGCTCAGAACCTGGATCCTGCTTTGGATTCTGTGTCTCCCTCTCTCTCTGCCCCTCCCCCGCTCACACTCTGTCTCTGTCTTGCAAAAATAAATAAAATGTTAAAAAAAAAAAAAGAAAATACAGATCCAGAATGGATGAAAGTATTTTCAGATTACATACTTGATAAATGTATAGTGTCTAGAATATATAAAAAACCCTTTTAACTCAACAATAAAAAAAGTTTTAAAGTGGGCAAAGAATTTGAATAAACATTTCTCCATAGACGACTTACACATGGCAAATAAGCACATAAAAATATGTTCAAAATAATGAGTAATTCAGGAAATAGAAATAATTACAATGAAATACAATTTCACACCTATTAAGATGATTAAAATAAAAATGATAAAAACAAGAATTAGAAAGGATATAGGGAAACAGGAAGCCTCTTACACCTAGGCATTGCTGATTGGATTGTAAAATGGTGCAGCCACTTAGGACAATAGTTGGGCAATTTTTTGGAAAAAAATTACTGTTACTGAAGTATGACATGTAGTAACCTATTTCAGCTGTACATCAAAATAGTTTGATAATTTTATATAGTATGAAATGATCACCAAAATAACTCCAGTTACCATCTATCACCGTACAAAATTCTGATAATATCACTGACTGTATTCCCTATGTTGTACACATCCCCATGACTTAATTATTTTATAACTGTAAGTTTGCACCTCTCTATTCTCTTCACTTATTTTGCCACCTTCCCTATCCCTCCCCACCCTGGTCACCAGGTTTGTATCTTATATCTATTAGTCTATTTCTGTTTTGTTTATTATTGTTTCTTAGGTTCCACATATGAGGTAAATCATATGGTATTATTTTTGTCTGACTTCACCTAGGAAAGTGCTCTCGAGGTTCATCCATGTTATTGCAAATGGCAGCATTACATTTTTTATGGCTGAATAATATTCCCTTGCATATATGTATCCCATATCTTCTTTATCCATTAATTTAGCAATGCACACTTAGGTTGTTTGCATATCTTGGCTATTATAAATAGTTCTGTAATGAACACAGTGGTGTATATATCTCTTGAGATAGATTTTTTTTTGTTTTCTTTGGATTAAAAAAACCATAATTGGAATTGGTAAATAATATTGTAGTTCTGTTTTTAATTTTTTGAAGAATCTTATTTTTCTCCCTAGTGCCTGCACCTATTAAACATTCCTACCAACAGTGGATGAGAATTCCCTTTTAATTACATCATCGCTAACATTATTTTTTTTTCTTTTTGATAATAGACCATCTGATGGGCATGACCTAATATTATGTTGTAGCTTGATTTGCATTTCATTGATAATTAGTGATATTGAGCATGTTTTCATGTATGCATTGGCCAATCTGCATGTCTTTGGAAAACTGTATATTCAAGTCCTCTGTCCATATTTTATTTTGTATTTTATTTAATTTTTTTTAAATTTTTTAATTTATATGTATATTTATTTTATTTTATTATTTGTGTTTTTGTTATTAAGTTGTATAACTTCTTTATATATTTTGAATATTAACCTCTTATTTGATGTATGGTTTACAAATATCTTCTCCCATTCACTATGTTGCCTTTTTGTTTTGTTGATAGTTTTCTTGGGTGTGGAGTTGCTTTTTAGTTACATATAATCCCATTTGTTTATATTAGCTTTTGTTGCACTTGCCTGAGGAAAGGGTCCGAATATATATATATATTGCTAAGGCTGATGTCCAAGAGCTTTCTGCCTGTATTAGGTGAAAATAAAATCCTTGGATGAATTTCTTCAAAACAAACTTGCTGCCCATGTTTTCTTAAAGGAATTTTATGATTTCAGGTATGGTTTCAAGTCTTTAATACCATTTGAATTTATTTTTGTATATGGTGTAAGATAGTGGTCCAATTTCATGCTTTTGCATGTAGTTGTCCAGTGTGTTTATTTCTGGGCTGTCCATTCCATTGATCTATGTGTCTGTTTTTCATATCAGTACCATGCTGTTTTGATTACTATAGCTTTGTAATATAGACCGAAATCAGGGGGCATGATGCCTCCAGCTTTGTTGTTTCTCAAGATTGCTTTGGCTTATTCAGGGTCATTTGTTGTTCCATACCAATTTTATAATAGTTCTAGGTCTGTTAAAAATGTCATGGTATTTTGAAAATAATTGCATAGAATATGTAGGATGCTTTAGGTAATATGTACATTTTAAAAATATTCTTCCAGTTCATGAGTATGGTGTATTTTTTCATTTGTGTTGTTTTTCTTTCATCAAAGTCTCAGAGTTTTCAGAGTCCTGCATCCCATAGATTTTGGAAAGTTGTGTTTTCATTTTTATTTGTCTCAAGGTACTTTGTGATTTACTCTGCTATATTCATTCACCTGGTTTAGTAGCATGTTGTTTAGTCCCCATGCATTTATTTTTTTTTCCAGTTTTCTTCTTGTACTTGATGTCTACTTTTATGCCATTATGGTTGGAAAGGATGCTTGATAAGATTCAGTTTTATTTAATTTATTGACTTGTTTTATAGCCTAAGGTGTGATCTGTCCTGGAGAATGTTACATGTATACTTGAAAGAAATGTGTATTCTTCAGTTTTTTGGATGAAATGTACTGTGTATATCTGTTTAGTCCATCTGGTCTGATGTGTTAAGGCCACACACATTTTTTTTTTTAAAGGTTTTAATAGACATACACTGATTCTTTTTTTAAATTTTTTTAATGTTTTTATTATTTTTGAAAGAGAGAGACAGAGCATGAGTGGGGGAGGAGCAGAGAGAGAGAGATAGACACACACACACAGAATTTGAAGCAGGCTCCAGGCGCTGAGCCATCAGCACAGAGCCCGATGCGGGGCTCGAACCCACAAACTGTGAGATCATGACCTGAGCTGAAGCCAGACGCTCAACCGACTGAGCCACCCAGGCGCCCCTTTTTTAATTTTTTTTTAAATCTTTATTTCTTTTTGAGAGAGAGAGACAGAGTGAGAGCAGGGGAGGAACAGAGAGAGAGGGAGACGCAGAATCCGAAGCAGGCTCCAGGCTCCGAGCTGTCAGCACAGAGCCTGACCCAGGGCTTGAACCCATGAACCGTGAGATCATGACCTGAGCCGAAGTTGGACGCTTAACCAACTGAGCCACCCAGGTGCCCCAAGGCCAATGTTTTCTTACTCATTTTCTGTCTGGGTAATCTATCCACTGATGATAAGTGGGGTATTAAAATCCACTACTATTATTGTATTATTGTAATTTTTACTTAATGTCTGTTAATATACACTTTATATATTTAGGTGTTTATATATTGGGTGCACAAATATCTACAAATGTCCTTTTCTTTATATGACTCCTTTATCATTTGCTATGTCTTCTTTTGTCTTTTGTCACAGTCTTGGTTTCAATGTCTGATTTGATCTGATATGAGTATTGCAACTCCAGCTTTTTTATATTTCTCTTCGCATGGAATATCTTTATCCATCTCTTCACTTTCAGTCTGTGTGTTCTTTAGATTTGAAGGGAGTCTCTGGTAGACCACATATAGTTGGTCTTGTTTTTTTTTTTTTTCCATTGAGCTAAACTTTGGGAGCAGTCAGTCCATTTACATTTAAAGTAACTATGAATAGGTATGTATAACTATGAATAGGTATGTAGTATTTTGGACTTGTTTTCTGGTTGCTTTTGTAGCTCTTCTCTGCTACTTTTTTCTCTTGGTCTCTTCCTATGTGGTTTGGTGATTATCTATAGTGTTCTATTTAAGTTCCTTCTGTTAATTTTTGTTTCTATTGTAGATTTTTGGCGTGTGGTAACAATGAGGTGTGTATATATATATGATATATATATATATATATATATATATAACATATATATAATATATAACATATATATAATATATATAATATATATATAACATATATATAACACATATATATAACATAAATACATATATAACATATATATAACATAAACATATATATATATATATATATAAAACATATATATATATAAAACAGTCTATTTTAAGCTTATAGTCACTTAGGTTCAAATACATTCTAAAAGGACTACATTTTTACTTTCTACACACACGCACACACACACACACACACACACACACACTTTGATGTCAACTTTTACATCTTGTTGTTTTGTGTATTCCTAAATCGCTTAATGTAGTTTTAGTTGATCTTACTATTTTTGTCTTTTAATCTTCGCACTAGCTTTTTAAGTAGCTAATCCACTACCTTTAGTAGGAAAATACCCTTTCACTTAGGACACTTATATTTTACTTATATTTACCTTCAGTAGTGAGATTTTTTTTCTTTTGTATATTTCCTTATTTCTAGTTTTGGTCTTTTCTTTTTCACCTAAAGACGACCCTTGAACATTTCTTATAATGCCAGTTTAGTGGTGATGAGCTTCTTTAGTTTTTGTCTGGGAAATTCTGTATCTGTCCTTCAGTTCTGAATGATAATCTTGCTGGGTAAAATATTCTTGGATATAAGTTTTTCCTTTCTGGCACTTCAGATATATCCTGCCACTTTATTCTAACCTTACAAAGTTCTGCTGAAAAATCAGCTGATAATCTGATGGGGCTTCCCTTGTATACAACTCTTGGTTTTTCTCTTGCTGCCTTTCAGATTCTCTTTTATTTTTAACTTTTGCCATTTTTTTTTAAAAATCATATCTTGGTGTGGATCTCTTAAGGTTCATTTGTTTGAGATACTCTCTGCTTTCTGGATCTGGATGACTGTTTCCTTCTCAAGTTTAGGGTCATTTCAGCTCTTATTCCTTCAGATAAATTTTCTGCCTCTTTGTCTTTCTTTTCTCCTTCTAGACCCCTTATATTGTGATTGTTAGTATGCTAGATGTTGTCTGAGAGGTTTCTTAAACTATCCTCAGTTTCAAAAATTGGTTTTTCCTTTTGCTGTTCTGATTGAGTTATTTCCATTAATTTTTCTTCCAGATTGCTGATCCATTTTTCTGTCTTCTCTAATCTGCTGTTGATTCCCTCTTGTGTATTTTTCATTTCAGTAATTGTATTCTGGTTGATTCATTTTTGAATTTTCTAACTTGTGTGAAGTTCTGTGTTCTTTCCATTCTTTTCCCAAGTTCAGTGAGCATCTTTATGGCCATTACTTTCAACTCTTATGTTCATTTCTGTAGTTTCTTCCCACCCGTGAGGTTTTATCTTGTTTCGTGTAGAACATATTCCGCTGTCTCCTCATTCTTTTTGACTTCCTGTGTTTGTTTCTGTGAATGAAGTAGATCAGCTACCTCTCCCAGTCTTGAAGGAGGGGCCTTGTTTGGGAACATCCTCTCTGTAAACTGTGTGATCCTAGAGGTTCTGGGGGCTGGCTGGAGCTAGAGTGGGTGTAGCCTGGGGAGGTCCCAGGATGCATTGCATTGGGGCCGCCGTGGTGGGTCAGCCGGGGTTGGTACAGGTGCTCTCCAGGGGTTCCAGAGTGTGCCGTTCCAGGGCCACACTATCAGGACAGCCGGAACTGAAGAGGGCACAGACTAGGGTTCTTGGGTCTCTATTTGCTGGAGCCACCCTCATGAGATAGCTGGAACTGGAATGGGCATGGTCCAAGATGTACCTAAAGCATACTTTGCTGGAGTCAACTTTGTAGAACAGCTGAAGCTGGAGTGGGCACAGCCTGGTGGGGTCTCTGGGCATGCTTCTCTGGGGCTGCCTTGGTGGGGTCGCTTGATCAGGCATACTTTGCTAGGGTTATCTTAACTGGATGGCTGAAACTGTAGTGGGTTTTGGCTGTAGGAGGTCTTGGGATATGCCATACCAGGGCTGCCTTTCCAGGATGGATGGGCCTGGAGTGGGCATGAGCCAGAGGTTTCCTGAGGTGTGTGTTTTGTGGCTGCCCCAGTGAGACAGCTGGGGCTGGTGTAGGCATGGATGGGAGGGTTCCAGGGGGATGCTGTATCAGGCCACTTTGGAGGTATAGTTGGGGGGGGGTGGATATAAAAACTGATGCTTCTCAGTGCCTCTGACCCCAGACAAAGTTCCAGCAGTTACCTGGTCTCTGGCACATGTTCTGAGGTTGGTAAATAGATTTCTTTCACTTACATTCTAGTTGCCCTTTAAAATGCTTCCCCGCCCCCCACCCCATTCCCTAGGGTGGATAAGTCTGCATACAGGCCCCTCAGTGATACCCCCCCCTACTCTAGGTTGTTGCAATGGAGGTAGGGTTCCTGTTACCATGCCTCCATCTGTCCTACCCTTCACTATGTGGACCCTCTACCATTTGTTGCGCAGAAGTTGTTGAAATCACGGTCACTTGTTCTTCAGGGGCAATTGTTCTATATGTAGGTTTAAATTAGGTGTGTTTGTGGGAGGAGATGAGTTCAGGGTCATCCTACATCACCTTCTTAGACTTGGCCTCTGACATGTTAAACATAGTGTTCCTGTGTGACCCAGCACTTCCACTCCAAGTTGTATACCTAAGAGAACTGAAAGCACATCCTCTGGAAAATCCAGTACACAACGATTTATAGCACCATTATGCATGGTAGCCAAAAGCAGAAACAACTGAAATGTCCATCAACTGCCAAATGTGTAAGTATAATGTGGTTTATACAACGGAATATTATTTGACTATAAAAAGGAATGGAGTGCTGATAAATGCTAGAAATGTGTAAACCTTGAAAATAATATGTTACATGAACATAGCCAGTCAAAAATGCTGTATAATACAGGATTCAATTTTATGAAATGGCCAGAATAGACAAATCCATAGGGACAGAAAATAGTACTTTCTAAGGCCTGGAGGTAGGGAAGAGTAAGGGGTGACTGCTACCCTAATTGTTATGGGGTTTTTTTTACTGAGATGGTGACATGTTCTAGAATTAGGTAACAGTGATGTTTGCACAACCCTGTGAATATACTAAATACTGCTGAATTGTGAAATCGAAAGTGTGAATTTTATGGTATTGAACTATATCTTAGTAAAGCTGTAATATATATAAAAAAGGAGAACCTTTTAAAATAAGTAACATGTCATTAAAACTATAGTAATTGAGGTTACGGAAGCAGTGTTAATTCAGGAACCAGAACAAAAGCTAGGCAATCCTTGTCCTCAGTGTGTGTGTTGAGAAACGTGCTTCACGTAAAACTCTCAGTAGAGATGGTTCAGATTGTAGTAGTAGAGATAGTTATCAATTTGGGCAGCACAGTATCATGGTGGCACTTGGCTGTGGACCAGGAATAAGGAGAACCTAGCTGGAATTCTAGTTCAGGCTTCCGACTGCAAGTGTGTGTGTGTGTGTGTGTGTGTGTGTGTGTGTGTGTGTGTGTGCGCGCGCGCTATTTGACAAGTAATTTTATAGTTGTGGAGTAAGATGTGGAGTTTGAGTTAGACCCGAGGTGGAACAGTCTCCCTCAGGGCGCTGTCTTTGGAAATGGTAAAGGGTAGCGCCTGGTGGAGAAACTGAGAGAGGCCAGGAGAGCACAGGGACCCGAACCAGAGCAAATCCTTCTTCATCTGTTTTATACATTGTACATTGTTTTGCTTGGTGAAAAGTTCACAGTCCCCAGGCTAGATGTTTTGGAAGTGTTTTTAAGCTGTGTCACTCCATAGGCTCTGATAGGAATTTCTATTTAAATACGGTCCCCATCTCTTTTCCATACTTTCCCTGAAACCCTTGCACTCTTCCCTTCCACAATAAAATTGCACTGTCCCTGACAGGTAGAGTATAAACTCTCTGAGGTACCACAGACTTTGAATGCATGCAGTTCCATTTAGACTGTGTGTGTGCTATATGATTTGTTTTATTCAAGTATAGTTCACATGCAGGGTTAAAATAGCTTCAGGTATACAATATAATGGTTCAATAATTCTATCCATTTCTTAGTGCTTATCGATATAAATGTATTACAGGGATGCTGGGTGGCTCAGTTGGTTAAGCGTCCAACTCTTTTTTTTTAATTCATTTTGAGAGAGAGAGAGAGAGAGAGAGCGCACAAGTAGGGGAGTGGCAAAGAGAGAGGGAAAGAGAATTGCAAGGAGGCTCCACACTGTTAGCACAGAACCTGATGTGGGGCTTGATCTCACAAACTGTGAGATTGAAATCAAGAGTCAGGTGACTGACTGAGCCAACCAGGTGCCCCTAAGCCTCCAACTCTTAATTTAGGTTCAGGTCATGATCAAGGGGTCTTGAGATCAAGCCCTGCCTCAGGCTCCACACTGGGTGCTTAAGATTCTCTCTTTCTTTCCCCCTCTGCCCCTCCCCCAGTCATGCTCAAACAAACAAACAAATAAACTCTTAATCTCCTTTATATATTTCACCTCTCCTCTCACCACTTCCCTTCTGGCAACCACCAGTTCCCTGTATTAAGAGACTGCTTTTTGTTCTCTTTTTTTTTTCTTTTTTGCTGTTGTTGTTTCTTAAATTGCACATATGATTGACATCACATAGAATCTGTTTTTTCTGACAGACTTATTTCACTCAGTATTATACTTTGTAGGTCCATCCATGTTGTTATAAATGGCAAGATTTCATTCATGTCTATGGCTGAGTAAAACTGCACTGTGTGCACGTGTGTGTGTGTGTGTGTGTGTGTGTGTGTACCACATTTTTATACATTCATCTATTGATGGATACTTTAGTTGCTTCAATATCTTGGCTATTATAAATAATGCTATAATAAACATAGGGGTATATGTTCCTTATTGAACTTGTGTTTTTGTTTTCTTTGGGTAAATATCCAGTAGTGGAAATACTGGTTTATATGGTAATTCTATTTGTAATTTTTTGACTAACCTGTGTGCTGTTTTCCACAGTGGTTACACCAGTTTGCATTTCCACCAACAGTGTTAAGAGAATTCCTTTTTCTCCACATCATTGACAACACCTGCTATTTCTTGTGTTTTTGATTGTAGCTACTCTGATATGTGTAATGTGATATTTCATTATGGTTTTAATTTGCATTCCTCTGAGGATAAGTGATGATGAGCATCATTTCAGTGTCTTGGTCATCTGTATGTCTTCTTTGGAAAAATGTGTATTCAGATTCTTTGCCCATTTTTAATTAGATTATTTATTTATTTATTTATTTGGTATTGACTTCTTTCAGTTTTTCATATATTTTGGATATTAACCTTTTGTAAGATGTATCATTTACAACTACCTCTCCCATTCAGTAGGTTGCCTTTTTGGTTTGGGGATGGTTGTCTTAACTGTGCAGGATTTTTTATTTCATTATAGTCCCAACAGTTCAATTTTGCTTTTGTTTCCCTTGCCAAAGGAGACATATCCAGAAAACTGTTCCTGTGGCTGATGTCAAAGAGATGACTGCCTACGTTTTCTGCCAGGAATTTTACAGTTTCAGGTCTCCAATTTAATCCATTTTGAGTTTATTTTGTGTATGGTGTAAGAACATGGTCCATTGTCATCATTTCACATGTTGCTGTCCAGTTTTCCCAGTACCATTTGTTGAAGATACTGGCTTTTTCCTATTGTATACCTTTCCTCATTAATTGACCATGAAAGCGTGGGTTCATTTCTGGACTCTTTTCTGTTCTCTTGATTTATGCATCCACTTTTGTGTCAGTTTGCATATTGTTTTGATTATGACAGTTACGTAGGAGGTCTTCAAATCTGGGTTTGTGATATTTCCAGGTAGATTGCTTTTTGGTAGCATGGACTTTTTTTTTTTTTTAATTTTTTTTTAACATTTATTTATTTTTGACACAGAGAGAGACAGAGCATGAATGGGGGAGGGTCAGAGAGAGGGAGACACAGAATTGAAATAGGCTCCGGGCTCTGAGCTGTCAGCACAGGGGCCCGATGCGGGGCTCGAACTCACGGACCGCGAGAACCTGACCTGAGCCGAAGTCGGCGCTCAACCGACTGAGCCACCCAGGCGCCCCTAGCATGGACTTTTTAACAATACTGGTCCTTCTAAACCCTGACCATGGAATATCTTTCTATTTGTTTGCATAGTCTTCAACTTCTGTCATTAATGTTTTAATAGATTTCAGAGTAACAGATCTTTTACCTCTTCGGTTAAATTAATTCCTCGATATCTTAGGATTTTTTGGTACAATTGTAAATGAGATTGTTTCCTAATTTTTCTTTTGCTACTTTATTATTACTGTATAGAAATGCAACAGATTTGTTTATTAATTTTTTATCCTATGATTTTACTCAGTTCATGTATCAACTCTAGTAGTTTTTGGTGGAGTCTTCAGGATTTTTTTTTAATATTCTTTTTTTTTTTAAGTAAACTCTACCCCCAATGTGGGCTCAGACTTACATCCCTGAGATCAAGAGTGGCCAGCTCTACTGACTGAGCCAACCAGCTGCCCCAAGGGTTTTTTTTTATATATAGTAGTGCCATGTCATCTGTAAATAGTGAAAGTTTTACTTCTTCTTTACCAACTTGGATGCCTTTTAATTCTTGTGATTACTGTGGCTAAGACTTGCAGTACTACATTGAATAAAAGTGGTGAGAGTGGACATCCATGTCTTATGTTGGATCTGAGAGGAAAAGCTCTCAGTTTTTCACCATTGAGTATGATGTTAGCTGTGGCTTTTTCATATATGGACTATATTACATTGAGGTATGTTCCCTCTGCCCCTACTTTGTTGACTGTTTTTGTCATGAATAAAGGTACATTGTCAAATTCAGTTTTAAGAATCTACTGAGATGATCATAGAACTTTTATCCTTTCTTTTGTTAGTGTAAGACATCGTATTGATAGATTTGTGAACCTTGAATTGCCCTTCTGTTCCTGGAATAAACTCACACTTGATGGTGGGAAATGATTTTTTAATGTGTTGTTGGATTTGATATACTAATACTTTGTTCAGTAGTTTTACATCTATGTTCATCAGAGATACTGGCCTATAGTTCTCTTTTTCATAGTGTCTTTTTCTCTTTTGGTATCAACGTAATGCTGGCCTGTTGGAATGAATTTTAAACTTTTCCTTCATATTCTATTTTTTTTGAGTAGTTGAAGAATAGGTATTAACTCTTCTTTATTTTTTCCCAATATATGAAATTTATTGTCAAATTGGTTTCCATACAACACCCAGTGCTCATCCCAAAAGGTGCCCTCCTCAATACCCGTCACCCACCCTCCCCTCCCTCCCACCCCCCATCAACCCTCAGTTTGTTCTCAGTTTTTAAGAGTCTCTTATGCTTTGGCTTTCTCCCACTCTAACCTCTTTTTATTTTTTCCCTTCCCCTCCCCCATGGGTTTCTGTTAAGTTTCTCAGGATCCACATAAGAGTGAAACCATATGGTATCTGTCTTTCTCTGTATGGCTTATTTCACTTAGCATCACACTCTCCAGTTCCATCCACGGTGCTACAAAAGGCCATATTTCATTCTTTCTCATGGCCACGTAGTACTCCATTGTGTATGTAAACCACAATTTCTTTATCCATTCATCAGTTAATGGACATTTAGGCTCTTTCCATAATTTGGCTATTGTTGAGAGTGCTGCTATAAACACTGGGGTACAAGTGCCCCTATGCATCAGTACTCCTGTCTCCCTTGGGTAAATTCCTAGCAGTGCTACTGCTGGGTCATAGGGTAGGTCTATTTTTAATTTTTTGAGGAACCTCCACACTGTTTTCCAGAGTAGCTGCACCTATTTGCTTTCGCACCAACAGTGCAAGAGGGTTCCCGTTTCTCCACATCCTCTCCAGCATCTATAGTCTCCTGATTTGTTCATTTTGTCCACTCTGACTGGCGTGAGGTGATATCTGAGTGTAGTTTTGATTTGTATTTCCCTGATGAGGAGCGACATTGAGCATGTTTTCATGTGCCTGTTGGCCATCTGGATGTCTTCTTTAGAGAAGTGTCTATTCATGTTTTCTGCCCATTTCTTCACTAGGTTATTTGTTTTTCGGGTGTGGAGTTTGGTGAGCTCTTTATAGATTTTGGATACTAGCCCTTTGTCTGATATGTCATTTGCAAATATCTTTTCCCATTCCATTGGTTGCCTTTTAGTTTTGTTGGTTGTTTCCTTTGCTGTCCAGAAGCTTTTTATCTTCATAAGGTCCCAGTAGTTCATTTTTGCTTTTAATTCCCTTGCCTTTGGGGATGTGTCAAGTAAGAAATTGCTGTGGCTGAGGTCAGAGAGGTCTTTTCCTGCTTTCTCCTCTAGGGTTTGGATGGTTTCCTGTCTCACATTCAGGTCCTTTATCCATTTTGAGTTTATTTTTGTGAATGGTGTGAGGAAGTGGTCTAGTTTCAATCTTCTGCATGTTGCTGTCCAGCTCTCCCAGCACCATTTGTTAAAGAGACTGTCTTTTTTCCATTGGATGTTCTTTCCTGCTTTGTCAAAGATGAGTTGGCCATATGTTTGTGGGTCTAGTTCTGGGGTTTCTATTCTATTCCATTGGTCTATGTGTCTGTTTTTGTGCCAATACCATGCTGTCTTGCTGATTACAGCTTTGTAGTAGAGGCTGAAGTCTGGGATTGTGATGCCTCCCGCTTTGGTCTTCTTCTTCAAAATTACTTTGGCTATTCAGGGCCTTTTGTGGTTCTATATGAATTTTAGGATTGCTTGTTCTAGCTTCAGTAACTCTTCTTTAAAGGTTTAGTAGAATTCACCTGTGAAACTGTTTAGTCCTAGAGTTTTGTTTGTTGGGAGTTATTTTATTACTAAATCAATTTCATCACTAGTAATCAGTCTGTTCCTATTTTTTTATTTTTTCCTGATCTGGTTTTATAAGGTTATATGTTTCTAGAATTTATCTATTTCTTCTTTGTTGTTCAATTTGTTGGCATATAATTTTTATAATATCTCATATTCATTTGTATTTCTGGGATGCTGGTTATTTCCCCTCCACTTTGATTTTCAGTTTTTTATCTTTTTTTCTAATTAAACAAGTGTTTTAATTCTTAATTTTGAGAGAGAGAAAGAATGTGAGTTGCAGGGCGGGGTTGGGGGGGGTGGGAGAGGGAGACACAGAATCTGAAGCAGGCTCCAGGCTCTGAGCTGTCAGCACAGAGCCCAACGTGGGGCTCAAACCCACAGACTGCAAGATCATGACCTGAGCTGAAGCTGGACACTTAACTGACTGAGTCACCCAGGTGCCCCATTAGTTTTTTATCTTCTTTTATGATGAGTTTGGCTGAAGACTTAACAGTTTTGTTGATCTTTCAAAGAATCAGCTCCTGATTTCATTGATCTATTGCTTTTTAGTCTCTAATTTATTTCTGACATAATCTTTATTTTGTTACTTCTATTGGTTTGAGCTTTGCTTATTCTTCATTTTCTAGCTTCTTTGGGTTTAAAATTAGGTTTTTTTATTTGATAATTTTCTTCTTGAGGTAGGTCTGTCTTGCTATAATCTTGCCTTGTAGAACACTTTTTGATGCATCCCAAAGATTTTAGACCTTTTGTATTTTTGTTTATATTTGTTTCCATGTTTCTTGATTGATCAGTTCATCATTTAGTAGCATGTTTTTTAGCCCCCATGTATTTGTGTTCTTTGCAGATTTTTTCCTATAATTGGCTTCCAGTTTTATACTGTTGGGGTAAAAAATGATTCGTGATATGATTTGTCTTTTTGAAATTGAGACTTCCTTTGTATCCTAACGTGATCTAATGCTAGAGAATGTTCTATGTACACTTTATTATTTTGCTCTTTTAGGTTGGAATGTTCTGAATATATCTGTTGGGTGCATCTCTACCACATCTCCAGTGTGTCATTCAAAAACACTGTTTCCTTGCTCATTTTTTCTGTCTGAAAGATCTATTCATTGATGTAGTGGGGTGTTAAAGTCCCTACTATTATTGTATTACTGTCAATTTCTTCCTTTATGTCTCTTAATAGTTGCTTTGTGTATTTGGGTGTTCCCATCCTGGGTGCATAAGTGTATGTAGTTGTTATATCCTCTTGTTTGATTGTTGCCTTTATCGTTAGGTAGTGTCCTTCTTTGTCTCTTCTTACAATCTCTGCTTTAAAGTCTATTTTGTCTGGTACAGCTTTTTGCTTCCATTTGCATGATAAATGTTTTTCCATCCCTTCACTTTCAATCTGCCTGTGTTTTTAGCTGTAATGTGAGTCTCTTGTAGGCAGCATATATATGGGTCTTGCTTTTTTATCTATTCCACCACCCTTTATGTTTTGATGGGAACGTTTAGTCCATTTACATTTAAAGTAATTACTGGCAGGTATGTACCTATTGCCGTTTTGTTACTTATTTATGGTTGTTTTTATAGTTTTTCTCTGCTACTTTCTTCCCTTGCCCTTATCTTGCGGTTTGTTTGCTTTCCTTAGTGGTATGCTTGGATTCCTTTCTCTTTATTTTTTGCATATCTATTACATATTTTGATTTGTGATTACCATTAGGATCATGTATAACATCTTATGCATGCAGCGGTCTATATTAAGTTGGTGGTCACTTAAGTTTGAGCCCAACATAAAATTACCAATTTTTTACTCCTTCTCACCCACATTTTATGTATATAATATCCTATTTTACATCCCTTTATTTTTTGAGCCCCTTGACTGATTTTTATAAAATTGATTTTACTGCTTTTGTGTTTTGATCTCTGTACTGGTATTGTAAGTGATAAATCTAATTTTCATGTGTATATGTAGGTGTACATATTGTTTTTTTTTTTCTTTTCCTTACTCCTGATTGTAGCCTTTTCTTTTCACTCAGAGAAATTTCTTGACTACTCCTTGTAAGGCTGGTTTAATGGTGATGAACTTCTTTAGCTTCTGTTTGTCTGAAAAACTCTTTATATCTACTTCTATTTGGAATGATAGTCTTGCTGGATAGAGTATTATTGGTTGCAGGTTTTTTTTTTCCTTTCAGCACTTTGAATATATTATGCCATTCTGTTCTGGCCTGCAAAGTTTTTTGAGGAAAAATCAGCTGATACCCTTAAGAGGTTTCCCTTGTTTTCTTTTCTCTTGCTTTCTTAAAAATTTTCCATCACGACTTTTTGCCATTTTAATTGTTATGTATCTTGGTGTGGACCTTCTTGTGTTGATTTTGTTGGGAGCTCTCTCAGCCTCCTGGATCTGAAGGTGTGTTTTCTTCACCAGATTAGGGAAGTTTTCCGTTATTATTTCTTGAGATTAATTTTCTGCCCCCCTTTTCTCTCTTCTCTCTGGGATCTCTATAATGATATTATGCTTGATGATGTTGCTCAGTTCCCTTAATCTATTCTCACTTTCATTTTTTTTTTCTTTTTGCTCTTCAGTTTGGTTGTTTTCCATTAATCTGTCTTCCAACTTGCTGATCTAATCTTCTGCCTCTTCTATTCTACTGATTCCCCTAGTGTATTTTTAATTTTGCTTATTGAGTTCTTTATCTCTGATTCGTTCATTTGTATATTTGTTTTCTCCTTTTTGAAGGTCGGAGGTCCCCCACTCTTTTCTCAAGTCCAGGAAGTATCTTTATGCCCATTACTTTGAATCTTTGATGAGGTATATTGCTCATCTCCATTTCATTAGCTCTTTAGCTGTGATTTGGTCCAATTCTTTCATTTGGGACATATTTCTCTTTCTCCTCATTTTGTCTAATTCTCTGTGTTCATTTTTATGTATTAGGAAAGTCATTTATGTCCCCTGATCTTGAAAGTAATAGCCCTATGGAGAAGAAGTTCTTTGGTGCCCTGTAGTGCAATGTTCCCTGCCCGCCAGAAACGAGCACTTCAAAGGTGTCTCCTTTGCAGGTTGAATGTGCCCTGCTATTGTGGCTGAGCCACATTAGCCTTCTGTCTGTTTGGATGCGATGACCCCTTTGCCTATTGTGGCCTGGGTTTGGTCCCTTTGTTGTTAAAGAAATAGTCTGGGGCCATGATGGACTCATAGTTGGGCACTGGACCAGATGCCTGCTCTCAGTCTGTTTCCTGATGTTGTAGGTCCGCTGAACTTCAGGGTGCTCTCCCTGCATTGTTGCCTGAGAGGCTTTTGTTGGTGGGTGGGGTCTGGAGAGAAACTAGATGTCTGCCCCCAGTGTGTTTTTTGGGGCTGCAGTATCACTAACCAATGGGGTATCTTCCTTTGCTTTGTCCCTTGAGAGGCTTTTGTTGGTGAAAAGAGACAGCAGCCAAGCCAGATGCCTGCCAGGATTTCAAATGCACTAGTTGGCAGGGTACTCTCTCTGTATTGCCAGTTATAATTTTCAGCTGCTGAGACTGCGAGTGTACTGGTGTGTGTGGTTATATTACCTTCTCCTCAGGGCAGGAGTCACTTGGGAGTGGCAGCAGTCCCTGCCAGGGCTGCTTATAGGGTAAGACTAGGCAGGAGCCAGTTTGGATGGACTCCTGAGTGGGATGGATTGGATGAGACCATCAACAAGAGAATACAGGATGGGGGCATGCATTGTTAGTAAGAAAGGTGGTGAATGTTCTCGCTGGTTCCTGCAGGTGTCTGAGTATCTAGGCTGGGGAGTGTGGGAGAGATATGGTGCCCAGCAGCTCTTTTGTTCATGGACAAGTCTTCTAAAAATCCCTGCTCCTCCAGCATATATCCTAACATGTGTAAATAAATCTCCTTTATGTAAGCGCAAGGCAATTTTCTTTCCTTTTTTTTTAGAGCGAGAGTATGTGTGAAGCAGGGAGTGGAGGAGAGGGGGAGAGAGAAAGAAGCTTAAGCAGGCCTTGCACTCAGTGCAGAGCCTGATGCAGGGATGCATCCATGAGCCTGTGATCTTGACCTGGGCTGAAATTGAGTCGGAGACTCAACCAACTGAGCCACCCAGGTGCCCCCCACAGGCACTTTTTAAACCATTTCTATGCTGTATCTCATTGTTGTTATGCATGTTTAAGGTGGTGACTCAGTTTCCTACTGCCCTCTAGCTCTCCCAGAGCCAAGCCCACTGATTTTGAAAGTACCTGGAGTTAAGCCGCACCGTCTAGAAAAAGTGATGAGGTTAAGCCCCATTGTTTTTCAAAACCAAATGTTAAGGGAAATTGTTTTCTCAGTTGAGGCTCTCTATGTCTGGGATGCTTGGTATACGGTATGCTCTTGTCCCTTCTCTGTGCATGTGATGTCCATCCCATTTGTCATTTTAGTCTTACTGGAACCTTGGTTCCTGTCTGCATCTCGGCCCTTCCTACACTTTTCAGTATGTCCTCTCCATGATTAACTGAGGAAAGTCTCTTCCCCTGTCCAGGGATCATTTTCTGGGTTGATTGCACTGATATGGCTGTTTTCTAAGTGTGTCCATGGGACGAGGTGAACTTTGGATTTCCTGCTCATCTTCCCCATGCCTCCGTGTTGCTGTATTATTAACATTTCATGTAATATGTCAGAGTTGTGAATCACACAAGTCATTCAAGAACCACTTTGCAAATACTTGAGTGGCAGCTCACACATAGAAATGTATGCGTTTTCTCAACTTGGAGATGTAATTCATACAATGAATATAACAGAATATATTCATTTCTATAGGGCACTTAAGTGGCCTCTTCACTTTCCTGTGTTGATAAATGTTTGAATTTCCCAGTACATTGGAATAAATGTGCATATTTTGAGTAAATCCTCTAAGTGTAATAGCAGTCTTATGTGTCTATGGTTTTGTTTTGTTTTGTTTCGGAGTAGGATTGGAATCTGTCATCACACAATGTGGCCTGTTTCCTTTGTGGTGCTTTTTTCTACGGACTTTGAGGACTATAGCTTTTGAGCTAACTCTCCTCCTTAGGTTTTCCTTAATGGGAATGCTATATCCTCATGTTGCAAAAGAGCAGTTGGTCATCTTAAGACATCAAGCTTGAAACAAAGAGAACCAGGGAAATAGTATAGTGTGAGGTTCCTTGTTTTATCTTTACCTAGATTTTAAATACACATTGGTCCATAGATTTATGCAGAAAGTATGTTTTGAAATCATCAAACACTTAAGAAAATTGTGGGATTCAAGTCTCCCTTTCCTATAAGAATACATTGAAAGAATAGATGTAAATCTACAAAGGTTGGTGTTCATGCTCCTTTTTTGTCTTCCTTTCATTAACTTTATTTCTAAGTATTCTTTGCCTAAGTTACCAATATGAAATGTGGTATTTGTCGTTTGTTGTGGTATTTTTAAGCTACTCCCTTCAGTTCCAAAGTCACTGATTTTTCAGAGGCTTTCTGATGTTTTTTTTTTTTAAAAAAAACAGTGCTAGAATGAATAAAGAATGTTTAGATAACAAGTTAAAGGATTTTTTAATTTTTTAAAAATCATATCTTCAACTTGTAAGGAAACACATCTTTCTGGGTGTGAATCTGTTACCCAACATATTTTCAAAGTGATTTTGAATGTTATAAAAAGAGTACAGTGGTAACCCAAATCTCTTTTAGAATTCTATTCCAAATAAATAGTAATATGGACCAGCAGCTTGGGAGAAATGCATAATCCAAGGCCCCACTCCAGATATACCAAATCACAATCTGAATTTTCATTGGATTGCACTGCATAAGCACATTATACTTTGAGAGGCACCGATTTTCATGGAACTGAAAATGGTGGCTGCTATTTGAGTTTGCGAATCGAATTATTGCTTGTTCATGATAATAGAGGAAATAATGTAAACATAAATACAGTTGACAGATAATTTTTTCTCCTTTTTAATCTTGATAAATATTTAAATTGGGAAGATTTACAGTATTTCAAGTGTCTTCGGTAATAGCAAATGCTATCACCATTGTGATTTCACACACATTAAAATTTACATAATTCATATTTGCGCTAAAAGCTTCTCTCTCTCTCTCTCTCTCTCTCTCTCTCTCTCTCTCACACACACACACACACACACACACACACTCATACACACATCTACTAATAATCCATTCCAAAAATATCCCCCTAAAGCCTGACCAGTGCGTTTGTACATTTAGACAATGCTCCTTCTGGGATTCCCAGGCTACATAAAGTAGCCAAGTGTTCATTACAACGATGTCACCAGCGTAGCGATAATTAAGGCTGTATCAGCAATTTAGGGGTTTATAACTCTGCTGTAAAGTCGTGCTCTGGGATGAAAGTCAGCACAAAAGCTCAACCTGGGAGTAGATTGTTTGCTGGATCTGGGAAGAATGTGGAGGAAAATTGATTTCATTGTTTGTGATTCACTATTACTGCTCATCTGATTCTTGGTGGCATTTGGATTAAGATATTTTATGGACTGGTGATGATGGAGAACTGGTATTTTCACTCACGTCTTCCTAGACCTTACTCAAACTGTAAATATTACAGTCACTCAGAAGGTGCCACTGTTTATATTACACAAATGGGGACAAATATGCATAAGAAAGCCATTAAAAGGGAAAAGGAGTAATTCTAATTAGGCAGAAATGGTCACATATTTCACTGAAGGAGGTTGTAGTGGATTCCTATGTTGCCTGTATATTTCAACCAGGGAGACACCAAAGCGTGCTCCTGTGAATTTCTCTGGGATGCTTACGTGGTAAATCAATGTTGATGTTTAGAAAAGTTTAGATCCGGCTCTTTCAGAAAACGAACATTCACATTTGACTTCTCGTAGATGTGGCTGCAGAGCTAGTGGCTGAAGGGAAGCCTTACTAAGTAAAACAATCCTGGAGTTGTCTGCTCTTCCAGCTGCTTTACGGTCACGTTGCTCTTTGGAAGAGAGAAACTTGCCATCCTGAGACTTGTAGCCGTAGTAATCAAGAATATAATAAGACTGAACTCCTATTATAGTCACTTTGTGATTAGATACATTGTCATCTTGGGTACACATTTAAATGTGGTTTTAGGCCGTTATCTAAAATGTAGTCCCCGTATAAATAATTAGGAACTCCTGATTTTCAACAAGGGATTTAATATTAATGGTGTGTGTAATAGTTACAAGCTGGAACTCCTGGGTCAGACAGAACTGGATTCAAACACTGTTACTGCTCCCTTTACTATCTGTCTGGGCTTTGGGCAAATAACTTCAGGCTTTTGAGCTTCTGTTTCTCTTTCTAAAATATCACGGTGATTATAGTAGCTACTTCAGAGGATTATTATAAAAATGAAAAAGATAATCCTGCAAAGCACAGTGTCTGGTATGTGGTAGTTACTACTGTTAAGCAATGCGGTGGCCTAACCAGAAAGGCTTTTCAATTTGTCATTTATTTATTCATTCACTCACTCCTGTGTCACACCTGTCAATTGTTTTCATGTGCTGGACCCCCTGATTAGATGTTCGGTACAATGGTGACCAGAATAGGTAGAGTCTCTTGCTCATTTAGTTAACCCTCTGGTGGAAAGGATGCAATCAGATACATGATCATGAATTATAAGAGGTGTTCGGAAAGAAGCAAGCAAAAGTTGAGGTTGGAAATCAACACTGGGGAGAGGGGCATGATAATTAATTTCAGAGCATTCAGAGAAGGTTTCCAGCAAGCATTGTTTATGAACCTAATAACTGAGGAACAAGGAGTATTTGGAAGACCAGCTCAGGGAAAAGTATTCCTATTGGAGAAGCAGGAGCTGTGTATGCCTTGATGTAGAAAAAGCTTGGTACGCACGAGGATCTGAAAGAAGGCCGGTGGCTGGACCATAAGGAAGATGAGGTACAATCATTAGATGAGCTTAAAGAAGAAAACAAAAGCTAGGTAGTACTGGGTTTGGTAACCCTTGTGAGAATTTTAGATTCCATTTAGAATGTAGACAGGAGCTCTAGAAGACATCTTGTCGTAAGGTTGAGATTTCAGGAGGTGCTTCAAGTTGCCCTATCAAGTATGCCTTGAAGAAAATCACCAGTGTCTCCCCAGGCTTCCTCCTTACTGATCATAGGGGAAATTTCCAAACTTCCCTATCTGGGGCTATTTTGTAGCTGATACACTTTGGGATGTTAGATGTTTTCATTGTCCATGGATCAGGGAGTGGGGGAAGGAGTGCTCATAAGGCACTTACTTGGTAAATAAGAGTAGCTTTTTATAGCAGAACCACTCACGATTGCATTTACTGTTGTTTTGAACCTCATCTCATCATTCATATTTTCGTTAGGTCGTAACTTACTTCCAGAAAAACTATAGTTTCCATCTCCTTATTTTCTTTGCACGAAAACACCACTTAGGGCATTTTTAAAAATTTAAAATTCCAGGACATGTACCAGATCAGCCTATTTCTTTGATTTTTCTCCTCTCTAGGTGGAAAATATTTTTAAGCATCATACAATATGATACTACTACATGACCTTCATAACTTAATTTGAGTGCATAAGGATCACAGACTGAATGTGGGAGTCTCATTCGATTTTTTGTTTCACACTATGGTTTTTCTGCTTTTTTGGTTCATCCCTCTTTTTTCCTCATTTTAGTTTGGCATGTGTTTCTAGAGAAATTGAAGTTGTAAAAACTGAATTGAGGGCTTTCTTTTTTTGCACTCCATGTGTTGCTGAATTATTAAGTAATAATGTAATAACAGGCACTTATCTAGTACTCTATTCAAGGACTTCTTATTTGCAACTCTGTCCCTGGAGAACACTGAAAATGTTTTCTCTGTAAAGTTTCCAAAGTAACACCAACTAATCTTTCTCTTCTTGCTGTACCCCAACAATGCTGGAGTTTTTTTTTTCATGCATTAGTTATCAACTAAATGAGTTGGATGATATACATCTGTAAAATAGAACATCATCATTTCTCTTGAATTGTGTTTTAAGTCAAGTAAGGCAATCCAGCTTAAATACATGCTCTTCACATTTGGGAGGACGGCCTTCTGTATGTCCCTCGTTTACCCCACCCATTCACTTATATGTTTATGTGAATGCAAATAAATCATCAACCATGGATAACAAATATAGGCAAGTCAGCTAGTGCACATCACATTTTGATACCTGGTTAAGATTTGTTCCTGCCTAGAACGGAGAACATAGAGTGTTTTAATTATCACTCTGAGCCTCACTTTGAGCTAGGCAGGTTGTAAGTCGAAATGGCAGAGGAGCCATGTAAGAGATGGCTAGGATACTGAACAAGAACCTATAAGCAAGTTTTCTTTGGCCAACCTGTGTTGTCGCAACACTTGAAATTCAGATAATTTAAGACAGAAACTAAAACTCACAGTGTCCCTTGAAAAATTAGTCAGTTGGCAAAAGGGGGCCCTCATTCCTGCTTGGCCCAAATCAGCAGGAGCTATAGTGTTTTTTCCCCCTCAAAGAGGAGGCACATGCCCCTGGTTTGCCAGGATCTCTGCATTATTTCTCTTAGCATCTGACATGCTTTAGTTGCTTACAGTCCTTGCTGGTTCCCTGTAGCCTTTCAAGTGTGTGATCATTGGAACACTAACATCCCTGGGGCGCCTAGGTGTCTCTGTTGGTTGGGTGACTGACTTCAGCTCAGGTCATGATCTCATGTTCCGTGAGTTCAAGCCCCGCAATGGGCTCTGTGATGACAGCTCAGCCTGAAGCCTGCTTAGGATTCTGAATGTCTGTCTCTTTGCCCCTCCTGCTGTTGGCACTCTCTCTCTCTCTCTCAAAAATACATAAATATTAAAAAAAAAAAAAGAAAGAACACTAACATCACCTTTTTGGTAGGCAGCTTTTAAATGACCCCCCAATGATAGCCTGCTCCTAGTTGTTAGGACTTTGTGTGATCCCCTCCCTTTGTGGTGGGCTGGAGCTAGTGATTGTCTTCTGAAACACACACACACACACACACACACACACACACACACACAGATTTGACAAAATTGATGGGATCTTCTGAGGTAGGTTATTAAAGGATATGACCTCCATCTTGCTGGCATTTTCTGTCTTGCCTTCTTAGCCTGCTTACTTGCATGAAGCAAGCTGCCGGCGTGATGAGACACACTGAGTAGGGAAGCAAGAGTGACCTGTGGCCAAGAGCCAGTTAAGAATTAAGGCCC
Source organism: Panthera uncia (assembly GCF_023721935.1). Classification (NCBI taxonomy): domain Eukaryota; kingdom Metazoa; phylum Chordata; class Mammalia; order Carnivora; family Felidae; genus Panthera; species Panthera uncia. Next base: position 34,029,924 of record NC_064816.1, read on the forward strand.
TCAGTCCAATGCCCCATAAGGAACTGAATCCTGCCAGCAACCACACTGGTGAGTGTGGAAGCAGATCCTTCACTGGTTGAGCCTTAAGATAAAGCCACAACCCTGGCTGATCCCTTGGTTGTAGCCTGAGAGACCCTGAAACAGAGGACCAGATAAGCTATACCCAGATTCCTGACCTCCAGAAACTATGTTGTGTTAAGCTGCTGACATTCAGAGTGATGTGTTAAGCAGCAATAGATAAATATCATATTACTTCAGAGAAAAATGGTGCTTTGAGTAACCCATACAAGAAACTTATCTTGGGGGCACCTGGATGACTCAGTTGGTTGAGCATGTTGGTTGATTGCAACTCAGGTCATGATCCGAGGATTGTGGGATTGAGCCCCTTCCAGGCTTCGTGCTGAGCATGAAGTCTGCTTAAGATTCTCTATCTCTCATGGGGCATCTGAGTGGCTCAGTTGGCTAAGTGTCTGACTTTGGCACAGATTATGATCTCGCGGTTCAGGTGTTTGAGCCCCATGTCGGGCTCTGTGCTGTCAGCACAGATCCAGCTTCAGATTCTATGTCTGTCTGTCTCTCTCTTTGCCCTTTGCTCTTACCCCACTTGTTTTCTATGTGTGTCTCTCTCTGTCGAAAAAGTAATAAACGTTAAAAAAAAAAAAAGATTCTCTTTGTCTTTCTCCCTCTCACTCTACTCCTCACCCCTGCTTGCACTTTTTCTCTCTCTCAAAAATAATATTAAAGAAAATCTCCTTGTGATTATAAAAATCAAACCAGTGATTTTTTTTTAATCTCATAACTATAGTTTTAGCATAATGACTGACATTAGAAGTACTCAGTTGCTATGAAATAAAGGTTGCCAATGGTAAGTTAACTGTCCCATGAGACTGTTACACAGAAATGTCACTTGTATAATATTACATCAGTATTGCTTGAGTAGATTTTCTCTGAAGCCCCTTCAAATGTTCTTCCAAATATTCTGATTATCTCGAATATTCTGTATGTCTCAAATTCAAAAAGGTTGAATACTATTGACTATACTAAGTTCTCAGACTATCAGACTCCTACAGGAGACTCTATGAAACTCCAGACACGTGGATGGGCTCCTCTCAGTAAGCATGGGGTGAAGAGCAGTGGTTACAACTCCCTCATCTGTAGAGTAGGATGAAATCTAAGTTAAAAAAGAAGCAGGACAGGGCAAAGACCCTGTACTCACTAATCAGAATATGATTCTTTGATAATAAGCTGTATAACGCTTAGTGGGTTACTCAGTGTCACTGTATAACCCATAGTGGGTTCCTCTTTGTCAGTTGGAAAACAGGATCCTGTGCATTGCTGTATTCAGAAGCTTTGTAAAAGCCTCCAGATGGCACCAGTAATTGTGTTCCGTTTCGAGATAAAAGTTGATAAGACATGGAGTGCAATGCATGGTACCTTTAGCTTCTGAGATTATAATATTTAGGTTTTAAGGGCTACAAACAGTGCAGTAGTATTTTATTCAAAACTATTTTGATGGGTTAACATACTCAAATACAGACCTGAGAATTCGGAATGATGAATGCTATGTTGTTGCTACAACTTGTACCCCTGTCATGTCTTAATTCTCCTACTTCTGTATCATACTGAATTTTTCAGATTAACCTGAAACATCCTTTTAAAGGGCTTAATGATACTCACACACACATACTTCACTGTGTGTTGTAATGTAATCTCTTGTAGCCCTTATATGATTTCTTGGTATAAACCTTGCACTCTTGTGAACCTTACATAAAACATAGTACTTTATGCATTATATACATTTATTAGCAGTGTGGGCCAATTTATTTTCTTACTTGATAATAAATCCTGTTTTATAAACATTTTCATTTTATGCATCTGATGGTGATAAATATCACTTAGATTTAGTTGAAAATAAAAATAAATATAATTTGTATCTAGGTTCAAGCAGTTAATAGATAACATGTTAATAATGCAAATCATCAAAATCACATTTCTGTTACCTCTTGTATTAATAAACTCTCCTAAATAATTATCCGATTATAAAATCCTTCCTGTATTCAATACATTTGACCTGAAGGATGTGTATGTAGTTTTATTATCAATCAGTAGCATCACCTGGCCCTTGCTTTTGGTGAAAATGGTAGTCTGAGACAGCTTTCACTCTTCAGAAAGTCCATTGACTAATCTTGCCCAAGTTCACCTTTTAAAGTTTTCCCAGGACCACTCATTGTCCATTAAGCACGCAAAGTAGATCAAAGGTTAATGATGCTTAATTGGGCTTCATTAAATGATAATATAAGATCTCCAGCTCCTCATTATGTTCCAGGATTGGACAGCAATGTCATAACATCAGGAAATAATGAACTAGAAGACATGCATTATCATGCATTAGAACACTCCAGCAACTTATTATGTCTCAGATACATTGTCTCAAGTGAGGTATAAAGTGAGGTGCATATTAATAGCTTGGTCAAGTTCCCATTTTGAGAATGAACTATAGTTTCGATATAATGAAGACTTTCAGATTGGAACTGTTATGATTCGGGAAGAGTCTATTGGATCCTGTTTATGTTTAGTGACTATTTATTAGCTGCCCTCAGCCACGAGAGACAAGGTTGTTTGATCATTCCACCACTTACGCAGTCCACTTAAAACATAGCTTTTTAATCATGCATCACTTTTGAATGTAAGTACTGGCCATTATTTCATTTCCTGTGTGGTGATTCCAAACCCACTTCGGTAATACAAGGGATTAAGATAGCATATTTGCTACTAAGCACATTTTATGTAGATCGGAGTCAGTTCTCTAGTTTTCATTTTGCTCAGAGAATGGGAATCCATGCATACTGAACAGTCATAACTGTAGTTAACATGTCAGGGAGAATGAATACACAAATGTGTAATATAATTCCATGTGCTTCAGAGATAACCACAATGAGGGATAATGAGCTAACCCTGGTCTTCTGTAATGCAGAGCTAATATACTCAAAAAGATACTGTCCTTCATCACAGTTTAATGTAATTGCTCCTAATCCGTAACCTGAACAATAAACTCAAACGTCTTATCCAAACACTAACATTAAGCTCCTTGTCTCCAGGATGTCAATGTGGCATTTTACATTTGTATGCCTCAGAAGGGACCTGGACAGCAAAAAGTACCTCCTGTACCGTGTTCTCCTGGAACTTTTCTATGAATTTCTGTGAATAAGGAATCAAATGACTGAGTTGATGCTAACATTTATAACTCAGATGATTGACAGAAGATGGATATGGTGATGAAATAAATCACTTCTACAAGATAACATGACAGCAATCTCAGCCTAAATCCTACACAAAAGCAAATAACAGATTTGATGGCCTTGCAGGGTTGGAGGCTTAGGAAATTATTAGAACTCCTATTTTGGAAACGCTGTGGCTAGAAGGTATACCAACATATTTTTCACATTTAAGATAAGCTCTGTGCACACACATGTGTGTGTGAGCGTGTGCATAAAAATCACACCGCAATAAAATAAGCTGAAATGTTACAAATGTATTTGGGGGATGTCTTTGCTTCTGTCTCTAAATGGGTACTATTGATTATCTCGACAAAGCAGGTGTTGAATAAATATTGGGTTTGAGTAAATGAGCAAAGATAAACTACTCACTCGTGTGGAATTGTTCTAGCAAAAGAAAGATAATGGGTCCAAAGGATATTGCCTGTCGTACGTACACACTTAATCTTTCTCAAAGTAATGTATGGACGACTATTTTACTTGTAAAAATGTTGGTTCCTGAACCTAGCGTGATGCAGCAGATTCTCAAAGGTGGAAGCCCGGGGAAGTGTGTTTTACACCAGCGCACAGGAAATCATTCTGCAATCTTCATTTGAATAACCAGTGGTATAAATTCAATTTCCTGTTTGGGATGCTACTTCCCCCCCACTCATCAACTTGATAAATATTTAACTACAATATGTGATAGGAACTTGGCCCAAATACTTTCTCGCATAGCTGCCAGGCTGTTAGGGATCACAGACAACTGAATACACAGCACACATGCACATAAACTAATCTGTGTTGGAGCAGCAGGAAGGGCACCCCTGAAGACGTAGCATTTGAAGGGCCTTGAAGGCTGTATAGGAGCCAGCCAAGGGCAGGCAAGGAAGGGAAGATACAGAGATGGGAGACTAGCAAATGGAGACAATCCTATGTGTGGGCCCAGAGTCAATAAAACAGGGTGGTTTTGAAACACAGAAAGTGTTAGTGGCTGGAGAATGGAATGGAAGACTGTGGCACAGAAGGGGCTGGATGAAGGTGAAAACTACAGGACAGTATAAACTTGTGCTCAGCCGTCTTCAGTACTTGGATACCGCTTTTATGATTTTGTTCCACTTGAGTACGCTTGCACTGTTAATTCCTGAATATGAGGCTCTGCATCTATTCATTTCTTTCCTTAAATGCATTTGTTTTCGGGACACCTGGGTGGCTCAGATGGTTGAGCATCTGACTTCAGCTCAGGTCATGATCTCGCGGTTCGTGAGTTCAAGCCCCACGTCAGGCTCTGTGCTGACAGCTCGGAGCCTGGAGCCTGCTTCCGATGCTGTGTCTCCCTCTCTCTCTGCTCCTCCCCTGCTCACACTATGTCTCTCTTTCAAAAATAAGTAAAGATTAAAAATAAATTAAAAAAAAATAAAAACAATCAAATGCCTTTGTTTTAAAGAAAGACTTCACACTGCTATCTAACAGATTTAGGAGGCCACTTTCTAAATGAACCAAACTGAAACAAAATTAGATTGTTAAATGCGAAGTCAGAATTGCTGCCTTCTGAAGATGCTAAGCCTGTTCTTTGTCAAAAAGGGAGGGGAGCCGGTCTTAGGAAGGAGGTAAAGCTAGCCTAGCGCCAGTATGAAACTTTGTGTTATAAGAAAATTGATAAACTTTCTCTTCGTGCAGTCATGGTTATTTAGTGCCTCAGCCATGTACCGCCCCTTTGGAGTACTATCCACAATCATCTTGAGAGTCTTCTATAATACATTTCCCACTCTTTGGGAATAGTTATTTTAAATCATAAAGATTTTGAATTCTGTCCTAAGAGCAATTAGAAACTGTTGGAGGGCTTTTAAAGAGTTCATGGTATGCTTCCCTAACTTGTCCACCGAGTATCCAGAAAAGCCCCAAGCCAAAGCAGCAAGTTGAAAATGCCTTTGAGTTCTTGTGTTCTCTTTTCAATACTCAAGTGTGATTTTGCGCTCTCCAGCATAATGCAGCCGCCTCTCATTATAATAATAGACCGTTGGGGTAAAGCCTCTTTGACTAGGATGTGAGTGCAGATACTAAGCTTTTGTTTACTTTCTTTCACTGTCCTACCCCTCATCCCTGCCATAGGGACGGGCACATAGTAGTGCACCATAAATGTATGTTAGTAAGTGGACAAATTCCTGGTGTTTGTAGTGTGGCTTCTAGTGGCCTCCAACACATGCATTTTTACAGTTAAAAATCATACACTTAATGCATTTATTTCTTTCTCATACTGAAGGAAAATATGCTTTTGAATTGGCAATTGATTGATATTTCCATGTTTCAGATATGCTTCTAAGAAGTCTGGTGGCATCAGTTACTAAGAGAGCAGAGTTCTGCATTCTCATTACTCCATTTAACCAATGCAATTCAGGTTGTATATTTTACATGTTGTACTCTGAGTCAGGTCTCCATTGCTGAGAAGAATCCTTGTCTTGTCCCCGCTTGGAGCTAGGAAAGATTGTTGGTTCCTCTGTTGGTGACTCTACCCTTCTATTAACCCTTCTTCATGCAGACACTTAATCTGCTTGGGCTCTTTCCTTCCCTCTTCTCCCCCCTCCCCTTCCCCTTCTCCCTCTCTTTCCCTTTCCCTTTTTCCCTACTTCTCTCCTTGTCTTTCCTGCTGTCTCCAGTTCATTAATTCATTTATCAAATGTAGTGTGTGCCAGAGTTTTTACTAAGTGCTCAGGATATATTGAATTGCATTAAGCTGCTGGGAAAGCTCAAACTTTTGGGAATGGCATGCTAATTTCCCACCTTGCTAGGAATTGGCCCCTTAAAATGACCAGTGTATCTAGTCCATAAAATACACTCCTAAAAATGATCTTTCTTTCCTCTGTGGATAATGAACAGATTTTTGAAAACATGTAGAACTTGTTTAGACAATGACTCAGGCCAGTTTTCCTAGATACCCATCCCATCATTAGGTTATCACTCTGTTTCAGGCCAAACTTTTATGGAAATTAGGAATATCTGTGCAATAATGAAGCCCCGAGTCGCATGCTCAATTCATCTCACTTATCATTTTTGGGTGTGGATAAAAAATAAAACATGAGCATTGCTTCTTTGTCTACTTTCCCAAATAATTTGAAATCCTTTCCTGTGTATAATAAGCGGCTCTTTAAAGTATCTTCAAAATTTTTATTTATAGAAGTATCACACACAAAGAGGTGTGCAAATTATCCGTGTAGAGCTTGATGTATCATCACCAAACGAACACATTAGAGCCTTAAGTAAAACATTATCAGTGACTCAGGAGGAGCCTTTCTCATGCCCCTCCTATTTACCTCTACTTCCCACTGAAGGTACGATTCTCACTTACAACCCTACAGACTGGTTTTGTCCATTTGTGAACTTCTGGTGATGGGCTGCTTCTCTGTGGTCCTATTTGTGCCGTAGTATGTTTGTGAAATTAACTACGTTAAGTGGTATAGTTCATCACTGCAGGGTAGAATTGCAGGACCATTTTTATAAATCCTCTGTAGTAGTGAATTTCAGTTTGGAGCCATTATAAGTAATGATGCCACGAACTTTTTGTGTTCTGGAAGCACATATTGCCGTTGGGTACATACTTAGGTGTGGGATTTGGGGGTCATTCTATGCAAAGCATTTGTTTAGCTTTAGTAGAAAATACCAGTCAGTTTTTCAACATGTTAGACATTTATATTTATGCTAGGAGCAGCATATAACCCTTTGGGCCGGGTATTCTTGCCAGCATTTCATTCTGGGTTCTGCCAGTCTTTTTTTTTTTTTTTTTGCCATTTTGGTGAGTGGTGCGGTGGCGTTTTGCCTTTAATTGCATTTCATTAATTCCTAATGAAGTTGAACTCTTGTTCATGAGTTATTGGCCTTTGGGATATTCTGTTTTGTGAGCTTGCTGTTTCTGTTCACATTTCTTGCCCATTTTCTACCGTATTGTCTAGCTTTGTCTTATTGATTGAGAGCAGTCATTTTATATTCTGCATATAAGACTTTTCTCATCTGTGTTGCATAGTCTGTTCTGTAGATTGCTGTCTCATTGTCTTACGGGTGTTTGCTTGCTTGGTTTTAAACTTAACAGAAAATTTTACCTTTACCACAGTCAAGTCTACTTTTTTGCTTGTTGAAAAATCCTCAGTAACAACCTACAAAATTCCATGCTGCCCAATTTTCCTGAACATTGGTAAGAGCAAGTTTGCAATGTGATTTCCCCTATCAGTGCTCAGTTAATTATTTTAAATAGTCATTTGGCTTTAAGGCATAATTTTTAATGGATTGGAATTGCTCTAAATATTTTTCTATAAAGCCATTGGAAACTAGTATCTGTTATATCTGTGTTAATGTTTACAGAAGCAACACTGGCTCTAGCAGTGAAGTCTTTGTGTTTCCATGAAGTATTAAGTGCTTTAGAGAGAAAGGACAGTAGCTTTTCTTAACTCTTAATTACATTCTTCTTGGCACTGAGGATAGAACCACGGATGAGTAAGGAAAGATGACATTTTGACACTGGCCACCATTTTAAATGATGCTTGTTTCAGTTAATGTTTATTAATCAGTGCAATTTTGATGAAGTGTATTCTTTGTGGCCTGTCATTTCTATTTCCTTAATAGATGAGGGACCAGGTGTGTGCCATGGAATAAGGAGGGCTTATGACCATGTTCAAGTCTTTCTAGATCTAGGCTGTAGTCATCAATTTTGGAGAGTCAGACTCTCAAGTTGGATCACCATGAGTGATTATACTCTCAGGGGCTTGTTTGCACCAGTTGAAATCCATGGAGCATGACCTAAACTCTTGGAATGTAAAATTATGGAATGCAAGTTGTATGAAGGTGTGATCTGTGTCTTGTTCATCATTGTATTCAAATGGCTAGGCACATGGTAGCTGCTCAGTAAAAGATGCTTCAGTGAAAGAAGAATTATGTACTGGAAAGTAACTAGCACTGTCTGTCTCATCCTTGGCTCTTTTAATTTAGCATTCTCACCCATATGCTATTTTTGGCGGGGTGGGGGTAAGAAATCTAGCCCCAGAAAGTAAATTTGTTTTAAATGTTGCTCCACAATGACCTTTAATATCATCACCCCTGCACCTGTTCTTATTAACTCTATTTCATACATTCTGGGCTTTATACTCCCAGTTTAAATATCAACTCTGGGTTGGCAACCCATTTCAGTTAGCCTTTTGTATATTTAAATATGGCTGCCCATTCAAAGCCTTGCCCCAAACTCTGATTCCATGGCCTCATTGAGAGCTTCTCATTTCTAGCACTCACCCTTTAGAAGTTCACAAATTAAGCCAACAAGAGAAAGAAAACAAAATTACAGAAGCTATGTTTTATATTCAGATAAAAATCGCAATGATGTCTTGTCCACTTAATTATTATGTAGCTGTTCCCTTCATTGAAATTGATCTCTCTAAGCCTCAGTTTCTTCATATCTAAAATGAGAGCAGTAATGAGACCTCCCTCATAGAGAAGCTTTGAATATGAAATGAGACACTGTAGGACAAGGGCCTGGCACAAAGGGAGTTGCCCTAGCTCTTGTTCTTGTCAATTCTGTAATTCTTACTGGCATCATTGGTGTTCTTGGTCATCTGCTGTGGGAGTTTCTCCTGGCATGCGAGTGGACTTTGGAGACCCATTTACAGAAGAGAAGATTGCTCGGTGAGAAAGAATTAGAACAAAGGAAGCTGGTGAAGTTCATAGATGTTTATATCAGGGTCCAGGGACTGGATGAATTCTTCCTCCACTTGAAGGACATTCTGTCAAAAGAACTGCTATTAAGTGGAATCAGCCTGCTCTCTCCTTTGAATGGTGTCAGAGAGATACTAACAAATTCTAATGTTTTCATTTTTTTCCCCTTTATTATTCATTGTCGGTCACCAAAACTTCTTTTATGGCTACATTGTACTGGAGTGAAAGAAATGATTAATTAGATCATAGCTTATCTGAGATTCACTACATTACAGCTTGGCAGTCTTTCTGATAGGGGGAGGCTGGCCTTCCTTTGGATAAGCTTTCGGTGATACCCGCACATCATTAGGAAAGACATTTGCAAATATTTCCTGAAGATTCTGCCACTCAGGCATCTCAACTTGATATTTAGGAGGTTTTTTTTTTTTTTTTTTCCTGGAGACAAAATAGTGAGGTGGGAAAAGTCTGTCACCCTAAGTGAGTTGGAAGGGGTTAGTGAGAACAGAATAGGAAATTCACCACAGGAGCTGTGAATAGATATTTTTGATGTATCTTTTTGAACCAGAGAAATATAAACTTTTTATTTATTCCTAATATAATATGTATCTGGGGCTTCCTCAAACAAGGTAGTATGAACTTTGAGAGACAAGAGTTCAAATACGATAAATAGAGTGTCTGTCCCAAGACACAATTTTTTTTTAATTTTTTTTTAACGTTTATTTATTTTTGAGACAGAGCATGAACGGGGGAGGGTCAGAGAGAGAGGGAGACACAGAATCAGAAGCAGGCTCCACGCTCTACGCGGTCAGCACAGAGCCCGACGCGGGGCTCGAACTCACGGACAGTGAGATCATGACCTGAGCCGAAGTCGGCCGCCCAACCGACTGAGCCACCCAGGCGCCCCACCAAGACACAATTTTAACAAACACCTCTCACTTCATGTTGACATCCTAGTACTTGTAGGTGTTTCCCCCATATTGCAATCCTCATGTTTTTGAGGTCTTAAATGCTCATCTGCATAGCAGGTTGAATTCAGAAATTTGGATTCAGCCAGTCTGAGATGTGAACTTCAAATATGCCCTAGAGGAAATCGCACGTAAGTGGTCTTGACACTACATTTAGAGAAAAGGCTAGTGAATGTTTTATGACTAATATATAGCGTGTCTATCTTGTTTGTTTTGTTTTGTTCTGTTGTTTTGTTAAACTCAGTGGCAAACACAGTACAACACTTTTAATCCACATGATGTACTTTCTCGTTTAATGTCCTTCCTACGGAATCTCCAACAACTCGACAAAGAGCTGAGTACATAGTCAAGGTAGCATGTGTCATTAATTTAGACCTTAAAAGCATTTCCCCAAGACACCTAGGACTGTCATCATGGAAGTATTTATTAATCCTGTTCAAGCAGTGAAAAACCATGGTTATTGTCAAAAGAGAGTGAATTACATTCACGAGTAAATTGAAGTTGAAACTTGTGGCTTCACTAAAGAGGCAAAGCTAAAATTGTACCCAGTTATTCTTGTCTTTGCGTGTTTATTCATTTGGCTTTGGTGTTGTTACTTGTAGAACTGACAGAGCAAACTATTTAAGGGAATGCTATAGTTAGGTCAAGTTCCATATTAGTAAGTTGGACTTGATTCACCAGCTCAGCCTAATTCTGTAGTTGCCACAGGTTTTTTTTTAATCAAAATTTTTTTTTTTTTTATTACACCGAAGGCCATAGAATGAAAGCCTACCAAAGCCTACTTGGCTTAAGGTCCCAACATGACAGGTAAACTTTAGGCCGTGCAGCTTTGAGGCAAATACTCGTAAGTCCCTAAGCCAGATGATAATGGGCAATTGGTTTTCACCATGGGCAATTTAGGGGTCCTGATTGATGTAGTCATTATCTAGGACCTGACCTGATGGTATTGGAGTAATCTCCTCAGTCATAGTGAATGAATTACCTGCTTCCTCATGATTCAGCCATTAGGTGAATTCTCAGTGCAGGGCTTCCTTCCATGTTTTAGGTTTCTGTCCTTTGCTTTGGTCTCCCTTTTGTTCCCAGAGCCTTGCATAAATGTGTCATTAGCTTTAATTCTAAAGTATTTGTCTTCTGAGCTATGAGAATTGTGTCACTCTAGTCCGACAACTTTTGAGTGACTACTCTGTGCCCTATGCGGGGGCTGTAAGGGAATAAGCAACACAGCTTCTATTCTCATGGAGATCATTACAACTAAAAGTAGACAAACACCTTTTAGTTATAAGATGAGTAAGTTCTGATAATCTAATATACAGCACAATGCCTATCGTTAATAACACCATATTGTATACTTGAAATGTTCTGAGAGTATATCTAAAGCATTCTTATCAAAAGAAAAAACAAAGTAACTTTGTGAGGTGATGGACGTGTTAAATAACTTGATTGTGGGAATCATTTTACAGTGTCCACATATATCACATCATCACTTTGTGCACTTCAAATACATTACAGTTTTATTTATCAGTTATACTCTGATAAAGCTGGAAAAAAGTAAACAAATGTGACTAAAATTATAATGAATATTTTAGTAGGAAAGTAAAGGAGACTCTAAAAGTGTATAGTGTTGGGCTTTATCTCATCTAAAGGAGTAAAAGATGTGGTCCCGAAGGGCATGATGGATCATGTGAGATCTGAAGCTTGACAAGGAAGTTAACTCAGGGATGGTGGGGCCTATGGTATAGTTGAGCAGAGGGAATAGAGTATAGAAATGTGCCCAGAGAGGTCCAGGATGACTGTAAATCAAACAGGACAAAATATAGTGGAGAATATGAGCCTAGATGGTAGGTGGGGGTATACCATTCAGGGCTTCTTAAGCCTCATTAAAGATGCTGAGCTTTACGCCGGGGGGGAATGAGAAGCCAATGAAGTGTTCTAAGTATGAGGAATCAGCCACAAGACCTATGTCTTACTCCTAAGTAAAAGATAAATGTTAGTGTATGTCAGGATAAGAGAGGATCTGGAAAAGTCTTCATTCAACATATCATGCTATTTTTTTAAAAGATTTTTGAATGTTTATTTTTGGGAGAGAGTCAGAGCATGAGTGGGGGAGGGGCAGAGAGAGAGGTACACAAAGAAACCGAAGCAGGCTCCAGGCTCTGAGCTGTCAGCACAGAGTCTGCTGTGGGGCTTGAACTCACGAACATTGAGCTCATGACCTGAGCCAAAGTTGGACACTTAATGGACTGAGCCACCCGGGCACCTTTTATGTATCATGCTTAACTACAGTCCTAGAGGGGTAGGATCTGGTAAGAGAGAGATACCTTATTTTTATTTTAGGTACTTCCCTATTATTCAAACATAAGTTATTTTTGTACTAAAAGTTTTTTTTAGTTTCGATAGCATTGATTTCTGCTCTAATCTTTATTATTTCCTGTCTTCTGCTGGTTTGAGGTTTTATTTGCTGTTCTTTTTCTAGCTCTTTAAGGTGTAAGGTTAGTGTGTATATCTGAGACTTTTCTTCCTTCTTTAGGAAGAACTGGATTGCTATATACTTTCCTCTTATGACCGCCTATCCTGCGTCCCAGAGGTTTTGGGTTGTGGTGTTAGCATTTTCATTGGCTTCCATGAACTTTTTAATTTCCTCTTTAACTTCTTAGTTAGGCCATTCATTCTTTAGTAGGATGTTCTTTAGTCTCCAAGTATTTGTTACCTTTCCAAATTTTTTCTTGTGGTTGATTTTGAGTTTCATAGCGTTGTGGTCTGAAAATGTGCATGGTATGAGCTCGATCTTTTTGTACTTGTTGAGGAACAGAGGGTTACTGGAGATGTTGGGGGGGGGTGGGCTAAATGGGTAAGAGGCATTAAGGAATCTACTCCTGAAATTATTGTTGCACTATACGCTAAATAATTTGGATGTAAATTTAAAAAACTTAAAAAAAATTAACAAGGGAAAAAAAGTTTTTTTTAAAGATGTCAAGTTAAAGGAATAGCAAAACATTATGTCCTACCTTAAGTATTTTACTAAAAATGTCAATAAAGGGAACAGCAAGTTAAATAGTATTCTAGAAAGAAAAATTGACCAGAACATTTACCATTGAAACTTAACCAAACATCAAGAAAACAAAAAGCCAGACTATGTCTTCTTCCGATGAGCCTTCTTCCCTCAGCATGAATTGATACTCAACAGTTGTTTGCATTGTCAAGGACAGGGACTTAGGCAGAGTTTTATTTGTTGAGTCTGCTGCATTCTTGAGAGTGTGGCTTTCATTATCATTTGGAAGCCAACATTTTTCCCCAGGCAAAAACATCTCTGAAATGATTATGTGAGTCAATAGGAAAATATGATTTTCCTTACACAAATTCTGTTTTCCCCAAGTTTCTCAGCTTACCTAGGCTTTAGAGCTGGGTTGCAAAAAAAATAGAATAGATCTCCTCTGTATCTATGGTATATGGTAGCTGTATTAGATTTCTGTTCTTATGCTGTATAACAAGAAATCATCTGAATCCCAGTTTCTCAGTACTGTATATATTTATATATAGGTTCATGGGTTTGCCTTTCAGTGTGATTTCGCTGGTCTTGGCTGAATTTGGATGGGATGGGCTGTATTTCAGGCTTTGTTTCAGATTGACATTGGCTTTGTGTATATTCGTTCTGAGACTTAGGAAAGATGGTTGTCTATCTGGGGTATGTTCTTCCTGTGGCAGAGGGCTAAAGCTCATGGGGCTGGTGGAATCTTGCAATGCCTCTTAAAACCACGGGCTAGAATTGAAATATTATCACTTGTGCCCACTGTAAAGCAAGTGAAATGGTCAAGCTCAAAGTCAATAAGTTAGAGATGCATGTTCTGCTTCCAGTAAGGGGACTCTCTGCCAAGTTATGTGCAAAGGGCATGTACAGTTCTATCAGAGAGAGGAAGTGAAACATTGGGAGCAATAATCAAGCCTACCATGGTGGCTAAAGTGTCATTAAATGGGAGTCTCCTTTGTTTTCTCCACTTAGACTATGCCATTGTGCAAATTGGAACTCTTTAACCACTCTGGGGCGGTGGGGGGGGGGGGATGATTTGACTAACCAAAGAATTATCTCTACAGATACTCTAATGGCAGACTTGGTGTCAGTTGATTAAACAGTAAATGCTGTGCTATCATTATCAAAGGTAAACTGCATTCAAAAAAATCAGATCATACGACCAAGCAGTATGATTTTTTTTTTTTTGCCACATAATATCCACTTAAGATGTTCTTCAGGGATAAAGGACATTTGTATGCAGTAAATCAGTTAGATATTGTAAAATTAGAAATGAAAGCTGTTTCAAGAGACAAGCTTGTCATTTTTAGCTAATAGAGATAGTTTTTTAAAGCAGGATTGAGGTTGAGTTGGAAGTAATAAAGTAATAAAAACAGAGTAAGAAGACAGAATAATAAACAATTCAAAAGTATTACTTTTGAATGGGAAAACATGAGTAGATTTTAGTAGTACTCAATACATTTACTCTTCAGGTTCTCTTTAAGAAAGTAATACTGCTTTTAAAAATGGTAATAAAGTGATTAGAACTAAGAGTCATCTTCTGCGTTAATTAAGCTAAAAAACAAAAACAAAACCAAAAACAAAATAAAAAGGGTAAGTTTTGTTAGGTGTCAGCCATGTATCTCATGTACCTAGACATCCCTTTATTGCATTTTGCAGCTACGTTATTTATGTGCAGTGACCTCCAATCATGGCCCAGAGGTTCTGATTATAATTTACAATTCACTGTGCAAAAGGGGAAGTCAGGATGGCAGAGGAAGTAAGAGCCAGACTTTGGAAGCCTCAGTTAAGTTTTGTAACTCTCTGTGCCTCAGATACCTTTTACGTACAGCAGGGATAATAATAGCATTAGGGTCTCAGGGCTCTTAGGAGAATTGACACAATGCCTAGAACACACGTAGAAAATTGTCTAGCACACAGTGTCTCTTAATAAATAAGTGTTTGTTACATAATAGGGCTCTTTAGGTAGAGGATGTACATGGATCCTGAGTGGGAGACATGCTTACATCCTTCCCTTGGGGCAGTGCGTTGAATTGTGGCCCCGCACCCCAAAAAGACACATTGAAGTCCTCACTCCCAGGATCGGTTAAGCGAGATCTTATTAGGAAATAGAGTCTTTGCAGATGAAATCAAATTAAGACGAGGACATACTGGATTTTATTGAGTAAAGAGTATCATAAGGAGAAGATAAGTTGGAGTTAGACGCACACATATGAGGAAGAAGGCCAGAAGACAGAAAGTAGAGGGATGCACCTACAAGCCAGGGAACGACAAGGCTTGTTGGCGACTGCCAGAAGCTAGAAAGAGGCTTACGGGATTCTTCCCTAGAGCCCTCAGAAGGAGCACGGTCCTATCAACAAGTTGATTGCAACGTCTAGCTTCTGGAACTATGAGAGAATGAATTTGTTGTGTTAAGTCACCTCGTATGTGGTCTTCTGTTATGGCAACCCCAGGAAACTACTATGCTAGGTGAACAGCTCGGGGCAGAGTACTTCAGTTTATGAAAACTTCATTTCCTCTGCTTTAAAATGACAGTGACAGCAGTAGCTGTCCCATAGGGTGTAAGGACTTACGTGTAAAGTGCATAATACAGAGACTTGCATATATGACGTATTCATTGCAGGGGTAGGGTTGTCATCGACGTCATCACCAAATAGTGGTGATTGTTTTCTTCCAGATTTCTCAGGAATAGTCACTCCTTGAGTCCAGCCATTCCATGTTCTATAATCCTGCTTAAAGTGGATGTGTTCCCTGTATGCTAATCTATGTCTGGCTTTCATGTGCTTTTTTTAATGTTATCTTGATGGCAAAGGTCATTATGAAGCAACATTTAAAACAAATTTACTTTCTGGGGCTAGGTTTCTTGTGCCCCCCCGCCAAAAAAAAAAATGGCAGAGGAGGTCGAGGGTGTGTTTGAAGGGATTGGGGCTGTAGCCTGAAATAGCCCATAGCATTTGAAAATGTTCTTTTGAGCTTCTACCAAATTTATGTGCATTTGCTTAAATATAAATATGGGTGCTTTGAATTACTACTACATTGCTTACTTTATTTCTAAATTCTCCAGGGGAAAGTTTATGCCCTGAGAGGATACAACATAAGGCTTCTTGTTCCCATTTAGTCCCCCTAGTCCCAGCACACTACTACAAACATGTGGACTTATCAACTTTTAATTAGAGTTTGAGAATTTCTTATGTACAGATGCTTATTACTGTGTCTTAGCTGGAATTTCAGATAAGGTCTATCCATTAAAAAAATTTTTTTAATGTTTATTTTTGACAGAGAGAGAGAGAGAGAGAGAGAGAGAACGAACATGAGTGAGGGAGGGGCAGAGAGAGGTGGAGACAGAATTTGAAGCAGGCCCCAGGCTCCTAGCTGTCAACACAGAGCCCTACGTGGGGCTCGAACTCACAGACCGCGAGATCATGACCTGAGCCAAAGTCGGATGCTCAACTGACTGAGCCACCAGGTGCCCCAAGATCTTCCCGTTTTTCAACTTCAGTCCATTTAGGCCAGGGGTCCTCAACCAGAGGTGATTTACCCCCCAGGGAAGATTTGACAATGTCTGGAGGCATTTTTGGTTGTCATAAGGGAGGATACTACTGGAAGTTGTGCGTGGAGGCCAGAGATGGTATACAACATCTTTCTTTGCGCAAGCCCCACACGCCATTAAATCCTCAGGTCCCAGATGTCAGTGCCAAGACTGAGAAACCTTGCTCCAAACCATGCCCGGGATGATCACATTGTATTTGACTGTCTCAAACCAGAGAGATTTCTACTTTGCAGTGAGGTCATTACCATATAATACTTGATTATTCCCCCCTCTGGCTCTCCATAGCTTGTTTTGGTGTTGCCTTGAGCTCCTAGCACTGCTCCTGGGAAGTAGTAGATGCTCAATAAATGTTTTTTGATGGAGTCTGCTGTCTTGCACCCAAGTGACTCTGCCCCTCGGGATGAAAAAATATATTTTCTTTCTTCCTGTCATTCAAATAGCACCAGAAATGCATAGGATTTCAGAAACATTATGATTCTTAGAAGCTGGGTCATGCGTCAAAGAGCTGAGGTTTTGGGAAAAAAACGATCCTCCAACAAGGGCAAGGTGGAAGCTGGTCAAGAATGAGAGACCTGGCCCTGCCCTTCTCATCCATGGGTGAGCAGCTCTCGCCAGGCCCACGTTGCTCTGTTCTCTGTAACTTAGTACTTATGCCTAGGCCCTCAAAATACCCATTTCACATATCAATGGGTAACTTGAGTTTAGTTCATTTTTCTGTGCTTGAGGCCTCGTGGAGCCATTCCCTAATTTTCTCAGCATCCAAGAATGCTTTCATCAGACCCTCAATTCTCTCTGCACACTGCAACTAAAGCTATCATTACATTACATCAGAATAGCTTTTTGGTACATACCTTTCCCTCTCAACAGTGAACTCCTGAAGGCTTGGTCTTATTTATTTTTGTTCCCCCCAGTGCCTGGAACATGGTAGGTACCTTGCACGCATTTGAACGGGTGAATGAATCTTGGAGGCAATCAATGTATAAATCAATCAGTCAGTTTGGATGATACTTCTGTGGGTCTGCATTTGTATTGACTCATCTGTTTCCCAATGTATAGTCACCATTCTTTTAGCCGAGGAAATGCAGGTCATGTTACTGTAAGGGAAAAAACAAAGGGAGATTTATTCCCTCAAATACTTTGACAGACCTAGAATGTAGTTGCATATGGGAAGCAAAAATGATATGATCAGATTTCCATCTTTTGTCTTTCCTCCTCCTTCTGTTTTCCTGTGTTACATTTCCTGTATGATTGGAACCAGGCGTTCCAATTGCTATTGTCAGCACTGTGTCTCTGTCTTACAGATGGGCCAGAAGGCCACCGTCAGTCCCTGCTTAGCAATCATGCCCTGAATCTTCTTGAGAACCTTCCTAGGAAGAACTTTAATTGGTTCAGTGTGGGTCATTTGCCAGCATCTGAACCAATCACTCTGGCCTTACAGGTTGATCCCAACCATAGGACCAAAGCTCTGGCTGGGGGAGGTAGAGAAAACTCCAGCCAATGGCATGGACTGGATTTCAGAGACCCAAGAAGGAGTTCATAACTAGGAGAAAGTGTAGAAAGAACTGCTAGCCAAGAAAGCATAGTGGATGCCCAGTATATCAGCTATCACATCGCAGATTCACCAAGTGTTGCCTCTCTTTTTCTTCTACAAGGCCTAGAATCAAGCTTTATACCCCAGCTGTAATTGGCGAATATATATAATCACCAACTGAAGAAAATGTGTGATAATTTACTATGTTAGGTGTTGCCAGCACTCTGGTTTATTTAGAATGGTTTGCCAGCACAGTGCGTGAAAAATTCCATAGCCCATAAATAGAACATTTATGCTTGCTAAAATGTTTCCGACTGCATACTGTATGGCTTTTCTTAACAAAAAAAATGGTAAAATTTAGGAGAACTAAGTGGGTATGGTGTGGATTGTATGCTTTCATCAGATCAGGTATATCTTTTGGAATTACCTGGCTTTTACCTAGTACATTCTATGACTGTTCAGTCAGAAGGACAAGTTCCTTTGAGGTTGGGGGAACGCAGTGAGCATTGCATCAGGCAACAATCAAAATTCAAGACCATGGTGTCTGTTCTCCATATCAGTGGCAACATCTAATTACACAAAAGGAAATGTCAGTGCCTTTTTTTCTTAATTGCTGGCAAGGTGGTTGTTATTAAATCTAACTTCGGTTGACAGGAACTATTCCAAATTATTTTACACAAATGTACAATCAGACAAGGCATAAATATATCTTTGTCAAAACTGCACGTGAGAGCTCTTGTTTAAAAACTTAACAAATAACTGTACCTTCAGGCTTCGATGGTAAACTTTGTTGCAAACTCACTGAACAGTGAAAGAAAAGTACTTGGAGAACTGAGATCTGTTAAGTTATATATTTTCATTTTTCATTTTTCATTTTTGGTTTAATTGTTCCTGAATATAGTGGCTTGAATGCTTCTGAAACTTGAGTTACATGTGACTGAATACAATGTAACTCAAGTTCTGCTAGAATGTTAGCTCAGTGGGTACAGGAGTTTTTGTCTGTTTTGTTCAGTACTGTATCCTCAGGGCTCGCTTAGCATGTAAAACTTGTCTAATAAATATTCAACAAATGAATGAATAGTGATTAGTCTTTAAAAATCCGCACAATGTAGACCTTAATACTGGACATAGATTTCCTAGAACGCTTCATAACACATACTTTATCAACACATATGTAATGAGCACCTACTTAATTACAGCATAGTGTTCAGTTCTAGAGATTAAATAACAATTTCTGGAGATACTAATCAGAATTCAATCAGTAGCTTTTCAAATTATCTTAAGTGAAGAAAGGGAATTTACTGGATTATGTTTTGGAAAGTCCACGAAAGTAAATATGACCTCAGTTATAGCTGGATCCAGAAGTCCTAATGATAAAACCTGGATTCTGTCTCTCTTGTTATATTTTCATCTCTACTTTCTTCTGGGATGGCATAATTCTTTTTTTTTTACGTGTATTTATTTTCGATAGAGAGAGAGAGACAGAGCACAAGTGGGGGAGGGGCAGAGAGCGAAGGAGACACAGAATCCGAAGCAGGCTACAGGTTCCGAGCTGTCAGCTCAGAGCCAAACGCGGGGCTCGAACCCACAAACCGTGAGATCATGTCCTCAGCCGAAGTGGGACACTAAACTGACTGAGCCACCAGGCACCCCTGGTTTGGCATAATTCTTATACATCTCATAGCAAAGATGGTCATGAGAAGGCCAAGTTTCACCTGGCCTTATGGTTAGAGATCCCAGAAAATGAGTCCATTTTTCCGTCCCCCTACATCCATATGAATTAATAAGTGATTCTGATTATCTCTCTTTCATGATACTGCTCATTTCTGAACCAGTAACTGTGTCTCGAGGCGGAGATACCCTGATAGAAGAGCTTAAATCATGCACCATCACAGGGCAGGAAATGCACAACTGGGATTGGCAGCCTCTGGGACTAACATGAAGAGAAAAAGAGGTAGATCCCGCAAATAAGGACCAAATAAAAGCAACAATCCCAGAGCAGTTCAGGACAGATGTCCACCACATTCTCTCTTTGAGGTTTTCTGTATAGAGTTTGATTTCAGTGGTAAACTTTCCCAACTCCCTTATGAGTAAACTGAAATGCTCGGGCAAATGTGATTTGCTCAAGGTCATCCAGTGAGTTAATGACTAATCTATGAGATAACTAAGATCTGCAGTTGCCTGGTTGAGAGCCTGTTCCCACTGTATCATTTGGCCTCCCAGATGCCCTATAAACCTACTTCCTTTTTTTCCTTTCACTTCAAGCATAACTTTTCCCATTTGGTAAATCGTATCCTATTATAGAATTATAAAGTAGATTGGCCAATTGCAGCTGCACATGCAGGGTAAAACTGACCTTGTATGTAATGTGTGGGGATTCCATAACTTGGGTAAGCCCAAGAAAATGAACCATGACTTAATAACATTGCAGTGTGAGAATTATGTGAAGGAGGATTTTTAACTTATTCTGTAAGATAGGCGTGATTTTTAGACATCACACTCTTCCTGAGATGATTAAAATCAGTTCAGTAACAGGAGTTTGTGCTTTATGAGCTGAAACTCTTAGTCGGTAAACCCAATGGAAATCATTGCAAGGATCGGGACTCTGGCTGTGTTCATTTCACAGCCGCTCTTTACACAGCTAGTAGCCACTGCGATATGCTAGACTCGGCCTCAAAGCCTTGAGAAGAGGTAAATGACCATAAGGGACTGTAGGAAATGGAAAAGAACATAGGGCTTGGAGTCCAACAGGGCTTTCTGACTTAGGACAAGGCACACAATCTCCAAGTCCCACTTTCTTTCTTTTTTTTTTTTTTAATTTTTTAATGTTTATTTATTTCTGAGACAGAGAGAGACAAAGCATGAGTGGGGGAGGGGCAGAGAGAGAGGGGGACACAGAATCCGAAGCAGGCTCCAGGCTCCGAGCTGTCAGCACAGAGCCCGATGCGGGGCTCGAACTCACAGACGGAGAGATCATGACCTGAGCTGAAGCGGGACGCTCAACCCACTGAGCCACCCAGGCGCCCCTCCAAGTCCCACTTTCTATATGGGTTAAGAGGTGGATATTTAGAGGTCACATACTAGGCAGGTCCATCAGTAACGGGTAGCTACGTTGCTGTAAGAGGGCAAAGGTGAACTTAGCGTGACATTAGACTCATGGAGACGGGGCAGTGTCCCTAGATAATCTTTTCTTCAAACCACTATATTTATTTGTAACTGATGTGAATTTCCAAAGGAACAGATCATAAGTGAAATACAAATTATCATAAGCTGTGCCCCAGAAAAAATAAAATTACTGTTTACCTAAGCATGAATAAAGACAAAAAGAGCAATTATTCCTAGAATTGGTCCTGCTCACACTAACAAGAATATGTTAGGTAGCAAAATACTAACCTGGAGAAAGGGGAAAAGTTAGGTGGTGTTCAGAAATTTCTCTTCGGTTAAATCGAGCTTTCTGGAAACATGCAAAAACATTGCATGGTTACAATGCACTGGAATCCTTTTGCAGTGGAATTAAGAAGATAGTCACCCTGATACAGCAACCATATGACTAAGGGCATGGTCTAAAATTTCCTTATCAATCCCCATGTCACATGGAGATTGGGATGATTTTAAGTGTTGTCATTCTTTGTTCCGTGTTTTATTTTAAAACTGCAGATGTACACAGATGTAACCAGCCATCTTTGACTAGTAAAGAAATTTAGAGTAGGTTTTAAATTATGTCTAACATTATGAGATAATAAAGAGATACAGTATATGCTTATTAAGGGAGTAGCATAATGGCTGATTTGAATTTACTTCCCTATCAATGTAGAGAATATGATATTTTCTTAGAAAAAATGTAGTATGACAACCAATGACAGATTAAAGCTAGTTGGCAGTCTTAAAATAAATGTTAGGGCTTCTTCTCTTTTCTATGTCTGTGATTTGTCATGAAATGCTATAAAATATGTGTTGATAATAAGTTACTCATGTTTTATAAAAATAGAACAATTTCCAGCCCTCTTTCAGTCTCACATAGAAAAATCAACTTAAATTGGCTTAAACAAAAAAAAAGAGGATTTATTGATTCATATATATGGAAAAAAAATAATATGTTTCAGGCATAGTTGGGTCCAATTGTTCAACATCACTATTAAGCATGCTCCTATTTCTAAGCTCTGCTGTTCTCTGAGTTGGCATTGTTGTCTGGTAAGGTCTTTCTGTGTGAAGACAAGAGACCTACCCCCAACCCCCAGTTCCTGCTTTACATTCTGTCACCTTAATTACTTTGAGCCTAAGAAAACTTCTTTTTTTCAAGTGGTTTCAAACTGGGCTATATCAGTCATACTTTAACATCAATAAAATCCATAAATGCTATGTACATAGTATGCATAGGTAATAGGTTTAAGGTCAAGGACCTTACCTATGGTAAGGACTACCCTGAGTGTTACCAACCTGCCTGATTAATGGTTTTTACAAAACAGGTAGTTTTCAGCCCCATATTAGCAAAAAATGAGGATACTTCTCACTGTTGACGAATACAGGGTGACTTCTTGGTAATCAAGATCCATACATTTATGGTTGTCTAAAACTTTCCTATTCTTAAGGCAGGGGTCCAAGATCCTACACATTGTGCTTTCTTGGGGTTTTCCAAATTAAATGATGTTAAAATGTCACAGTTAATTGAAACAGGTACTATTTCTGTAAACCTTCTGAAAAACTCATAAAAGTGAAAAATATGGCCACATGCTAAAGGGTTGACTGTGCAGAACATCGTTACCGCTTGGATTGCCTCTTTTTCTTGTTGCCCTCCTGAAGTGGCCAACTTCACAGAGTAGACTGTGGTCATGAGCATGTCATGCCAATTCTTGGGGCCCCACTCCAGGCTTGGGATCCATAACTGTGACACTGGGTCCCAGTAATCTCTCTTTAGTTGAGCCATCTATGTGCATCTAGATTCTGATGCACACTAAGGTTTAAGAACTACCAACTGCGAAACCAGCAAGCGATTTGTTGGCACAGTTTTGTAACAACAATTCCATGAAAAGTTTTTGTTCCAACAGTACTAGCCCTTGTCGTAGTGGAAGTAATTACTAATCTCTTAACCGTATCCGAGGCATAATGCACGTCTCATTTGGTGATCATCTCTCTCCAATTAGGTGCTTTTATGAGTCCCATTTTATAGAAAATGGAGAGGGGAAAAAAAGTGTCTCTTCAAAGCCATACCTCTAAATAGCAACACTCTGATTTTCTCACCCATCCATCTCATTCTGTCATTTTGGCACTTGGAAAGGTGCTTTCTTCAGGTATCAATGGAATAACAATAGGCTTCATATTCCTTTTAATATCAACCCGGCTTGTTTTTTATTTTTAGTTGTATGGGAAAAGAAAAGGTAAAGTTACTATTGTTAGTTTTAATCTTACAACATTGTCCACGGTAAGACACGATCTGCCAGTCACCGCTGTGGAGAGGATGTGCATGTTGTAAGCTATCCCTTCTGTCTGCCTGGGACCTGTGCACCAGTACAAACCTTGTCATTTCATTTCAGTGCCTTCTGGCATCAGTAGAGACCCTCATGCATTTAAATGTCGGAGCACACCCTGTGGGTTGGCTCAGTGGTGTAGCCAGCCAGGTTGTTACCGCAAGCAGAGTCTGTGCAGTATATGTGGGCACACTTTTCTCTTGACCCTGAGGCCTCTCTGGGTACACACTTCCAGAGAAGACTCTCTGTGCAGGTGGGGTCCTGCCAGATTTGAGAAAATACCTGAATCCTTTCTGCACCCCGCCTTTAGTAGTCACTGTTAAGTCACTGGTCAGGAGAACCTACTCAAATAATTTGAATGCTTTCATTTAGGGAATGGCTGGCTCTTGAGATGAACTCAGCCCCAGCAAGGCCACATTCTTGTCTTCAGAATGAAGCTGTTTCAGTTCTCCCGGAACAATACCATAACCACCATCGTTTAGTGGCCCAGGCGGTTCCTCTCCCTGCAGAAAAAAAGAACCAAGGCAGCTCTCCTGGTGGCAGGCATGTGCCTATGCCCATGCTGGCCTTCTGTGCAAAATTCCCTTGAACCTGTATGCCTTTGTTGTAACCAAAGTTAGAAGGTGGCTCCCAAGACCCCCCCCCCCTTCCTGGTGTCCGTGCCCCGAAGAACCCCTGCTCTTGAGTGTGACTGGGAGTTACCTACTCAGGTGAGTCCTTTAAAAGTGAGCCTAATGATCAGAGTCAGAAAAACCTGAGAAATGCAAAACTGTAGGCTCACCTCCTCCTTTTTATGCTGTTGAATGGATAGGGCCTGAGAGAGAGCTCTGGGTGCTGAGGTCCTCAGCCAGCATCTAGAAAAAAAATGGGGAACCCCAGTCATACAGCTGCTAGAAAATGAATTCTGCCAACTTGAGGGTGCGTGGCATCAGATCTTTGCCTAGTCCAGCTCCCAAATGAGGATACAGGCAGCCCATACCTTGATTTCAGCTGTCAGAGACCCTGAGTAGAGGACCCAGCTGTAACGTGCCAGCCTCCTGACCCACAGACACTGTGAGATGATCAATTTCCGTTGTTGGAGACCACCAACTCTATGGAAAGGCGTTAGGTGGCAATGGAACACAAACAGAGCCTGGAACACGTTTAGCCCTCCATCCGGAATACTCCACCACGTAGTGGTAATTTCCGAGAACTGTTAGACAAAAACTGGATGATGTGGTTTCATAGCAAACGGAAAGCAGCACAGAAATGCTGTGATTTCTCACCGACAGTTAAGAGGCTGGCATATCATGTAGTCATTGTCCCTTCTGGCTTCTTAACCAGTTGTTCTGCTGTCTCCCACATGCACTATTATATCCTATGTGTGGTCTCTGCCCATGGACTTCCTGGGTTTTTGGCTTCCAGGGTGTTGACACATTGATTCAGAATTGCTGTAGTATGTTTTCTTTTCGAAATCGCTGAAATATTTTCATTGAATCAATAAATACTGCAACATCCCTAAGGTGTTTTTTGTCTATGTTGTTCATGAGTGCTATATTGGAGAACTGAATATTTCAGTTTTATAATACAGATACAGCTCTAACAAAGAGTGTAAGAGCCACCAAAATTGATAACTAGTGTATCATCAGGTTGAAATGCAGGAATACATAGTCCCAAGTAATAGGCATGATGAAACCTTTAGTGACTGAAATTCTGGGCCTCTCTTTTAAACTCGCGTACCTCAGTTTTAATTTTTGCCTTAAGTGCGTCCTTGAAAGCATCAAAGTTCATCACACATCTGTTTTGTTTTTCATTTTGCTGCCCCGGATCTGTAGAGGGCTTGCGTTTTGAGAGAAAAAGAAAGGGAGAAGATAATTGCAACGATCTCTCCTATTACTATCAGGTCCTATTTTTGAAGAAATTTCTATTATCTAACACGTTCCATTTGTTTTACCTTAGAAATGTGATTCTGGGGGCGCCTGGGTGGCGCAGTCGGTTAAGCGTCCGACTTCAGCCAGGTCACGATCTCGCGGTCCGTGGGTTCGAGCCCCGCGTCAGGCTCTGGGCTGATGGCTCGGAGCCTGGAGCCTGTTTCCGATTCTGTGTCTCCCTCTCTCTCTGACCCTCCCCCGTTCATGCTATGTCTCTCTCTGTCCCAAAAATAAAAAACGTTGAAAAAAAAAAAATTAAAAATAAAAAATGTCAAAAAAAAAAGAAATGTGATTCTGTTACCAGAAGTTGAAGAAAGTGAAACTAACTTAGAAGGCTTTGTCGCAAGTAGCTTGACTCAACTCAGGAAAACCAGGCTGTCACGAGCCTGAAAAACAGATCAGTGTGGCTAAAGCACAGTGAGTGGGGAGGAGAGGAGTATGACATGAGATTGGAGAGGGAAAAAAAGGCCAAATAACGGGCGCCTTGTGGGTCATTTCTAAATGCAATGGCAGCCATTGAGCCAATGACAGGTTTTTAGTAGAGAAGCAACATGATGTTCTTTAGGTTTTAGGTTGACCAGTCTTGCCACTGGGTAGAAAATGGATGGACAG
The DNA here is from genome assembly GCF_023721935.1 of Panthera uncia. Classification (NCBI taxonomy): domain Eukaryota; kingdom Metazoa; phylum Chordata; class Mammalia; order Carnivora; family Felidae; genus Panthera; species Panthera uncia. The sequence goes on from NC_064816.1 coordinate 34,055,930, forward strand.
TTTCACCTGCTATTATTGTCATTCTTCTTTTTGTTTTCTTTCATTGGTTCTGCGTGTGCACACTCAGCCCCGAGGCTGAAGTAAACATGGAGCCTCTAGATGGGCTTGCAGCCCACTATTCCGGCCAAAGAGGAAGCTGTCATCTTGAGAAGTGCTCAGGATATGCTATAGTGTCTTTCAGTAAACTTTCTCAGGGTTTGACAGACATAACTTCCAAATGGTGGTATTTGTAAAAACGATTTTAGGCAGAGAAAAAATAAAACATAAACCTAGAGATGCTACCATTTTCTTTGCGCTTCAGTACCGCTTGGTACCTGATTCTTTTAGGTGATATGATCAGTTATAATACTTTGTCGTCAGTTAACTAAAAGGCAACTCAGCTAATGTAAGTAGAAAATAAATTTATTGGATGACCACCAGGAGACTAGGTAAATTGAAGGGAATATTGGAAAAACAATTTTTAGGGAAAAAAAACCCAACAAAACCCCAAAGAAGTCATTAGCTGGCCATGATTTAAGATATAGGATCTAGTTCACACTTTGTTCAGGTTTTTGCTTCCATAATGAATGGATTTCACCACTTTTGTTATTTTCCTTTTTGCTTCATTCTCCTTAACTTTAAAAATTTTGAAAGCTCATTGATGTAGTTGGACACTGTGTACTTGGAAGAAGTAATATTCCAAAAGGAAATCATGGTGTCTTTACTACAAGTGATACTTTCCTTTCTTTTCCTCTGCCTCCAAACTCCCTACAGGGTGAGGCAAGGGAGGATATTGATGTATGAGAGATATTAAATCTTAGGGGAAATTAATCCTGTGGATTCTACCAATCTCACACCCAGCCAGAAAGAGGCCCAACTTACACGTTCAGGGTTATTTGATCAGTAAATTATGAAAAGTCATATACCATGTATTTCTGCATAATTCCAGTTTAAGAATTATACCCATGGTTAATGTGTGAAACCAGAAGGTATGTCTAGCTTAAATATTCTTACCATTGGAGTCAACCAGAAAGTTTTGCTTAAACCTAGAAGAGCCCTTAGCACATTCCTCCAATATTGAATCAGTTCAACCTTGACTTCAATAAAAAAGTACTTGACTTTTGTCCATCCTTGCCTCAGATGGGTATTATTACACACGAAACATATGATTATATAAAAAAAGAGTTAACTTCAAAGTAGTTCATGTTGTTCCCACTGTCAGTTGTGTATGTATGTGTCTACTCTGCTATACCAGTGGGATGTCCTGAAGCTGTTTCTCAGTTGATTCTGACTATCCAAGTCAAACATAATAGCATTGATTTCTTGGATTAGCTTGTTAGAAAGAACAGATCACCTAAGCTATTGGTCTTTTCCTTGGCATACATTGACAGCTCAGCATTCAATATGGTCCAGATGCTTTTGTCTCTCCTTCTCATTCCTTCTAGTTATTTATAGAATACAGTCAAACATTTTGGAGCAACATAGCTTAGTTACTAAACTGATGAGGAACCAAGCTCTGTAAATAGAAGCTATGATGTTTGGTCACTCTCCTGGCCACATAGGGTAAGTACAGCCTTTTGAGTAGTCTTCCAAAATCCTCCCATCCAAACCTTAGGTACTATGAGATCTTTCCCTTTGCAAGAAATTTGGCATGTTAGAAGGTCTAGCCTTCTAACTGCATGATTTCCATTGGGTAGAAGGGCATTGTGCTTCAGAGCAAAGGTTCTGGGTTCAGAGAGACCCAAATTCAAATCCTGATGCCATTCTGCCTCACTGTGTGACCCTGGGCAAATTAGTTCATTTATTTGGGTCTCCATTTCCTGGTTTTCAAATATAATAAGAGTAACTGAGGTTAAGTAATGTAATACGTGTTCAGTTCTTGTTACTGTGTCTAACACACATCAAGAGATCAAAAAATGTTTAAAGTTACCAGCAGCTTCCCTGTCCCTTTATGACATGCTTTGCAGGCTATTCCCAGTCCCCCCATATACGAACTATCTTTGGTGATTCATTGCACTCATAAGAGAATTCTTTGCACCTGTCTTTTAAATAATAAATGCCAAATGTTTGCTTTTGAAGGTGATAAGGAAAGAGAGACCCCAAAGAGCAAGTGGGGACTTCTCTACAATCTTAGCTCAAGTGTCTCAATAAGGAAGAAAGTGATAGTTTTGCTTAGAGGTTATGTGTATCTATTGCTGATCTGTGAAATGAAGGGAACTCAGATTTCTGCATTATTTAATCATAGCAACATAAAGTTCCATAAAGCTCCTTTAAATTCAGTGCTACGTTTTTAGGCCAGTATGCCAGAGAGGTTTCACCATGAGTTAGTGTGGTTATAACTGAAATCAAAACCCAAGGTACTTGGGGCGCCTGGGTGGCTCAACTGGTTAGGCATCAAGCTCTTGATCTCAGCTCAGGTTTGTGAGTTTGAGCCCCACCTTGGGCTCTGTGCTGACAGTGAGGAGCCTGCTTGGGATTCTCTGTCTCCCTTTCTCTCTGCCCCTCTTCTCCCACCCCTTAAAATAAATAAATAAACTTAAAAAAAAACTTTAGGTAATAAGCATGCCTAAGAGGAATATTAATAGTAGCAAAAACAAAGTAACAATAATAAATAGAAAGGCAGGTTGTATCCAACATGCCCAGAGTACTTTCTATGCATTATCTCATTTAATCTTCACACAAATGACATAGTTCTGAAAAATCATAAAATGGGGGGGGGGGGGGGCGTCAGACAACCTAAGTTGACATACAAGCTATGTGAACTTGGCCCAGTTATTTTTCACTCCCAATTTTGCCATAAAAAAAAAAAGGAGTATATAATTCTTAAAAATTGGATGGTTGGAGAAAATCTAGGTTGAGTTGGGTTTGATGATAAGTTTTAAGATACAGTGCTAAAAGCGTGGGCCTCCAAAGAAGTTACTGATAAATTAGACTTTATTAAAAATAGAATTTTTGCTCTGTGACAGATTTTAAGACTATGGAAAGACAAAACCACAGACCCTGGGAGAAAATGAATGGAAAACAAACACCCAGTGAGGTATAGCAAGCCATTAGAATGGCTTAAATACTAAAAAAACTTGCAAGAGCAGTTGCTGGCAAGGATGTGAAGCAAATAGAATTCTCATTTGTTGCTGGTGGGAGTAAAAATTGGTACAACCACTTTTCAAGACCATTCGACACTTTCTTACAAAGTTAAACATAATCTTACCATATGATCTAGCCATTATTCTCCTAGGTATTTACCCAACTGATATAAAAGTTGATGTCCACATGGAAACCTGCAGGTAAATGTTTTTAACAGCTTCAGTATGTGAATGCATAAACAAACTATGGCATACCCAGACAGTGGAATATTATGCGGCATAAAAAGGAGTGAGCTTTCTAGTCATGAAAAGACACGGAGCAAACTTCAATGCATATTGCTAAGCCAAAGAAACCATTATGGAAAGGCTACGTGATGCATGATTCCTACTGTGTGGTATTCTAGATCATCTGTGGCCAGATATTCAGAATGGGGCAGGGTTGAATAGATCAAGAGCAGTGGATTTGTTTAAGGCAGTGAAACTATGACGTGTGATACTGTTATTATGGGTACATGACACTATGCATTTGTCAAAACCTATTAAAATTTACACAAAAAAGAATAAACTTTAATGTATGCAAATAAAAAAATCCTTTAGAGGTCAAGGGAATCCCAGATGAATGTAGACTAGGAAAAGAACAACAACAACCAAAAAGAATCTTATTAAAATATAGGAAACAACCTCGTTGAAAGGAATAGAGAAAAACAACACTGACAAGTAGTCTTGGAAATGCATGGAGTTTGTAAAACCAGAGGTAAAAGAAATTGCACGTAAACATGCACTGTAGTTGCTAAAGGTGTATGAACACATATGGGTTAAATGTGTATATATTTGGGTTGATAAAAACACACAAATGCCCTAGCTGTAACAATGAGCACACTTAGCATCCAGATCTTGGTTGCTAATAGTATTACCTAATAAAAGGATCCAGGACTCCTTGCAGAAGTGGCTAATTCAAGGACTAAGGCAGAAAATATACAAGATGAGCCTGGGGCATCTTATAATGCCTGAAAGCAAGGATGTGCACACACACAAAGTAAACACCCCACACTACTAGAGTCAAAGGGACACAGGCACCAACGGAGAGAGCTCCCAGCAAACAAAACCAGAAAAACAAAATAAAGTGGTTGTGGGTTATAACCCAAAGTTTAAGATAAATATCCATGAGTTCATAATGATGTAAACAAATAATTAAAGCCACAAATACATGGGAAATAATAGGTCTACCATGTAGAAAACTTCCAAATAATTTGTTTAGATGCTCTCCCTTCAAGGATCTAGGGCACAACTCACTACTCTACGTGTAGGTTGTGAGTAGTGACTTCCTTCTAAAGTGAACAATATGACAACGGGGGATGGGAGGGAAGGGTGACTTGAAAGTGGTAAATTTGATGGACAACACCTCAGCCAGGTGATTAAGGTTAACATGATCAGTGATGCCATTTCGATAGTATGTGCCTTTGATGTAATCAGATGAAAATGACACTGGGGGAAAACTGGTGACTTAGTCATTTGAGCATATGACTCTTGGTTTCGACTCAGGTCATGATCTTAAGTTTCACAGGATCGAATTCCACATTGGGTTCTGTGCTGACAGTGCACAGACTGCTTGGTATTCTTTGTCTGTGTGTCTGTCTCTCTCAAATAAATAAACTTAAAAAAAAAAGAAAATGACACCTGGGCTCTGTGGTTATCCTCTTTGAAACCCATAACCTCAGTCTAATTATGAGAAAGACATGAGATAAATCTAAATTGAGTGGTGTTCTACAAATTATATGACCAGTACTCCTCAAAACTGTCAAGGTCATCAAAAACAAGGAAAGTCTGACTAAGTGTTGCAGCCAAAAAGAACGTAAGAAGTTAAGATGATCACATATAATGTATCCTGGGTGGTATGCTAGAACAGAAAAAGGACATTAGGAAAACAATAAGGAAATGTAAATAAACTAGGGCTTCAGTTAATCATGATATGTCAGTATGGAATCCATAATTAAGGCAAGTAATGTAGAATATTCGTAATAGGGGAAACTGGGTGTGAAGTCAGTAGGAGCTCTATATTATCTTCATAGATTTTCTGTGTGTCTAATACTGTTCAAAAAAATTTTTGATTTAAAACTGGAGAGTTGGTAAAAGTTAAGATCGTGTATATAGTTCACACATTTTATGTGTATTAATTTAGTTCGTTCTTACAACTCTTTGATAAGTGCATTTATCTCTTGTAATGTTCACCATAACCCTTTGCATCACTTCATTTGCATTAGCTTTTATTATTATTATCATTTTTATTTCGAAGGTTATTTAGACTTGAAGACAATGAATATCCTTCAAAGTGGTGGGTGAAGCTCAGAAATGATAAGGCAAATGCTATGTACTTGTATGGCTTTCTAGGAACAGTATCCAAAGCTCCTACCATGTCTTCCGGTCATTATGGCAGATGGATCTTTACACACTAGGTTCCCTGGAGATGTAATCTGCATTCCTCAGTATTTGTTGTTTGCATTTTCCAGCAATGTAAAACTCAATGTAAAACATTCAAGCCTTTCAGGCCCCAACTGTAGAAACTCAATGAAGGGTCTCAAGATTTCCATTTCTATTTAATTACATAGATGTAGCTTTCCGGGTATCTTCTCAACATTGAATGACAGATAGTTTTAAAATACTAATAGTAGTTTAAAATACTAATAGTATAAAGTGCCAGCTGAAAGTGTGTTTCAATATAACTGTATATTTAGGGGGATCAAATGTGACTTCTTAATAGGTTAATTAATGACACTCAGGTTAATTCATGACACTTTTTAGAGGGGAGGATTTTATTCTTGATAGTCCAGATCCCTGGTTTGTGGTGATTATTTCCCAAATTACCACACGTTTGTGGGGAATGACGCTGCCTCTGTCAGTGCAGACCTTGATGTTAGAGTCTGCAGTGGTGCTTATCACTCCCATTGTCTTGAAGTTTTACATCTTAGATCTTTATGTCTTTAAGTTTCATGCCTGGCCCGATTGGTATCCGTTTTATGATAGTTAGTAATACTAGCAGCTACCATCAAATGTTGGAAGTACATCCAGATAGAAGAGACAGAACTTATTCTCTGGAGTGCCAGAAAGTAAAATTTATATAAAGGTTAACATTTACACTGAGCTAAATTTCTCTTGAATTCACCGGAGGAATATGTTGGCTTGTGAGATGGTTAGATCTCTGGCTGTGATCCTTGCTGTAGAGGAGTGTCTGAATTTGGGGTGGACGGAATGAATGGCCCCTTGGATGTCTGTCAAGATTTGAGAGTGTACAGATGTGTTTCTTTGGTACCTTTTAGTTTCTTACCGCCTCTGACCATCACAAATAGAACTTCATCTTCTCACCTCTGAATGTGAAATCCTTTTGAGTGTCCTTGATAATGCTGAAGGATTTCTAAATAGTACTACTCCATTCCTAAGCATTCTTTTTTTTTTTTGAAATTATTTTAAACCAAGATGTTCTCTAAAAGGATTTATAACTTACCATTAGAAACCCTCTTCATTGCATTTTAGCCCTTTAGGATTTTGTAGGGATTACTAAGGGGATTTCTTTTTATCACTAGGGAAATATGGCTGCAGCTATTATGTCTTAAAAAAATAAATCTTAGGCATAGCCTGACAGTGAGAAATGAATTTACATTCCTCTCCAGAACAGGTTTTCTTATAACACAAAGACATTTTAAAAAGTATTTTAATTTGACAAAACTGTAGTGAAATAAAACCCAGAGGAGTTAAATCCACCTGTGAATGTAGTTTACTAATGCAGACATCATTGAACATCAAAACATAGTTGGGAATGCACAGTATTTAGAAAGTAGTGACTTTCTAGCCCTCTGTCCCTCTTCCTTTTCAGATCTACCAAATGTAACTGCGTGCAAATACAGGTGTCTTTGTAACACCTCACCGTTGCACTGCCTCTAACCCCAGGTCCATGCCATTAGCTTTCTTGCTGGCTATCTACTAGGAGTCACTCTCAGGAGCCCGTCTGTTCTCACACATGGGTGTTTGCTTTCTCCAGGCCTTCCAGAGAGCCCATCACTGATGCTTCACCTTTTAAATGGCCCACCCGATTTGGTCAGGTTCATCCAGAATCTCCTTTATGGTTAACTTAAAGTCAACTGATTGGTAACCTAAGCAAGGGAAAACTATTCTATCGGGGTCACTGGTCCTGCTCACACCAAAATGAGGAGAACCACAGGGTGCCTCCATCAGAGTGTGGGAATCTTGGGAGCCATCTTCAATTCTGCCTGTCACAGATGGTAACAGTTTTGGCTTAGCATTGGTTTTGAGTTCTGTGGATTTGTTACCACAATACGAGACCTTGTGCATACTGGGCAACAGATAGGAGAGCTACTATAGTCATCAAAGCATGAAGTTTTTGTCTTCCACCATCATTTGTAGATTTAATATCATAAACCAGTTTAGGGTTGGCTGGGAGGCTCAGTCAATTAAGCATCTGACTCTTTTTTTATTTTTATTTTTTTTCAATATATGAATTTATTGTCAAATTGGTTTCCATACAACACCCAGTGCTCATCCCAAAAGGTGCCCTCCTCAATACCCATCACCCACCCTCCCCTCCCTCCCACCCCCCATCAACCCTCAGTTTGTTCTCAGTTTTTGAGTCTCTTATGCTTTGGCTCTCTTCCACTCTAACCTCTTTTTTTTTTTCCTTCCCCTCCCCTATGGGTTTCTGTTAAGTTTCTCAAGATCCACATAAGAGTGAAACCATATGGTATCTGTCTTTCTCTGTATGTAAGAATCTGACTCTTGATCTCAGATCAGGTCATGATGTCACAGTTCGTGGGTTCCAGCCCCGTGTCGGGCTTCTTGCTGACAGCGCAGAACCTGCTTGGGATTCTGTCTGTCCCTCTCTCTACCCTTCCCCTGCGCTCTCTCTGTCCCTCTCGCTCACTCTCTGTCTGTCTCTCTCTCTCTCAAAATAAATAAAGAAACTTAAAAAAATCATAAACCAGTTTACAAGTTTTACATAGACTCACTTAATTAGGTGAGTCACAATATGAACTATAGTAGAGCACAAATTAGACCTTAGAAACAAAACATTTTTAATTAGAAAAAAATGCCATTTAGCTTCTAAATTCAGTTTGTTTATTTAGTCAATAAGACAAAATATTACAGGATCACTGGAAAGGATACCCTCAGAGAGTTTGTAGGTTTGGGATATTGTTATACAAATCTTGTCTGCAATACAAATCTGAAAAAAGTCCATGCTCAAGTAAAGTGAGATCTGGCAGATGTTAGATGAAGAAATGATTAATTCAAACTCAGTTAATTCTCACAGATAAAGAATTGCACTCAGGCTTGGAGCAGAGCAGGGTAAGGCATTTAACTCTTGATACAACCTGAATGTGCAGAAAAGATGTAATTTCTTTAAATAATCTATAACAAATACGCTCTTCTTCCCAAGTCCTTTACCCTGTAATTAGTGAAGGAAAAAATATAACTATGGGTGAATTTCCAGTCAAGATAACAGGTCTGTCTGATCTTTTAGTTCACACAGTCTCTTTAGGAAGTGTTCAGTCTCTTATTCAAGAATGTGCTGGAAAAAAGGTGTTCAGCCTCTGATTTGTACCACTACCCCTGAGATATCCTCCAATATGGCATCTGGGTGTGTGGGTGAAGAGGAATGGCTTTCTCTGTCTCTTGGTGGAGAAGATTTTGAGGTCCTTAGGTCATGGAATTCTCTGGCTCCTGTCTCCTGAGTAATATCCCTTCTTTCTCTCTCTTTAGCTTATACTGCTGGCTTTGGGGGTGGCTGGTGGTATTGTTGACTGGGTCTGTTTTGGCTTCACTGGAGTTAGTGGTGCTCACAGCAGACTTAGACTTAAGTCATCTCCACTGGGAGAGATGCCTGTGACCTCTGCAGACTACCTGTGACCTCCATCAAGACCTGGCTTCAGTGGTTGGCTTATAGCCCTAGTAACAAAGCTGCCTTCCTCCTGCTATAGTGCCCCTGTTGGAAGCCTTCCAGTCATACCCTCAGCAAATTCTAGTCTTAGGTCTATCACACCAGAAACAAGAGTTGGCTCAGGAATGCTAAGCCTCGGGACTTCTGTCTCCATGCTCTTGTGACACACTGTGTCCTCAAACTGACGTGGGAAATGGCTTAGAAAACCATCATGTTCTACCACCAAGTGCCCTTTTTCATTTGCCCATCTAGTCAACTCCAATCACTGGGCTTTGATCTAGAGTGAAGAAAATCCGGACCGAATTTTACTCCCCTCTTCTTTTTCTCCTTTCCATTATTTCCTTGGGCCTTAAAACAAGGGGTTTGTCCCTATTCCTGTCTGAATCTTCCTTATATGAAACTGTAACATAAAGAGACTAGATTGCCTTTTGATATGTTAAATGAGGAATAAAATAATTTTGATTATATTTTCTCAAGTAAATAGCATGGCTTGTAAAGCAATTGTTTTACAACAACCTTGATTTTTTTTTACGTGCCAGAAGGAAAATTACCTTTCTTCTCGTCCTGCTTCTGTTCCTACATTCATTTTTTTAACTTTTTAAAAGTGTATTTATTCTTGAGGCGGGGAGGGGCAGAGAGAGAGGAGAGAGAGAGAGAGAGAGAGAGAGAGAGAGAGAGAGACACCCAAGCAGGCTCTACACTGTCCATGTGGAACCCAACATGGGGCTTGAACTCAAAAACTGTGAGATTATGACCTGAGTCATGAGTCAGATGCTTAACTGACTGAGCCACCCAGGCACTCCTATTCCTACCTTCCTAATACCCATCCTCTTCTACAGCAAAACAGGTGAATATACTGGAACAATGAGGTAAAAGTAAGAAAGAGTCCATGAAAAGCACCTTAATGGTTTTGAAACTCATTTCAAAGTTTAATTGGTAATTTAATCAGCGAGTAGGTAGGTAGAATAGAAAGAGCAAATATACTGTGGGGAGATTCTTAATGAATATGATACACAAAAACATGATGTGATCGTGCTATTTTCTTTCATCCCTTCTGATACGCCTTTAAAAATCATAATATTTGCAGTATAATTTGAACACACACAAAAATGTTACCTAATATGTGTGGTAGAACAAGAACTCAGAGTGTAGTTGTTGAACATTGAAATATAATAGAGAATGACACCTGGACAGTGCTTTGGGGCCAGCTATGGAGAGTTTATTCCTCAAGATGAATAGCTGCTGGTCTTGAGCAAACCAGAAATCCGCTTTTTCATTTTACTTTCATGCTCTGAATGAGAGTGAGAGGGATCAGAAGAAAGCCTGGCTCATTTAAAGTTTGTGGTTCTGATTTACAGGTGCAATGCCATGTGTCTTTTAGAACCACAGCACAGCTAAGGAATAAAGGTTGATGTGGTTTCTCTTGCCCTTTCCAGCAAACTTTATCTGATGTCATGGAGGAAGAAGTCAGCCTGTAGATAATTGTTCTTTTCACAAGAAAAATTTCATGCCAGATAGGGAAGCACTATGTTGTCCTTTGCGTCTCCTTTTCTGGTCTATCTTTATTTGCAGGGTTTAAAGTAAGGCAATTAGAGTTGGTCTCTTACCTGCTTGCCTCTCTGGCTGACAGCTTCTGAGTTCTAGGAAGAGTGGGGCTGTTTTGCTCCATTTCCATACCCTTTCACCCTTCTAGTTCCTAGCCTAGTTTTTGCTTTTTTTTTTTTTTTTTTTTATCTTTTTCTACCTGGAGGGGATTCGATATCTATTTGATCAGTTAATTTGGTAGAATTAGCTTCCTGGAGTTTATTTGTGCAGGATCTTTGTTCCCTCTCTGTCCAGCAGATTGAGTGCTCATTCCAATGGAGGAATCATTGTTATGAGTCGTGACTTAAGAATTCTTTTTTTTTTTTTTTTAAATGGGGCATCTAGGTGGCTCAGTTGGTTGAGTGTCCGACTTCAGCTCAGGTTGTGATATCATAGTTCTTGGGTTCAGACCCCAGGTTGGACTCGGTGCTGATAGCTCAGAGCTTGGAGCCTGGAGCCTGCTTCGGATTCTGTGTCTCCCTCACTCTCTGTCCTTCCCCCGCTCACACTCTGTCTCCATCTCTGTCTCTCTGTCTCTCTGTCTCTCTCTCTCTCAAAAATGAGTAAACATTAAAACAATTTTTTAAAGGATTATTTTGAGAGGGCCTATCATTTTTTAAAGCAGAAATCACATTCTATTGAACACCCTTAATTATGACATTTTTCTCATCCTTTGTGACTTCATTTCCCTTTTGAAAGAAAGCAAGTCTTTGAAACCTGCGTTTGGTGGCCAAGTTGGGGGGGATCAGGATGAATGGTTCTCTTTCTGGTGAAGATAATCAGTGTGCTTTCCTTAAGGGCCTATTAAATGATTTTTAAGGCCGTTTCAAAGTACTTAAGGGTGAGATAAGTTACCAAGCCTCTCAATATTTCCCCACACCCTTGGAGGGAAATCTCTGCCCATAAACAATCTAGAGTTTCTACTCAAAGTTTTGTTGTTGTTGTTGTTTGTTTGTTTTTTCAATTAATGAGTACTTGCTATGTCTTAGACATCGTGCTAAGTGCTTTGTATGTATTATGTTATTCAGTAGTGTCATCCAGTATTTACAACCAAGGTGACTGAGCTTTAGAAATAAAGCACTTAAGACCCTTGCTAATTTTCTCCAGTGAGTGTGTGTGAGTTACACGTAGATGCACAAAAGTCTCTTATACACGTTTCTTATCATTGCCATGCCTCTGTAATAAAAACCTAAGTCTGCAGAATTTTACCTACAAACGGATGGATAGCATGCAATTCTGGAAAGACCCTCCCAAGTTCCCTAGGTGATATCCCAAATATTTAGCCCTCTAAGAGTTTTCCCCTTGCCTGTTGATGGGATGAAGAAGTTTAGACAAATGGCTGTTATTTTATCAGGAATGTTATTTACCCAGAGCCATGACAAATGCTGGTCAGGGCAAATGTAATTCATGCCACACCTAAAGTTGTTAGCAGTTTTAGACTGAAATCAGTGATTGATCGGAGCTGTCTGGATTTCACCCTGCTTTATGTTAAGTTCAGCATTTAAAATAGAATGCAAGGCCATACGGCCATGTTTATGTGAATGCCCCAACATCAAATACATTAATTTGCCTAAACCTTAATCCATTGTTTTCTTTGTCCAGAATGCAGTTAATGAGAATAAAATTTATTGAGCACAAATTTTATAGCCATCAACCGTGCGAGTCTTGGCAAACTGCTAGTATTTTGGGTGTATTATGTCTCCCTCCCCGATGAATGTTTTCTGGTTTGCTGCTCACATTCAACATAAAATCTGAAATATTTTGGGAAGGTTGAAATGCACATCCGAATCACCTTCAGTAAATTAAGGTAGATTTAGGCAAATGTAAGACTAGCTCATAAGTAGGAGTTAAGACTGTTACTGGCTCTGAGCCCCCTGCAGGTGGGTGCCTGCCTTGAGGCAGTCAGAACCCCCAGCTTATTTACCTCTCCTTGAAATGTAAGAGGTCACACAATCACCTACTCTTTAGGGTCCAGGCTCTGACAGAGGAAATCCTAAAACCTTAAATACATTTTAATCTTCTTTTTAAAATTGTTGTAATTGAAGCCGAAGGGCTACTAAGTTAACCTTAGCTTCTATAGGAAACCCTTTGGGATTCTACAAATCCAGGAATCAGAGGGGTGTTAAGTTTGAGATGTGAGCTTGTTTCTTGAAAACTCTATGGCCTGTGGCTTTCGATAGGAGGAAAAGTAACAGCATAGTAAAAAAAAAAAAAAAAAAAAAACAAAAAGAAACAAAAACAGATGGGCCATGGGAGTCACTGTCCTGAATGAGGTTCACAGGCTTTTGTTTTGAGCAATTCCCTTCATTGCTCTGGGCCCCAGTTTCCCCACCTTTGAAATGCAACATTTAGCCCATTGATTTCTCTTTTTTTATTGATTTATTTTGAGAGAGAGAGAGAGAGGGAGAGAGAGAGAGAGAGAGAGAGAGAATATCCCAAGCAGGCTCCCTATTGTCAGCACAGAGCCGGAAGTGAAGGTCGAACTCATGAACCATGAGATCGTCACCTGAGCTGAAACCAAGAAACAGTCTTTGAATCAACTGAGCTACCCAGGCACCCCTCGCCCAATGATTTCTGAAAGACTTTGAGCTCATACGAGTAGTCAATAATAGAAAGAGGGGATTCCAGACTTGTCGTTTGGAGAAGGGTGTAAGACATTGCTGAGGAGGACGGTGATGCTCTCCTTGGTATTTTGTATTTAAGAAACGCTTTGCCTGTAGCACTGTATTCATTGTTTGGGTGGAATTTATTTCTCTGGGCTTAACTTAGTAGAGTAAGAGGAGACACAACAGGGAAGTTTCGGACAAGCTGTAATGTCTAAGAAGGATCCTCTGCCCATACATACATAGCAACTAAACAGGGTCATCTATTTAAAATACATTTACCCACACCAAAGGAAGCATTGAGAGCAACAGTTGAAATAGATGGCCTTGGAGTTCCTGCCTGTGGTGGCAATATGGTGCCACAGAAGGAGGGCCAGCTGGCGACCTTGAGGTCATGTCTCCTCTACACATGTCTGCGCTCTCTGCCTCAGGGCACGGACCCCAATAATGACGGGACATACGTATTTCCTAAGCAACTACTATGTGCCCGGCTCTGTACCAGGCATCCAGCATGTAGAGCCCAAAACAGCATAATAAGGGAGTAGGATGTGTCCTCAGTGTCTCTGGGTTCAAGTCCTGCCTTTACTTTTACTAACCTTGAGATCTCCGGCACTGTAGTTAATTGTTGTAAACTAAGCCTGACTTCCTGCATCTTGAATTCCTCTTTGTCTGTCTCCCTACCTGCCAACGTGTGGAATCCTGAGCAAGTTTTCAAAAGTCTCTGAGCCTCAGGTAACCCGTGTGTGAAAGGGAAGAGCTAATAATACTTGCATCTCAGAATTGCCGTGAGCATTGCGTAAACATAGTCGCTATGAAAATACTTTGAAAACCATCCAGTATTATGGGAGATACTGTTTGTTCTGGATAAATTTACAGCTTATAGTTGAGACATGACTGGAAAAGTCATTTTGCAAAAACTGTATCACAGCGCTCAATGGGCATGCAGTCATTACAAGAATTGAATTTCGGGTGCCATTTTCAGAGTTCAATTTACATAGGTTCAAAGAAAGACCGATAGAAAAAATGTGATTTATTTTATTTTATTTGGTCTCGAGGTCTACCTTTCCCCACTATTTTTTAGCACTTCTTGATCAGACAATTAAAAACAAAGGGTCAGGGTATACCTCAAAAGGAAATGATTTTGCATCGTAGACAAATGCTTTTCGCTCATCGGCGGAGGCGCTTAGAAGTGTTGGACATGCTTTCATGCCCATTAACAAAGGGAGAGGAAAAACCATATTAGCACAACCACAGGGTTTCTGTCCGTGTTCTGTTTCATGTTCAGATAAATGACTCTCATGCTTCTGAGGGACAGAATTTTTATATGGGCATATGAATTGTCATTTCAAAATGTTTACTCGCCCTCCAGCCCATCCTTGCCTCCCCCGTGTATCCCCATTTCTATCATGCTTTCCTGTGAGGTTCTAATATAAGAGACACAGAGGCTTCACAAGAATAAAACTTGCGCTCTATAATCTAGGACCTCAGGGAGCTTGTACTTTATTTTTTTTATTTTTTTTTATTTTTTTTTAAATTTTTTTTAACGTTTATTTATTTTTGAGACAGAGAGAGACAGAGCATGAATGGGGGAGGGTCAGAGAGAGGGAGACACAGAATTGAAATAGGCTCCAGGCTCTGAGCTGTCAGCACAGGGGCCCGATGCGGGGCTCGAACTCACGGACCGCGAGATCCTGACCTGAGCCGAAGTCGGCGCTCAACCGACTGAGCCACCCAGGCGCCCCAGGGAGCTTGTACTTTAAGTGAGAGTGAAGGTTTAGGCACTGCTTCCCTTGTCCTTTGCCCTCCTCTTCTTCCTGTTAAGTTCCATCGTACAGCACATTTTACAAGATACACTGATGACTATTCAGTTACTTACGACAATCAGTCGTCGTGAGATGTAAGCCGTGCATGAAGTACTCTCTTTCTTTTGAAATCTGAAAAACTGAAGCTCAAACATGATTTGCCCCAAGTCACAGAAGCAGTAATTCTCAGACTAGTCACTTCCCGGCTCGGCCCTTCCTGATCCTAATGCTTCCTCATTCCGCCCCACCCGCCACGCACACACTTGGGAAAACCATTCTTGGCAAAGGCAGTGACTGCCAGTGAGCACCATCAGGAAGCAGACTTGACGTTTGGAGGGGCCAAGGGTACCCAGCTTTGTCCTTAGGTGCTGCAGGGCACATGAAGAGCCGCTGATCTGGCCTCTGTCACTTAGAGAACATTTATTATTATGGGGAACCAAGATGCATAGGTGGGGTTGCAAGCCTGGAGTCAACTAGTTATTGTTACTGGTAAAACTTAGTCTTTAAGTGTTTCACACAAAAAAATTTTTTAACAGGAGGCAAATATTTCCACGATGTCTAGCTTATATATGCAAATATTGCATATATCATACGATTGCATGTAATACAGCTAAAATATGCAAATTTGGCATGTTTCATATAGAAAATAGATACTTTGAAAATTGTGGATTAGCTCGCATCCTAGCACTCTCTGTTTAGGTATCATCTAACTGGAGTGAACTAAAAATAAATCATATGTCATTAGATAACCTCACAGTACATCCATTAATTTCCCTTCCTGCTAGAAAGCAATGAAATTGTGGTTGGGGCTGTGTTAAGAACATTACATGAAAAATGAGGAGAGGGAATAAAGACAGATTAGAACATAATTACGGGGGCTGGCGTTCAGCCAGGTCCTTCCAAGCCTGGCCAAGTTGGAGACCGCCTATCTCCAGGAGAACCTGGTACATGAGTACTTCAAACTCAGAAGGCCACCTCCCACATGGCTGGACTCCACACAGCAGTACTGGTGGAGGGGGGTGGTGGAAAGAGTGCATCAAAGAAGACCACCAAATGCAAGGGGGAAAAAATTAAGAGGAAGGCTGGATGGAAATGGAGAAAAAAATAGTGATCACCTCTGTATTATAGAAAAAAGTGATGTGGTTCTATTCCAACTCTGTCAGAGATATTAACTTTCTCTCTACAGATCTGTCTCAAATCCTTAGTGAATTCCCAAACAGGGTGTGAATTTATCACTCAATATTGGGAGCATCTGGGGCTTTTCATTTTATTAAAATGATTCCTTTTTTCCCACCACAGATGCTCCATGGACCAAGGTCTGTACATTATAAGTGAAAAGTGATTCCCCAAAAGGAAATCTTTTATCACTAGCTGTAACTTAGAGTTGAACACATGCTTTATTTTGGACACTGCCTTGCAGAGAAAGCAGCAAAGGGTTGAACTTGGAGACAGGCTGACAGGTGCAGAAGCATCCAGCTTGCAGCTGGACCTCCTGGATGGGAAGATAAACACACCCTCATCCAGCAGGTGTATTTGAGGTTGGCTCATGTGTAAAAACGGAGAAAATAATAGTGACCTGACTGGATAATTATGAAGATAAAAAGAGATCATGCATGTAAAGCATAATCTCATCACCTGATGTGTTGTCAGCCCTCGATAAATATTAACTTGTACTACATCAAGGTTGCCTGATAACCAGACTCAAAAACATTTCTATAGAAAACACGTTATTATTGCTATTATATATTTTCTGTTCTTTATAGCAATACCATATGGCTCTGTACTTACTTAATTTTCTCTGGCTGCCATGGTAAGTAACTGTGTCCGTATATACAAGTTTACTTGATTTCAAAGCAGCTTCTTAGTAAGTCATGCTTTGGGAAATAAGTCAAAACCTGAATAAAACCATCTAATGTGATGTCAAACTGGAAAGGGATAAGTGAAGGTTGAAGAAAGGAGGAGATTTGGGGAAAAGAAGATGGAAAAGGGACGCTATGAGGATAAAAGTGAACGGATTGCCCCAAAGAGTGCGTTTTGCACAGGACACTTTTCCTCCTCTCTCCTGTGGCCACCTGCTCACTGCCCCCTCCAAATACGGCATCTATCACAACTGTTCAAAAACAGGTAGCTTGATATTCACCAATTCTAGAAATCTTGGCCACTGGCTTTACCTCTTTGAACCAAATAAGCACAACAGTGTTGGCAACATTTTGTGTTACAGTAGATTTGAAAGTCATCCTGAATGTTTCCTTACTGGTTTTCTTCACTGAGAAGGTAACTCAGATTTCCTGTTGCTCTTTCTAATTTTTTTTTTTCAGTGCTCAAGAGCAACAGTTTGATCTATGTGAAATAAACATGTGTAAGAAATCCTTATATGCTAGCTGAAAAAAATGTTAAGTTCTTGCCAGGATATCTTATTCTAAAACAAAAAATACCTGCTGTTCTACAGTCTGAAATATCATCTCTCAACAATTTTTGTGGTTTGTGGTTGCCTTGGGGCAAATACCCCAAAGTAACCAAAGTAATAGCACAAAATATCTTTTTTGTTTTTTTTTTTTTCCCAAATGCTGCAAAATGCTTTCCTAGGGTAGAAAATGTAGAAACATAGGCTAGAAGTACAGCATGGCCAGACTAATTGTCACCTAGACAGTTGACTTTTTCCCCACAGGTGGAAGGAGACTCCTAAAATTGTGATCATTTGTCATGTGAGTTGCTCCCCAGGTACATTTGTTAGACCAGAATATAGATGGGCTTTCTTTCACGTTGGATCTGTTTCATGTTCGAACTCTTCCACTTGCATGTGCATTTTAAAACCCTTTAGGCCTTAGCTTTTTCAGCTGTATAAGAGAGGTATTTATAGCACATGCCTCAAACACCTATTTATAAAAACTAAATGTGATAATGTATGTAAAGTCCTTAGGACAGCACACAGCAGATATGGCGGTGGCTTAATAAGTAATTGTTTGAATATCCTTCATTCATTATTTACTGAGAGCCATCTCTAACCACAAGAATCTTAGCATATTTTGTGTATTTTTCTCACAGACGGAAGGGGGTCATTTGTTTATATTTTTTACTTAAATATATGCATGTGTGTTTGTGGATTTACACAGAACTACACTAAGAGGAAGATTCCATGCTTTCCGCCAGGCCTAGAGATACCAACTTTTGTACACATGTATTTTACCTAGCATTTCATTATGAACATTTCAATATCCAGAAACAGAGGAAAATTTAACAATAAACACTCGTTGCCAACATCCAGCTTGCACAGTTAACATTTTATATTTATCGTATATCAACAGATCCATTTGTTCTGGAATCCATTTTATTTTTGCTAACAGTTTTATTGAGATGTGATTTATATGCCTGAAAGTCCACTTGTTTCAAAACACACAATTAAATGATTTTTAGTAAACTGGTAGAGTGTATAAGCATCACCATACTCCAATTCCAGAACATTTCCATCATCTTGTAAAAGATTCCTCATATCCATTGACAGTTACTCCCTCTTCTTACGTTCAGCCCCAGGCAACTTCCAGTCTGTTTTCTGTCTCAATAGATTTGAAAGGGCATAAGTTTTAACCAACATAGCATGGATTCATGGGGTGCTCCTATATTTTGGTTCCCAGGACTACAAAGATTTTTATGAGACTGTCCAAGACCAGAGAGACCTGCTTATTATTTTCATGAGGCAGAGTTTATATGACACAAAAAAAATATGTCCCTATAATTTTTGTTATCTTTCTGCTCCCTTCAATTCCTTATACCTAGAGCACGAAATCATTCCCATTTTACAGATACAAATGAGGCAAGAAAGAGGAGAAGGAGGAAAGACTGAAAGTGGCCAGAAAACCCGGAGACCCAGGCTGTTCATCATTTTGCTGACTGCTTTGAGGCTCACTTTGCTGAATATCTCTGTACCTGCATGGAAGATCCCTAGATGGGGGAATGCACAGATTACCCAGCAGCTGATATTTCTGTGGGTTATCAGCTAGGGTGGTAATTGCTTGAACAGATCCCCCACCATGGCATTTGAGCGTGCAACCCGACAACAGCAATGGCAGGTGTTTGGAAACTGCCTTTGGAATTGGCCTCCTACAGGAAGGAGTTAGATGCTGACTTCGTGGGTGAGGAGGGAAGTCGAAGGCGTTCTCAGAGGGAAGTCGCTTCTGTGGCAGGTTTCCAAGCAAACAGATTGAGCTTTCTTTGACATTAAAATCCCCTGAAGATATAGAAGGGTGGGGAGCGGGCAACTGGAACGCCTCCCTCACACGTGGGGCATCTTTCTTTTCGGGGATAAAATTGTCACTGCCAACCCAATGGAGACGATTTGAGGGTGGTCACATCTGAGTGCAATTGAAGTATAAAAAAGCACCAGTGCTTCCAACACGTTGTACGGCTACAGTTCCCATTTTTCTGTTTCCAAAACAATTGGCCCCAGACCCATTCACAAGTGACACTGTTCTGGGTTCTTTTTTCATGGCTTTCACCTGGCCCATCGAAGTTCTGCTTGGCCTTCTAAGACCGAGTCTTCCCCGCTTAGGTTTTCTCCAAGAGGTTAATGTCTCCCACATTTTATAGTTCTGGGAAACCAAACCAAAACAAAACAAAAACAAAAAGTAAAACCGACAAAAACAGTGTCATTGGCGCTTGCAGTCAATGTACTTAGATTTCCTCCGATGATTCAGTCCCTGCAAAGCAAATGGTTGAGGGCAAAGTGACAGAGCAGGTCACTTTTATTTCAAGCATTGTAGCTTGTGTTGTCTCTTTGGTGCAGCTGGCCTTGAATTTCTCACAGACCAGACTCTCTGCTCCGCCCCCGCGTGTGCATACATGTGCGTGTGTGCACATATACACCTTCCCTGGAGTTTTGAAGGTCTTGCTCTAAAAGGGCAATTGCATTTTCATTTCAGTTCAAGGTGAAGGAGCTAGTTGCTGCTTCTGTAAGGATCGTAAGTATTCTGCCTCTAATATTGCTGTTTTCTAGAGAGACTTTGAGTTCCACTCTTTAAGTAGAAATCTTACCCAGATCCAAATAAGTGTATTATTTTGAGTTAAACACTTCTTCCTCCTACATCTTGCCACATTAGTCATGGAAAGCATTTTGGAGATCATCCCCTTACAGACTGGGGCTCTTCAGGAGTAATTACTTTGTCTCTATTATATTGATAGCAGCTCTAACACCTACCAATGATGAAATCCTGGGCATGTTAATTAATGTCTTTGAGCACCAACTGTCTCATCTGTAAATCACATGTAATGATTCAAAGAAATAGGTGTATCAGGAGGGTTACGTATTGGCTTATAGGTTGGTACTTAGCCAAAATAAATAGTGCATGCTGGAAATGGAGAACTTTTGTTGATGTCTATCCAACACATCTTTCCATTTTTCCTAGAGAGTCTAGGGAGTCCTTATGATTTAGTTGGTGCTGAACACACCCATCTTCTGTGAATCTGGCCAGTGAAAGCTTCCTGTGACCCTGGTAGTCCATTGAGACTCAGAGCTGGGATGCTCATGTATATGTTGGCAAAGAGAAACTGCCTTTCAGCTGGAATTAAGCTGGGGGGGGTATAAATCTGGAGCTTCCAAGAACCACCACTCACATCGAAATTTCTTTTTTTTTTAACTTTTTTTAAATGCTTATTTATTTTAAGAGAAAGAGAGTGTGAGTGTGTCAAGGGGAGTAGAGAGAGAGAGAGAGAGAAGGAGAGAGAGAATCTCAAGCAGTTTCCATGCTCAGTGTGGAGTCCAACACAGGGCTTGATCCCACAGCTGTGAGATCATGACTTGATCTGAAATCAAGGGTCAAACGCTTAACTGACTGAGCCCCCCAGGTGCCTGCCCCCACATTGAAATGTCTTGAGAGTGAAGTTAAAGCAGAGAAAAGTGGAGCTGAGATAGGGCAAAGAGAAATAGAAATAGGGAGTTCTTGCCACATGGGTTGACCATCTTAGAGCTACCTCTGAAACTAGAACTGTTGAAAGACTTCCATTTGTTTAAGTTGGTTTGGGTTGGGTGTTTTGGCAACTGCAGTTGGGAGTCTTGATTAATGTACTCTTATACTTGTCAGTAGTAAAACCACCACGATATTGCCCTCCTCTGCCAATCTGTTGTACAGGTTGATGCTCAGTAAAGGCTGAACATGGGGCGCCTGGGTGGCTCATTCGGTTGAGCTTCCGACGTCGGCTCAGGTCATGCATGATCTCACTGTCCGTGAGTCCGAGCCCCGCATCGGGCTCTGTGCTGACCGCTCAGAGCCTGGAGCCTGCTTTGGATTCTGTGTCTCCCTCTTTCTCTGACCCTCCCCCATTCATGCTCTGCCTCTCTCTCAAAAATAAACAAACATTAAAAAAAAATCTTAAATAAATAAAGGCTGAACATGTGAAAGTTCATAGTTCAGTAGAGTAGAGCCAAGGGAAAGGATCGCATTATAAAAAAACTTGGGGGGAGGGACATGCCTGAGTGGCTCAATTGGTTGAGCATCTGACTCTTGGTTTTGGCTCACGTCATTGTCTTGAGGTTTGCAAGATCAAGCCCCATGTGGGCTCTGAGCTGGCAGCATGGAGCCTGCATGGGATTCTCTCTCCCCGCTCTTTGCCACCCCCCTCCTCTTTCTCTCTCCCCCTCTCTTTCAAAATAAATATTAATTAAAAAAATAAAAATGGTAATTCTGAACCATCTAATTATTCATATGTCTAATTTCTCAGGGCATACTGACTAATATTCTAAGCTTTTTGTTTAAAACATACACACACAGGGGCGCCTGGGTGGCTCAGTCGGTTGGGCGGCCGACTTCAGCTCAGGTCATGATCTCGTGGTCCGTGAGGTCGAGCCCCGCGTCGGGCTCTGTGCTGATGGCTCAGAGCCTGGAGCCTCTTTCGGATTCTGTGTCTCCCTCTCTCTGACCCTCCCCAGTTTGCTCTGTCTCTCGCTGTCTCAAAAATAAATAAACGTTAAAAAAATAAAAATGTTTTCAAACATACACACACATACACACACACACATTAATGAGATTGTTTTAGTTATACGTTTATTTCAATAATTCATACTTTGAAAAATATATTTCCACATACTAGATCCTTCAGAATGAAATTACAAATCACTACCATTTTGCCTGTGTGGTTCAGTCATTTAAGCATCTGACTTCGGCTCAGGTCATGATCTTAAGGTTTGTGAGTTCGAGCCCTGCATCGGGCTCTCTGCTATCAGCACAGGGCCCACCTGGGATCCTCTATTCCCCTCTCTCTCTACACCACCCCTGCTCACTACTGTCTCTCTCTCTCTCTCTCTCTCTCTCAAAAATAAATAAAAACATTTAAAAAAAAAACACAAATTACTACCATTTCTGGAATTAGGAAATGGCATTCCTATGTAGGCGAAATACTGGGCTAAGACCAGTGAAATTCACTCCCTTTCATTATTTGTTAATGGACTCTGTGACTGGGATAATAAAAATAAGATGTGCTGAAAGGAGATATTTATGGCCCCAACTTAGGAGGCAGATAATAACCAAGTACACAATGGGAAAAAATAATTATGGGGTGGAGTTGTTTAAAACACCTCTATTGCACCAGATATTTCAGTTACAGTCTCTTATATTCACAGTGAGTTAATATTATTCATGAGAAATTGTTCCTCTTAAAGTGGATTTTAATTATTCCTGAAACTAAGTGTCAATTAGAACGTCTCTGTTGGGTCACATAAAAATGGCTTCATGAAATGACATCTTCACTGAAACCACTTCATTGAACCTCCTGGCTGAGTTGTGTTGGGAGAGGCAGTACCTTCTCATGATATCATGATTGTGGAATTTGTGGAGGAATATTGATGGCGCATCAATAGGAGCTCATAAAACGTGTGCTGGAATTAATGTGGCTTCAACAGGAATCTCAGAGATGAATTAGCTGCTCTAATCAAAATTAGGCTGTGTTCACTAAACAGTAAACCACTGAATAATTTCACAAGCATATGTTGGCATTGTAAGACACGATGCACAGCGTAGACTATTGATCCTCAAGTAGCTAATAGGCTGTCAGTTGGTTTATTTTAAATGCTACCCACACATCAAGTGCTAATGGATAATTAGGCATGTATATATGAATTCAGGTATTCATCAGTGCAGTCCATGACATTCTGGGAATAACATATCTTTGAGGCAGATTATATCATAATAAATACATAATCTATGTTTTTCTTAGCTTTTTTAAATTAATTTTTTTGAGAGACAGAGAACACGTGTGTGCATGGGGGAGGGGCAGAGGGAGGGAGGGAGGGAGGGAGGGAGAGAGAGAGAATCCTAAGCAGACTCCACACCCAGTGCAGAGCCCAATGTGGGCCTCGATCTCAGAACCGTGAGCTGAAGTCAAAAGTCCAGGGCTTTACCGACTGAGCCACCCAGGTCCTCCTCTTTTTTTTTTTTTAATTTAAAATTTCTCTTTGTTGTTTTTTTTCAATTACAAATATATTCCTTACTCATTGTAAAAAAATAAATAAATAAAACTATTTCAAAAGATGCTGAATTAGGGTCCAAGCATAAAAGAGAAACCACACAGTAACTGGAACAGAAATTTAACGTAAAGATTTATCGTCTACAATAAGGAATTGGAGTACCATGGGATTGGCTACTAAGATTTAAAGAAACCCTAAATATAATTAGAATAGGAGATATAATGAACATTCACTACCCTTAGTGCTGAGACAGAGAACCCTTGGAGAACCTTCCTCCCCCAGGCTGAGATTTTGGGTTTCATGAACCATATTAATTTTACCAGCTAATTTGTCCTATTGGTTACATGCACTGGTTAGAGGAGAAATTCAGGATTTTCTATGAAGAGGGACTGGCAACTCAATGCCAAGTCTGGTTATGTGTTTCCTTCAGGTGAATTGTCCAGGATTAAAGGTTTAATTTTCATATGTGTAATACTTGTCTATGACCCATTAATGCAGCTAATTTTTGAAAATTTCACTTTTATGACAATGACAACTTGGTAGGGGGTTGAATGAGACTTTAATCAAACGCTGGCAGAAAGTGACTAAATACCAAAGGAAGAGTGGAATTGTTTTGTTAATTCTTTCCTTTGCCAAATTGATGGTTGATGATTCAATATTTTGTAATATCTTAATGGAAACATGGACACTGCAGACAACCATGATATTAAATCCATTTTTTGGTCTCTCTTCTCTCCATGGCCCCAGTCAATACATACGTAATTTTATAGGGGAAATTCTTCCCTGAAGGAAAACGTTACCTTATTAGTGAATATTTAAATCCATAGCTTAAGACTAGTTTCTTTCAACAGATACTTAAGTTTGAAACATGTGAAAATTAATGGTCTATGGAGTTCTTTGGGGGTCACACCTTTAAAACGTATCCCACTTTTTTATTTAGGCTGATTTCTAAGAAGTTTTCCCAAATGGAAGTTCTTGAGCTAAATATAGCCTTTTTCATATTAAATTTTTGCTGGAGACTGATTTTAGGAGGCATAGACTGGAACCACCCTAAGAATGTGTATTTATACTTATTTGTGCCAAAACAAACTTTTATAGATAACTCAATTAAATGGGAAGTAAGGAAATCTTCTTAGTTTTCCATTCTTCTTCCTTTACCCCACTTTCCATTTGTCAAGAATGTGGTATTAAGAAGTATCATGAAGAAGAGAGTAGGGGCCAAAAAATTAGTATAGTTTAAGCAAATGTTAGAAGGCTTGTCAATAAGATGTTAGAACTCAGGAGTCTTAAGTCTAAACTCAAATAGTTGCTTACAATTACGTGCTTGGATTTGTTTCTCAATTAGCTGTCTTAAATTTCCAATTTGTGGTAGAACAGTTACCATACTTTCTTCCCTAATGTTTGGGAAGAAGGTATTTTTTTTTTTCCTGTTTGTCACTCTTTACCCAGGAGAGGCACCTGAAATTCTGTGTGAATTATACCTTCTACCCCACGCTAGCTCCAAATAAAAACATTAACCCTGATGATGATGTTGCCAGTATTTAAAGATGGGTCCAAGCCTTTCAGAGAGTTCTCAAGGCACACATAGAAGGGTGTAAGTAGTGTTTAGTGTAACTTCTAATCTCTCAGAGGCTTAGTTGCCAAAACAATTAGCAGCTTTAGTCAAGGGGAAGGAAGCAGTCCATCTGCTTCTTTTGTGCCATTTAGAGCAAACAGCCAACTGATCACTGAATCCCTCAGACAATTAGTCAGAACCATTTGTGGCCCCCATGTCCTCATGAAACCTCATTGACACGTTCATAGATGAGAAGACAGATGGTTTTGTTGTGAATGAACTTGCCTTTTAAATATATAATAGCACCTTATAAATAAATAGTGCTTTACCACTAAAAGGCTTTCTTGTGCATTCTGAAATCTGATGCACCCAGCAGCTCTTTTGTAAAATGAGTGATTTTACAAATGAGGCAACAGAGAATTAAGGAGGTGAAATGATTGCCCAAGTTCATGGCTGAGCCAGGGTTAGAATTTACTGTCTTTTGACTGCCAGTTCGGTGCTCGCTCTACTACACTTTTAGAAACGATGGAGGGAATGGGTTGCTCTTGGATATTTTATGCCGAATGATCTAGGAATACTCCTATCTTATCCTCAAGTAGTGCATCCCACTTTATGGTGTCCCTTTAAGAGACAGATGAACAGGAAAGTTGCTTCAGAACACAATAGCACTTGGTGTGCAGGTGAGCATGTGCAAAATAGCAAGTCAGAAGTCTTAACAATTAAGGGCACCTTAGGGATTTTTCCCTCTCTTTTAATTTTTTTTTTAACGTTTATTTATTTTTGAGACAGAGAGAGACAGAGCATGAACAGGGGAGGGGCAGAGAGAGAGGGAGACACAGAATCTGAAACAGGCTCCAGGCTCTGAGCTGTCAGCACAGAACCCGACGCGGGGCTCGAACTCACGGACCGCGAGATCATGACCTGAGCCGAAGTTGGACGCTTAACCGACCAAGCCACCCAGGCGCCCCATTTCCCTCTCTTTTAAACACAAAGGCAAGTTTCAGACTATTGTGATTGGTCCGCTACATGGGACACCAGAAAGCGAAGCAGAGAGAGTGCCAGAAGATGTATGATTAAGAACATCACCAAAACCTTCCTCTTTTTGTTGTCACTCCAGCTGCACAGAGAGAAGCAGTACCTTCACACTGTGTCACATTTGTATGACCTTTTACTACACAGCAACCTTGCCCACTGGTAAACAGGGACCATTCTGTGACATAGACATAGTATGTCCTAGAATTTGATGCATTGAATATGTATTACTCTCCTCTGGTAAGCAAGGTAGACAGGGATAAAGAGAGGCAAAATCTTGGTTCTAACATTGTGTTAGAGTTCAATATGCCTTCTGAAACTGCTTTGCATTTTATAAAGAACTTTCTCCAAAGAACTCATGGACAGTGTCTTACTGATTTGGACTACCGGTTGGGGGCGAGGGGGAGTAGATATGCTTCTCTTCCTCAGTCTAGGCTTTGTTGCCCAAAGACAGAAAGCAACTTAGCCATAAATACAGAATTGTAAGAAATACTAAAGAAGTCTGTATTTTGACCGTATTTATCTCTGCCAAAGAAAGCTTTGAGGCACTAAAATAATCTCTAGTATGGATAATCTCGTATCTTTCTTTGAGAGGGGGGGATACAGATCTCCTCAGATATAAACCATCACAGAATATTTCTGGTTTGCCTATCGGAAGTCATAATACGAAATTTTATGTCTTCACCATGATTAGGTCACTTCTGAGAGGAGTAAAGAAAATGTTGGCATTGCAAAATGATCCTTAAATTTTTCATAAAATTGCTCATTAGAATAGTTATTTCATATAAAAAGTTTTGCTACTTGACCTATTAGAAAGAACACAAAATTAGTAAAGTCTCTTTATTACAGATTTAAGTAGAAGTAAAAGAATACAGAAATTACTTGGTGATCTTTTTTTTTTTTTCTGTTTTTTTTTTCTGATACCGTGAGATGGCATAATTATCTTATAGGGATATTTTTGGACAAATATTATGATTCTATGAGATTTTTTTAAGGCTTTCTGGACTCAGAGTGTATTAATGGGAGAAACGATGTTAAGATGTCCATCTCTTCATGACTTTTAAAGAATTTTTTTCAGCTTGTAAATGAATTAATGCCAGAAAGAAATAGAACTTTAGAGCGAGACCCAGAAAATGACTCTAAACTCCAAATAGATGTATTTTTCCAAGGATGTAATAATGCTTTTCCTATAATGGATTGGGGTCAGACGTCGTTGTATCGTAATTTCGTCTCATACTTAAACTTCCTCATGGCTCTGTTCTGGTACCAGACCCAACTTTAGACCTCTCGCAGGCCAGTTGGGGTGAGGGGTGGGGGGTGGTGGTCAACAGCTCAGTGAATAAATGAATGGGCAGAGGAAAGGGTGTGACAGACACATGTGCATTACACACAATTTATTGCTCGATACCAAGGTTTTATTTTTTTCGTTCCCAGCAGAACCCAGACTCCCCAAAAATGCATTAATCTTGGATCCAGGGCCAAAAGCAAGACCCACAGGAAGCATAGGGTATGAGAAAGACATTTTTTTAAAAAATGGCCATTGGAAAATCCGGCAGCTTAGCAAATTATCTGAGTACTGAAAATGTGGATACCATTTTCAAATTTTAGAAATAAAATTTTGGAACCAGAGATTTTGTTTTGCCCCTTTGTCATGTTAATTGTAATTTTTGTTTGTTTGTTTGTTTGTTTGTTTGTTTTAATCCTAATAGCCCTGGATTTTGGCCTGACCACTTGCTCTGTCTGTGCAGTGATACAGCCTGAGGCTGGGTTATTAGGTTGGCAAGCTGGATGCCATTTAGGGTACCAACTGGAAGCTGGAGTGGGGGGGGGATTCTCTTGGCATGAATGAATTTAGGGAAGTCTCTTGGGAAGGTCTAGTCCCTGTCCATACCGTATCTCAAGCATCTGTATGAAGCAATAGATAGGAAGCATTTCTAATAAACTCCTCCGTTCTTGCACATACACAAGAATTTCTAGAGTGCTCACTGTTCCTTTAATAAGTTCCTTTAATTTCTAGAGTGCTCACTGTTTAAATATTCTTAGACACTTCTTTGCAGTTTGTTTATATGGCAAATTCCTCTTTTTCTTTTTTTTTTTTTTAATTTTTTTTTTTCAACGTTTATTGATTTTTGGGACAGAGAGAGACAGAGCATGAACGGGGGAGGGACAGAGAGAGAGGGAGACACAGAATCGGAAACAGGCTCCAGGCTCTGAGCCATCAGCCCAGAGCCTGACGCGGGGCTCGAACTCACGGACCGTGAGATCGTGACCTGGCTGAAGTCGGACGCTTAACCGACTGCGCCACCCAGGCGCCCCTCCTCTTTTTCTTAAATATTAAAATAAAGATACATAAAGCAGTCTAAGTTATTACAAGTTCTGAATTAATGGAATCTAAATTAATGAGGTTTTACTGTACATTAAGTATAGTACATCTCCAGCACTTGTACCTAATGAATTTTTGCTCCTAGTAGTTAGGTGTTATTTAATTACAGCTGGAATCTTTAATATCACCTAGTTTAATCACCATATTAAAAACTATTTAGAGAGTTGATTTGCTAACATCACAAATTTAGTTATAGGACCAAAAATGTGATTTCCTTCTCCTATTTCAGTGTGACTGGTCAGAATTAAGTGCAGGCACCTATCGTTACATAAACTGTAAAATTTGATGCGGACTATATAAAACTTATTGCTGTATGTGTTGTATGTAACGCTTAGCATATGAGGATTCTCAAGGAGCGATGTGAGATGTGTGTGCATGTGCAGTGGAGAAAGTACGATGAAATAAATGCTGTTTTCCATCTCTAATTTCCTAGGAAGCATTTTAAATTATTCTCTCTCCCGAACAGCACGGGCACCCGTGAGCTTCGGTGTCACAGTGGAATTTTTCCTAAAGTGCAAGGCTTTGCAAGTGCTTACCTAAAATCCTGAAATCAGCATAGTTTTTGTAACTTTTTATTGTGAGATAATCACAGATTCCAAAGAAGTTGTGACCAAATGTATGGTTTGGGGGTCGTCTGTCGCACCCTTCACTCAGCGGCTTCCCCAGCGTTAACCTTGTGTGCAATTAAAGTACCATGGCAATGCTGGTCCAATTCACCGAGCGAATTCACATTTCACCAGTTGACGCCTACACTCATGTGCATGCGTGTGTGCGTGTGTGCATATATGTGAGCACGCCTATATCTATGCAATCTCATCACATGTGTAGCTTCACGGACCACCACGGCAATGAAGATACTTGATTTACTGTCATCACAAGGCTGCTTTGTGCAAACCCTTTATAGCCACACCCATGTGTTTCTCCCATTTCTAGCAGCTCATGACCGCTAATCTGTTCACCATTCTATGATTCCACTAGTCCACAAATACAACATATGTGGAATCATGCAGTATGTCACTTTTCTAGAGGGATGTTTTTCATTCGGTACAACTTCCTTGTGGTTTTTCCAGAGTGCTAGGTGTATCCAGAGTCCACTCATTTTTATTGCCACGTAATCTTCCATGATAGAGATACGCCGCAGTTTGTGTAACCATTTACCGTCTGAAGAACATTTGTGTAGTTTCAGGGTATTGGGTATTGTGAGTAAAGATGCCGTGCACATTCTAAGGAGAATAATTTTTCATTTCTCTGCAGAAAATAACCGATTGTGTGATTTCTGGATCGTATGTGGTAATTCCTTTTTTAGTTTTTAGTGCAACTGCCAAGCTATTTTCTAGAGTGGCTGTACCATTTTATATTCCAATAGTAATGTGTGAGGGATGCAGTTCCGCTGAATCCTCACCAGCATTTGATCTGACGACTATTTTTTATTGTAGCGATTCTGATAGGTGTTCAGCGATACCTTATTGTGGTTTTAATTTGCATTTCCCTAATGGCTAATGATGTTGAACATCTTTTCATGTGCTTAGTTGCCATAGGTATATCCTCTCCAGTGAACTGTCATGTCGTTTATTCATTTTCTAGTTCCAAGTGTTCGTTTTCTAATGTTGAGTTTGAGGCGAACTTGATCTATTGTAGTTTACGCCTGTTATCATATATGTGATTCGCAAATAGTTTCTTTCAGCCCCTAATCTGTCTTTTCATCTCCTTAATGCTCTTTTGCGGAGCAAAATCCTCTTTTTGCTGAGCAGAAGTTTTTAATTTTGACCAGGTCCACTTTCTCATTTTTCCTTTCATTTACTGTTCTTTTGACATCAAGTCTAAGCACTTTTTGCTTACTCCTGGGTCCTGAAGATTTTCTTGTATTTTTCCCCCTAGACATTTTAGTGTTTTATGGTTTAGATTGAAGTCCATGATCTATTTTTAGTTAAATTTTACAAAAAGTATGAGGTTTATGTTCAGACTCATTTGATTTCCTGTGATGTCCATTGACTCTGGCAATGGTTATCAAAAAGTTACTCCTCATCCACTTCATCACAGCATGATATTTTAAAAGATACATAGTCCTTAAATAAGTTATGTGTCTCCCATAATGATAATTAGAAACTTTTGAGCACTTACTCTGTGCCAGGCATATTTATAAGCATTTTACCTTAATTATTAACTATTATTTTGCATACAAACCTATGTGCACATTAATATTATGTTCATTTTAGAGCTATGGAAACAAAGTTTGGAAAACATTAACCAATATGACAAGATCGCAAAGATAATGTGATATAAAGAGTTAGAATCCAGGTGTCTCTGATCAAAAACCCATAACATGCTTAGTACTAAAATGTTTGCTCACCAAAGGAAGCTCAGAATCAAGGCTTTTCATCTCTCAAGTCATTATATTGCTCAGTCAGGATCAAAATGACCTCTTTGGCAGAACCTTCAAAATATGTTTCTGCAGATCAAGAAAGCAGCTAGAAGTTTGGAGACCAGTAATGAAATTCAACCAGAAGTTTGCTATTTTATCTATAACCATTTTAGAAAATGAAATGATGTCTTCATCCATAATCATTTTCTTTTTTTTAAACAAATTTTTAATGTTTATTTACTATTTTTGAGAGAGAGAGATAGAGAGAGGCAGAGACAGGGAGACACAGAATGCAAAGCAGCCTCCAGGCTCCTAGCTGTCAGCACAGAGCCCAACACGGGGCTCAAACTCAGGACTGTGAGATCATGACCTGAGCCGAAGTTGGACGCTTAGTTGACTGAGCCACCCAGGCACCCCCAGGATCACTTTCTAAATGATACTCTTTACCCTGCCAATGGTTACAACCAGGGCATCTAACACATTTTTGCTCTTTTTTTTACTCAGTTTGTATTTAACAGAAATTCTTCCAGAATCATTCTGATTTTCAACAAAGATCACATAGCTATGGATGACTTTCCTTATTTGAGTCTCTAATTCCTTTTTAAAATCTTGATAGGCTATTTTCCTGGACATTAACCTGTAGTAATGATTTCTTTGTGATTTACATGTTATACCCTCAATTTACATATATTTCTAATGTGCTAGTTTTCATTTCATGGAGGCTTGCTTAGATGTTGCCAATTAAAGCAAAGTGAACAAGAGGGTCACCTAGTGCCATATGTTGCCTGGAAGGGAATTGGCAAGAGTTCTTTTTTGTTTTGTTTTGTTTTGTTTACCATAGTTCTACTTTTTTTTCATAAACATTTGGTACTTGGTCACCTTTTGCAAATAGAAAATGTTGTGGGTAGAGCAAAAAATCACAAGATGAATCGTTTTGCTTCCTCTACTGGTTACTTGCTGAATGACCTTGAGCAGCCTCCAATTCTAAACCTGCACATCTTATTAGTGTAGATCACAAAGGAAAATAATGCTCTGCTCTTGAGGGTTAGCTTTTATTGTTTTCACTGTTTTTTTTTTTTTTTTTTTAATTTATTTTTGGGACAGAGAGAGACAGAGCATGAACGGGGGAGGGGCAGAGAGAGAGGGAAACACAGAATCGGAAACAGGCTCCAGGCTCCGAGCCATCAGCCCAGAGCCTGACGCGGGGCTCGAACTCACGGACCGTGAGATCGTGACCTGGCTGAAGTCGGACGCTTAACCGACTGCGCCACCCAGGCGCCCCTGTTTTCACTGTTTTGTGCAATGTATCAGCTGGGTGTTTTGAAGCAAGAGTAAGCATGTGGGTCTTTGACAGGAGCCAAGAGAAAGCCTATTGAGGGCAGTAGGCAAGACACAGGCACGGGTAAAAGTTAACATGACGCAGTTTCCAGAAATGGAAGGACCAAGAATCTGTGTGTTTCATTCCCTGCCCCT
The DNA here is from genome assembly GCF_023721935.1 of Panthera uncia. Classification (NCBI taxonomy): domain Eukaryota; kingdom Metazoa; phylum Chordata; class Mammalia; order Carnivora; family Felidae; genus Panthera; species Panthera uncia. Next base: position 34,088,182 of record NC_064816.1, read on the forward strand.
ATCTCCGAAGTCAGCAACAGAGTCTGGCATTCCCCTCTGTCTGCTCTTGGAGTTCCTTTTTCCATACCTCTGTGTGGAGCTTGTAAGGTAGTGGAATCAGTTGAAGTGCCCTGGAATTTGAGTATCTCACACTTATCCTAAGGCAACCACCCAAACCCCAGCCATCTGTTGCCTTCAATGTGCCCAAACCAACCTCGGACGGGGTCCCAACCTTCCCGGGGACACAACATTGGAATAAGAAAAAAAGGGTTTGGGATCCTCTTGGTCAGTCTGTTTTCATTGGTCTCATTGTTTTCTCTCTGTATAATGAGGTAATGACTCCAGCTCTCACTGGTCTGTTGTGAATATGAAATGGGATTATACAGGGAAAGGACTTTGCAAATGGCAGAGTGCCGTCCCCAGTCAAAGGATTGTTACTGTCTCCTAACAGGGAGTGGTACATTGTTCTGCTTCAGCTCACTGACTTGGTTCCACCTTTCACTATAATGAGAGGATTAGAGTACTTGGAAAATGGGCAAGTCTTCACTTTTCCCCCTGGGGAGAAGGATGGGAGAAAGAATAGGTGACTGATGATTCTCAAGGATAACACAGATGAAAACATGGAATGAGAAAAAACAAAGTTAGGGAATTAGGCCACTTGAGTCCCAATATTGGCCCCTGTGCTTATTGAGCTTCCTGTTGCCTCAGTTTCTCCATCAGCTAAATGCCAGAGGATAATGATTCTCGCCTCAGGGGGTTGATGAAATGAAATTATGTCAGATGATGAGCAAAATGCCTGGCACATAATAAACTTCATGACATATGAGTTATTGTGTTGCTATTATTAAAACGTCGAACCACCCTACGCACCTCTTACCTGGTTCTGTCTCCCTCCTTCCTTTTCTGGAGTGTGAAAGATGAGTGTAATTAGAAACACAGAGATGTTTGTTGTGTATCGTCGTGAAGAAAGTCCACCTGGAATATCCCCTCCCACACTAACTAAATCTCTGTTTCATATGCATCCTCTGGAGGAGATTCTCTCTTTTGCTAGGAATTGTTTAATTCCTTCTCCTCCTGCTTTGAAGACTCCCCCCCCCCCCCCCCCCCTACAAAAAAAAAAAAAAAAAAAAAAAAACAAAACAAACAAAAAAAAAAACACCAAAAACCAAAAACGAAGGCATGGGAGGATTACTTTTTCTCATTTCACATGTCACCAGAGCTAGCACCTGTCCTAATTCCAGCCCTGGTGAGCTCCAGCAGGCCTCCTCACTTGGCCTCGTTTGGAACCTTGTCAATTTCAGGATGGTTTTTGCCTGAAGCCACTTCAAGTCGCTCCCACTACAGGTTTGGCCAGGGGACCTGGAGGTGACAGGCTGGGCAGGATCCGTGCACCCTCGGGCCCGGGATTCTGTAGGGCTGTAAGCAGGGTCCTGTTTGACTCTCTCCCCAAGTGCTGCCCTCATCGTTTTAATTTGTACTTGCTGGATCCTTTCCTTTTTCCACAGATTTCTTTAAGCCAGTGATCTGATTGCAGCCCTGCATGGGAGAAAGGGATATCATTACGTCTGATTTAAAAAACAAAACAAAACCACCCTCGCAGCAAGGCTTTTGACTCTACCCTGGAATGTGAAGGGGAAATTCTTGCAACTGGGTGATTGAATTAAGTTCTGGTGGGCACCTTGGGCTCTGAGCTCTCTGCAGTGTTTCTGCACTGAGCCCGAATCAATTAGCCTGATCACTCTTTGTCTCCATTTGTGTGGAGATGCGTAGAAATTCTGTCGTTGTGAATTATGTAGTGTAACTTTGGAAAGGTGACTTAAGTTCTCAGGCTGTGGTTTGTATCCTTGAAAAACTGTAGATCATTTGAATATCAAGGTACTATAGGCTAAAGGGCAGAACTAAGGGTGACCACATCTGGAATACTTAGTTGCAAAAACTGTTACAAAAAAAAAAAGTCTCATTTTAAGATCCTTTTAAGACCTGGACTTTGAGAATCCGATGAATGTTAGCCTTGAAAACATAACTGGCTTTCAGTGCATGCTTGTCAAAAACAATGGCTAAAATGATGGTTGTTAGGGTAGCCAATGACCCGGGTGGCAAAGAATTGCACGGAGTGGATCAACAAACAGGATAGAGTTTACGTACTCTCCAAGGGAGGAGAGGGGCCGGACCTCAAGAGTGATGGCCCCGAATTTCTATTAGCATGGGACTTTTAAGGGGTTTGAAGGATGTGAGAGGGTTACAGCTATGCCTATAGGGGAGAGTGTGTAGGGAGGGGGTCATCCCTTGGCCAGGTAGAGTAGGAGGTGACGGTTTCCCAGGGGGCCGTCCTGGATGTGGGGTGTGGTCCAGCTGGAGAAGAATATGTTTTGTAATTGTGGTCTATTTTCTGAGAATGAGGAGCATCATGACCTAGAAAAACAAAGAGTTAGGGCCAAGTACAGACACCTGTGAGTTTTGTCTGCAAGCTTGGCTGGGGAGGGAGCTTTGACTAGAACACTTTCCGTTGTGAAACACTAAAAATATTCATTGTAATAATCTCTAATAACCATTATGCAGTGGTAATAGTACAAAAAGCTTTATTTGCGAAGTCCGAGTGTGGGGCTACTTGTTTTATAAATCCAAGAAAATCCCAGTTTGGGTCATACACAACCCTAATAAGGACCACTAAGTGCAAACACTTGATAAAGCTCTGTAGTTGCAGATCATTAGTGGAGAGAAGATTTCAATCTGCCTTTAGGCTTGACATTTCTAGAAATAAAATTAAATTATTGAGAAAAGATTAAGGATGAGATAGATCACTTGGAAAGAACAAAGTTTGTACAATGGCTGAAACCAGACATCAAAGTAAACATCTTACTAAAGTCAGCATGCCTACTGAAGATATCCCCAGACAAGCCAGCTGCTTTCAGAAACCCAATTCAAATAGGTTTAAGCATCAAAAAAAAAAGTAGTAGTTCAAGTGACTAAAATAATCCAGAAATAAAACCAAATCCAGGAACTCAATGATGTCCTCAGAACTTGGTCTCCCCTAATCCCTGATCCTGCCTGTCTTACCTGAGTTTCACTACTGGGCAGAACCTTCCCGTCGAGTCAAGATATTTCAGGGGTTCCAGGCTTCACATCCACCAGGTCAAAAATTCCACTTGGGGGGCGCCTGTGTGGCTCAGTTGGTTGGGCAGCCGACTTCGGCTCAGGTCGTGATCTCGCGGTCCATGAGTTCGAGCCCCGCGTCGGGCTCTGTGCTGACAGCTCAGAGCCTGGAGCCTGTTTCAGATTCTGTATCTCCCTCTCTCTGACCCTCCCCTGTTCATGCTTTGTCTCTCTCTGTCTCAAAAATAAATAAACGTTAAAAAAAATTTTTTTTTAATAAAAAAAAAAAAATTCCACTTGGGAGAAAATGTCTCTCCCAGGTGTATCAGCAGTAGTTCTGAGACAGTCTTCTACCTGGTTTGTGTCCCAGGACATCCCTGAGAGGTTCACGATTACCAGGGCTTGATTTTAACATTGCTCCTCCCTTGTATCAAGAGGCATAAGAATACAATAAAGGTGTTTCTCCAGAGGTGCCTGGATGGCTCAGTCGGTAAAGTATCCGACTTGAGCTCAGGTCATGATCTGGGTCCCACGTTTGTGAGTTTGAGTTTGTAGTTTGTGAGTTTGAGTCCCGCGTCGAGCCATGGCTGACAGCTCAGAGCCTGGAGCCTGCTTCAGATTCTGTGTCTCCCTCTCTGTCTGCCCTTCCCCCTGCTCAAGCTCTGTATCTCTGTCTCTCTGTCCGTTTCAAAAATAACTAAACATTAAAAAAATAAATAAAATAAATAAAGGTGCTTCTCCAGAGGAAGTAGAGCTTCTGTTACCAGAAAAAGTAGAATGGTTGCCCAAGAAACATAAACAACATGGTGTCCTGTACCACCCCCTGCCAAAGCTAAATTTGGAAGGAATGGGATGGAAAACTGAGCATCTCAAGCCCAGGAAGGAGAGAAACACTGAAAAGAGGACATGAGATGGCCTACCTCCCCCGCCCAGTGCCTGAGATCCACTTTACCACTAGACAGAAGGGAGCAGAATAAAGCTAAGGCTGCCCAAGCTACAGAAGGTGCAGCACTGCCCCACCATGAAGCCCCGTCTCAGAGACGTGCTGGTATTTTCTGAGTACTCTCCGGGGCCGGAAGCACAGCCTCCGCTCCAATGTGGGCCCCTAGACTGTGACGTGTGTGTTTCAATTACTTGTCCTCCAAAGGCACATACCTGAAGAACACCGAACAATGAAAAATGGCTCTCTGACCGATAACTTTTTCAGGGTTTTCATCTCCCAAATGTATATCGAGATTATTAATGTGAAGGCACGCAACAAATCCATTCCGGAGAAAAAGTAGTTCAGTGAATAGGCATGCCCTGTCATTACCTATAGTCCTATCCCTGCCTCATGGTTCAATGTGGTGATTCTAATCCACACTCCTCTGCCTGCTAACTGTGTATGTAACCCTGGACAAGAGTGACTCTCAGTTTGCTTGTCTGTCCCATGGGGATAATAATAATACCCCTTGCAGAGGTTTGTTATCTTGATACTGGACAGACAGTAAACACACTTTCTGATTATTGTTCAGGCATGTTGGCATCGTTTGAAAATGGTCTCAGAATTAATCAGACCTCTTTGCTTATAATATCCTGAGAAGGTATGACATACCAATGTTCAGTATTAGGGACCTGAAAACTAGAGCAAGAGTTACATAATTCCTAGTTCAGCCTGGCCTCTGGCTCATATTTTATCCCGAGGGGGGGCCCCTACCTTGTCTATCCAGACTCTCTCAGAATAACCCATAATATTTCCCATGGTCAAGAGACTAGCTCTGTTCCCAAAGCATTCACAGACTTAGCAACAGATTATCTTGTGCCCTTTAAAATCCCCACCTATTATTTCTTTTTCAGGTGGCCAACCCCTAAGGCAAAAGGAAAATGGCTTGAGTGGGGATTCCGACAGGGACTCAGAGAGGAGAAGGAATTTTCTAGCCACGTTGGGCAAACTTAAGTAGTCCTTTGGTCATTTTTCCAGCAATTTTCTTTTTCCCTGGAGCCTGACCCTACAAGACAAGGATCTATTTTCAAGTCAGTTACTATTCATAAAGGGCATAATTACACAACAATCAGAAAAAGAACCTTCTTTTCCTTATTATGGTAATGAGGTGGTGATTTTTGAAAGAGCTACAGTACATAAGGTATTTGGCATTTGCTTTCTTTTGACTTCTCGCTGCTTTTGGTTTAATACCGCACCATTCCCTTATCTCCAGTTAATTAGCAAAGCAGTGATAAGTGGCAGTTTATAGATTATCTTTAAACAAGAAAACAAAAGAAAACAAAATGTGGCCATTCACTTCTCACTCAGTGCAGGTGATAGACCTTCAAGAGTTTGGGTCCTGACGGTGGGTACAGATTTAGCTGCTCACGATCCTGTTCACAGTCTCAGACACCAAGCTCCAGGACTCATCTCCAGCTCTCTGCCCTGTCTTAATACCTCCTGTCTTTTTCAGCTACTTTTTCTTTAATGTTTGCCGCGGCTATGTGCTAAGTGCTTGACACATATCGTCTCTTTGATCTGCATACTTCTCTGTTAGCAGTTCTCCTGTTCCCTTCCTTTGTCGTTTTCATTCTATCCATTCATAGCCTTCAGTGAGCATTCGCTGAGTGCCCACTCTAGGCCAGGCACTGTTCTAGGTACTGTGGATATAGTGATAAGAAAAGGCAAGGTTTGCCTTCTAGTGGGGGCACGAGATAGTAAATGAAAGATGAGATGGTGGTGGAAGAGAGGGAGTAAAAAAATGAAATCTGAGCAGAGAGCTAAGTAAAGCAACGGTGTGAGTGAGCTCCGGGGAAAGTGTTCCAGGCATAGAGACCATCCTGTGCAAAGGTCCTGTGGAAGAAACAGTGCTTGTGAAGAACAGAGTATGGCCTCTGTGAATGGAATGTGCTGAGAGGGGTAGGAGGGCCAGGGCCTTGGAGGCCAGATGAAGACTCTGGATCTCTTTCTGTGGATAATGGAAAGCCCTATGTGGGTGGAGCCGGGAAGTGAAATGCTTTACCTGCTAGGAAACTGAAAACAAAGGGATAATAAATAACTCACTGATAGGACCCATTTGAGAAGCCCACAGCCAGGGTAAGGCATCTATGCAATTCCAAAGCGTTAATCATTTATAATCACAGCATAGCTTTTTAGTTACTCAGTAGATAATTTCATATATGTGTCCCCTTTTATTGACTTTATTGACAAACTTTGAAATTAACTTCCTTTTCTGTTGACATCCCCTCACTCAAAATCTCAGCTGGCTTATTTCTTATTGTATTCCTTGCTTTCACTTACCCTTAATCCCCTCCTTCAGTCACAGATCCAGTTAATTATCCCCTATAAAATTCACAGGGTGTGGCCCTTCTTTTCCTTCAGTCCCACTATCTTATCGCCTTCCAGCTATGTATGCTCTATCTTCTTGTGATTTCCGGACCCTCAGTGATCTGACAGCAGCCTACCTTTTCAATCCCGTCTCTCCCATATCCTCAACATCTCAGATTGCTCATCTGCAGGTGATATTTTGACCATACGTACCTTTTTTTTGAAATGTTTTTTCCATACAAATTAGGATACTAGATTCTCTTCTAGAAAAATCGGAAGTCACAACACCGGACCCATGTCCCCACAGGCTGAAGCTGAGCAGTGGCTGCCCATTTGGTGTGGGGCATGAGCTCTCTGGTTTTCCACAGTCTGCACCACTGTCTATAGTCAGACATCCACAGACATCATATATAACCTGTCTGGTCCTTGTAGGCATGGGCACGGATTTTGGCACTAATGAAGAATGTTAGCTCTTAGGACTTAATGGAGCCAAAATATTGGGTTGACATTCCAGCTCTCTCACTTACTCAACTTAGGATGTTGACTGGTTACTTGAAATTTCTATGGCTGCTCTGCAAAATGTAGGTAACAGTGATACCTATCTCATATCCTTGGCGTGATGATTAAATGAGTTAATACATGCAAAAACATTTAGAACAATGACTGGATGTAGAAAGCACTCAATAAAAGGTGACTTTTAAGGTTGCTGTTTATAATTTCTGCTCAGCATCAGTTAAATTGGTATAGTTTTCAAAGTGAACATGTCTTTTACAGTCTCATCTCCCTGCCAGGCACTATCCTAAGTGCCTATCCTAATCCTCATTCCCAAATTGCCTATCGATCCACTGTGATCACTGATTCCTATTCATCTCTTAAGGTCCACTTCAAATCTTACCCCTTTATGAAGCCTTCACTGGCCACCCTTGCTGGACTTCATTTCTCACTGCTTTCCATTCCTCCAGCTCTGATTTTGTGTGCTATCCCTTGTACATTCATCTACTCGTTGGCATTGCTTTTTAAAAATTTTTTCAAACGTTCATTTATTTTTGAGAGAGAAGAGAGTGCGAGTTGGGGAGGAGCAGATAGAGAGGGAGACAGGGAATTCGAAGCAGGCTCTGTGGCATCAGCACAAAGCCTGACGTGGGGCTCAAACCCACGAACCATGAGATCTTGAGCCAAAGTCAGACATTTCAACCAACTGAGCCATCCCGGCACCCCTGCATTGCTTTTTAGCTATCTTGTGTTGATGTTTTTTCTCTCTCTAGCCAGATAGGAGAATCCTAATAGAGATGCATGGCAGGTGATGATTGGGTCATGTTTCAACCTGCTGGCAGATAGTTGGCACCAATGCTCTGCAGTATAAAATTTATTTTCTGAGACCTCATGAGGAAAATTTTATCAAGATACTTTTCTTGGCCAAGAATACCAAGTTAGAAGGTCATGTTTCTCTCCAGTCAGTGGAAGGTTGGAAAAGGTAGCCAGTTACAAATTGCAAAGTTGTGGAATTGAAATAGTTTTTCCATCCCTTTGAATGGCGGTTGAGATGGGTGGAAGGTCATGACTGTGTGACACTAATTCCAAGTGGAAGCTCTAAACCTAATCGGCAAATGTATAAAAATGACTAGGGAGTCTGTTTCTTTGGAGTTCTCGAAGTTATATACGAAACCGTATATACACACACAGAAATGACTGTGGCTCATATTGGGCCTTCGTCTTCAAGATGGATGAAAGACACAATATGAGAATTCAAGATATATTAGGTTATGTGATAGAGATAATGCAAATAATTACTGAGAAAGTGTGGAAATCAGTTACATCAAGATTGAGCCATCGAAGATGATTGTTAGTAGAGGTGGAAGATTCAAAGTGTACTTTTTGATAAATGTCAGTGAATTGCTGTGTAAAATTCAGTCAAATCTCAGAAAAAGTTTTTAAACCTGGAAGGAAGATACTTGTGCCATCATTTGCATAAGTCTCTGAAATAAAACACTATTCCATATGCCATCATGGTGGGGAGTAGGGCTATAATTACCAAGGCCATTTTCTAAATACTACTGCTGAAATCCATCCATATGGGAACCAAAGAGATCTTGTGATGGATAGTTATTACCTCTGTGGAGTAAAGCTAAAGATAAGTAGCAATATTACAAATAATCCTGGTTTTTAACAGGGGGTCTACCACAATTAAGTCCTCGTTTTCTGAAAGTGACCTTCTAGAATGTTCATGTCAGACTCTCCCAAGGACCATGGTATCTGCCATGCCGGCAGAAGGGAGTAGTGAGATCATTTGATTGATCACAGAGAACCAAATTAATTCTGCTGGCAGCAAACCACACACACAATGCCAGCCTACATCGTGAAAGCAATAGAAAAGGTAATTTGATCCTCTGGCTAAAGCTAGCCCTGGAAGTGGCAGGCACTTGGCCCCACTGAAAAGGTGGGGAGGAAATGAATCTTGTAATGAATTACTTGTCACTCAAAGGTATTTGATTTTACAATAGGAAATAATAACTCCTCCAAAGAGTGACCATTTTGCCAAAAAAGGAAGCAATAAGTCCAGTAAGCGCTAGTGAAACAGGTGACGAATATTCATGCATCTTTAGGTCATATGCAACTCCAAACTATTAGATTAAAGTAGGATGATTCAACCTGAGAAGTGTGAGTCAGTAAAGAAGGAATAAAGAAACGGTGTGGTTTTCGTATGACCTTCTATTAAATATTGGTTTTGTTCTGTTAGCTTTGACTGACAAATCTACGTGTATAAATCTGGTTTGTGTCTAATTTAGAATAATGTAATCCATTTACATTTATTGGTTTGGTACTGATTGCAAGTAATCATTAAATCTGGGTAATGAAAAACATTGACCAACCCTTTGGTATACCAAAGAAGTATTCAAAATTGAGGACCCTTTAAAAAGTCTTGATGTACAATCAGCAGTCACCAGTCTTTTTCCTTAAATGTGACATTTATTGGGAAGGAAACTTTATATTCCACTTTATTTCTGGTAGTGTGAAGTACCTATTGTCTTGATGTCCATTCATAGGATACCACGATCAATGGCTGCAACATAGGGAAAGACCAAGGGAAAAGTAAATCCCAAGGTAGAGATCTTTACATTTTTTTTTGTTCATTTGCCTGTTTTGTGAGGAATGATAATTTACTTGTTTAAGGGACCCAGAGCTTCTTGGGATTTTCTTTTGTCTAACATGTGTGTAACAGGGATGATTGGAGGCAGGCTGATAGAAACTGAAAGGCCACTCCAGTTTCTCTGGCTGACAGACAGTTAAAGCTGTCAAAACTGAGGAGGTTTCTGTCTTAACAAACATGTTTTTATTTAAGAGAAAGGGGGTTAATGAATCTATTTACTAATAACTCATCTCGTCAGTGATTCTATTTGGGACTAATTCATTCTTTCAGAACAGTAGCTTTAACTGCTGCAATACGTACTATTTATCAAAGCCAGAAAATTGAATTAAAACATTTGTGGGATATTAGATTCTCATATCAGGCCAGATGGCTAACTCCAGCTACCTTTAAGTTGGGGCATAATAACAGCTTTTTCAGTTGTGGAGTAGAATACAAGAATTTTTATTCTCACTTGGTCTTTCATTCTCACTCGGTCTCAGGAGTTTTTAGGGCATGGTTGCTAAAGCATTGCCACATTTTAAAAATATACTTCTTTAATTCTTCCTTTAGCCACAGGGAAATGCCAAGTATTCTGTCAAACCCAAACTCCCTTAGCACTGAGATGTGTCAGAGCATGTAGATAAACTGTGAGATCAAGACATTGATTAGGGTACTTAACATTTTTGTACTTTAGTTATCACATCTGTAAAGTGGGGATGATAATTGTACCTATCTCCTCACGTTGTAGTTAAAGTCACATCTTTAAATGATGCTGCACCTGCGGTGTTATTTATGAGCTGTTACTGTGTCCTTAAGAAAATAATGTCTCTGTCCGTTACTTAGCACTCACTGTTAAACGTCTTGAGTGTCTACCATAAAAAATAAAGATAGCATTGAAAGCATTTGTATAATTGTTTTTGAATGTTTTCATGCATATAGTCTTATTTATAAATTCATGTGCATGAACTTGATGTGAAGAATGCTTTTTGGAGACTTTGGAATGTGAGGACAACAAATTTAACTGGAGGGTGAATTACAATGTAAATCAAGCTGGGTATTATGGGAAAAGAGGGTTGTCGGAGTTTTGATGTTTTGTTGATGTGTTTATCGAGTGGGTCCATCCACTTTTCCCTCCCTCTCTCCGCTGCCACTATCTCTGCTCTACCCACATTAACCATATCTCCCAAATGCCTTTGTACCTCCTCTGGTCTGTTTTTCACACTGCAGCCCACCTGATGACTGAGGATTGTCTACCACCTCGTGTCACTCCCAAGCTGAGCATACTCACTTCTTGGACTTGGGGTAAACAGAATGCATCAAGCTCCTGCCTCCCTCTCTCGCTTCATGTCCCGTCCTGCCTCGCTCAGTGCCTTTAACCACACTGTCCTTCCCTCGGTCCTTGAATACATGGAGTATTTTTAGCCACAGTACGTGTGCACATGCTGTTCTCCTATGTGGGACACCTTCCATTTGTACTTCCTACCTCTCGTTCCTGCTCATCCGTCAGATCTCAGCTAAATATAACTTTCCTAGAGAGCACTTCTTTGAAGCCCAGCCACCCTACCCTAGAATTTAAATTAGTCTCCCCATCATTAATCTATTTTTCTGAAAAGCATACTGATCTTTTCCTTTGTATAACTTACTTCCGTTAGTAGTGTTACATTTTTCTCTGTGTTTGTTTAACATCTGTCTTCCCCAGTAGACAATTAACTCTATAAGAACAGGGACTGTGTCTTTTGGTTGGTTGGTTGGTTGGTTGGTTGGTTTTTAACATTGTATTTGGATACCCAGGATATTGCCTCAGGCATGATTGGTGCTTAATGAATAGTTGTTGAATCAGTGAATGCGTGGACTAATGAACACCTACTGTGTGCCAAGCCCTGAGCCAAGGGCACAACACTCATGATTTTATTTCCTCATCACAATAACTTTTTGAGTTAATTACCTTTAGAATTGCCATTTTGCAAAAGAAGAAATGATCTATCTTCATAGAGTGGGCATAGAAGGGACGCTTAGTTTCCTGTAAAAGTTGGCTACCCTTCCCCTACAGTATGGGATGAACTTAATGACTTGCTTCCAAAGAATAGAGTATAAATGGTAGGAAAAAAGGTAAAAAACTATAACTGTGTTTACAGTGGCTAAACCTGGAAGGCACTGTCTTAACCAAGTGATCAAGGTAAATATAACCAATGCTAAAGCATTCTTATCATGCACCCCAACATGATGGGATAAGAAAGACACTCCACCTGGTTGATATCCTTCCCCCAAACTCAGAATCCCAACTTAATCAGGAGGAAACATCAAACAAACTCAATTTTAGGGACATTTTACAAAATTCCTCTTCCCAACTCTGAAGATCATGAAAAACCAGGAAAGATAAAGAAACGGTAGAAATCAGAGGAGACAAAGGACACACATATACTAAATAAAATGTGTGATCCTGGGGAAGAAAGGGACACAAGGGAAAAGGCTAGTCAAATTCAAAGGCAGTTCTGGTTCGGTCAACAGTAATGTACCGTTGTTAATTTTTTAGTTCTAACAAATGAACTGTGATTATATAGGATGTTAATACTAGGCCAAGCTGAATAAAGGATATGCAAGAGCTGTCTGTAGTAGCTTTGCAACTCTCTATTAACCTAAAATAATCCTGGGGCACCTGGGTGGCTCAGTCGGTTGGGCGGCCGACTTCGGCTCAGGTCATGATCTCTCTGTCCGTGAGTTCGAGCCCCACGTCGGGCTCTGTGCTGACAGCTCGGAGCCTGGAGCCTGTTTCAGGTTCTGTATCTCTCTCTCTCTGACCCTCCCCCATTCATGCTCTGTCTCTCTCTGTCTCAAAAATAAATAAAAGTTAAAAAAAAATTTAACCTAAAATAATTCTAAAATTAAAAAAAAAAAATAACCAAAGTGGGTTAGAAATCAGGACTTGTGTTTAGCTAATATACCCTGGTTGCCTAGCTAGTATACCATGACTTAAGTTGATGCAACATGTTGGTTCTGATTGGTCGGGGCTCCTGTATGGCATGTTGTTGACTATTTTGATTCTTAGGAGTATGTTATATTGTCTCTGTTTAAAAACAAACAAACAAACTTAAAATTGGCTTTCTGTTACAGAGTATTTCCTTTAAAATATTTTGTTTCAGAATAATAAGAAACTGATGTGACTTAGTCATTTTGTTTAACTGAGTGGTTGCCATGGTGAATCTAGCATTCAGTGAATATTTGCAAATCAAAATTTCTGATAATGCTATTCCACAGAACAAGAAATACCAGCTGTGGATGGTGTGATTTCAGAGTCTTGTAATAACTTTGTAAATTGATGCCTAACATTGGAAGCCTTCTCCTCCGATGTCAGGCCATGTTTTGCTTTGGATATCATCAAAGGTATCCTAGCATGTTTTCCATGTAAAACACAGTCCAGACACGAGCAGCACCTGGGAGCTTTGTTGAAACTCAGAATCCCAGACCCCACCCCACACTCATTGAATAAGAATCTGCAGATTACCAATAAGTTGTGAGGATGTAACATATAATGTAGCGATGATACACAGTTGATAACACTGCACGTCCAGTTGAAATTTGCTTAAAAGAGTAGTGCTTAGATGTCTCAACCCAGAAAAAAAGTAAAGGTTGATGTGTGAGGTGATAGTTATGTTAACCTGCTGGGCTGAGTCCCTTCACAATATATACAAACACCAGACCATCATGTTGGTTGTCCATTTTAAATATCTTATAATTTTATTTGCCAGTTATACCTCAGTAAAGCTGACAAAAGATGGTAAGACTTCATCGATAATTATTAAGAGCTCCTATAATAACATATGGCCCTTGTATAAAATTAGCATGTGTTATGAAAATGTACATAAAAATTGGGGGCATTTTTATATAATATTGAAGTTAGAAATTCCGGGGCTGCTTAACTGGCAACGCAAGAAACATGTTCAATTTAGTATAGTTTCCATCCTTCCAATTTTTATTTTCCCCTCATCACGGTTCTGTTTAACTCGAAAGCTTTTTTTAAAAAAGAATCTCATCAAAAACCCTTTCTGAGCCTCTGTTCACTTAGATCACAATCTCCTATTTAACTTTCCTCAGCCGTTATTAACATGTGTTGATTTCACTCTCTTTGTCTTAATCATTTCTTGCTAGGAAATCTAACCGCAGCATGCTCCCTGTGTATTCCAAAGGGGCCCTGGCCCTGCTGCCTCCAACATCAACCTAATTTGAGAGGTCTTTTCATGTGAAAATGACTCCCCACCATCAAGGGCAACTCATTCGTTAATTAAAGATGATTTAGCACACTCACCCAGAATCCCACCAAGACCGGCCTATTGACTCCTGGCAAGGTTTGGCCACATCACACTTGATGTTCCCAGTGGGAATTTCTATGAATTCTGAAATGTCGGAAGGATGTTTTGATCTGTCCCTGTAGGGAGAGGAACTTTTCTGGGGCACAGATGCGATGCGAAGCCCGAACTTACTGAGTTCATCTTCAGTCCTTAGAAAGATCACATGAACATGAAAAACACGGCTTCGCAGCCAGTTGGAAGGAGCTGTCTCTGTGAGGCTTGTTCCAGAGCTGGCCCAAGACAGCCAAGTCCCTTCCCTCCCATGGTCTACAAGCGGTGCTGAGTGACAGAGAAGCTAAACCAGCCCTTTAGAAGGGTCTGGACCACCTGGCCCTGACGTGGTTCATTAAGGTGACAGGCCCAATAGCATTGAGCTATTTCTCCGGGACACTTCACACCTCTCACATGTCATTTTAAAGGGTTTCTACCTTCAAGTAAAAGCTCTGAATATTGAGAAGAAAAAAATTATACAGTCGGTGGAATGCTAACGTCTTGAGTTTCTAAATTGACCGGCGCCGTCAGATGAGAGTCCCCAGACGCAGTCAGCAAGTTCTTATTCCTCTTGCACATGCCAAGCTGCTATACTTAAGGGCATAAAACATTTCCTTTGTAGGGAAAAGAAAGCACCCATGATAAGGACAACATTAAAGTAAAGTGGTCACCGCTGGGGCTGAATTGAGACAGAAGTGGAACGTCATCGTTTTCATGGGGCGCGATTTCATCTACAGCCAGGATGGTCGTTTAAATTTTGACACCATTGGAGTAAGGGTGTCCCTGCCATTGGTGAAGAGTGAAGTTTGATTTGGGGCTTAATGGAATGAGAGGGAGATAGAAAACCTCTTTAATTGGAGAGATCTCTAGGATGTGTGTTGTGGAGTTAAAGGTTTTATAAGGAAAATAATTCATGTCCTTTCCTCGAGGAGGAGGTCCAGATAGACTGACCCTAAGTAAATCTCTGCCTCCTTCACTTCCACTGCTAGTGATACTGACATTTGGCTCATTTTCCAAGGTTTACAAAGAGCTTTCACAAACAGAAGTGTGTTGAATCTTTATACCTCTGTGGCGTGCCCGGGATTGCTATTCTCCTTTACCACACTTGTTCCAGGTTTGAAATGCTGCATTTCTAGAACACAGGGCTGTCCGTTCTTGGTTAGGGATTGGGAGCACGGATCATTCCAGGAGACCTAGAGTGGGAAATGTGGTTTCTAGATGCTTGGGGATGTGCAGAGAATAGGAAAGGAAGGCCAGAGAATTGGGCCACCTTTGTCCACCAGCTTATCTGGCTTCTGCAACCATCTTCCCTAGGGGATGCTGCCCAGCTCCCAGGCATAAGCCTGTGGTTTTAATTGGCTTATTGCCATAATCTGAAGCCATGTGTCCCACCTGACTGGTTTTTAGTGGGGCACATCCACTCTTGGGTTTAGTCAAGTGAAGGAGGCTTCTGTGGATGAATACACCTAAGTTTCTCCTGTGAATATTCCCGAAGATGCAGGGAGCATTGGGTGCCAGTAAAAACAGATTTCCCAGGGATAGTCTTCCTGCATGCGAATGAGCCTCCTTCCCAGGGGTACATTCACAAAGAGCTGAATTTCTCCTCTGGGTAACCATGTGTTCCCACCCCCTGGTGTAAACTGGGACACTGGGACACATAGACTAAGACTTCTACACCCATACTTTTTACTAAGCAGTTTGCATGTATTATTTTATTCAAACAAAACAATCCTGCGTCCGTTTTAAGGTGGGTAAACTATTGTCGTTTCATATGAGGAATCTGAGCTCCAAAAGCTGAAGTTACTCATTCCAGCTTTACCAAAAAATCGAGTCTGAAGGCAAAACTTGAAGCCCAACCGTGGGACTCTAGAGCCTGTGTACCTAGAGGTCTCAAGAATTGTCCCCCTGATCTAAATGGAAAGCTTTCTGTCACCACCTCCATGTAAGTGAATTTGTGTAGCAAATTTGTGGGGACTCCTCCTCACAAAGGATTCTCGATTACAGCAAGGTTTCTCTGGTAACTCCTGGAAATTTTGTTCTCCACTGCACAGGTTGCTTGAAGGATTTCCTTTCTAATGTTTAAGGGGTGGGGGTGGGGAGATCCAAACCCTTACGTTACTCTTTGTGTATGTAACTTTTCAATCCTGCCTTTTCTTTTCCTCTGAGGGCTATTTCCCTGTCTCCTTCTTGTTTCTTCCAGTAAGTCGTCCGCAGTAGGAAGACTACTGGCATGAGATACATCTCTGCTAGACAATTGTCAGATGTTATTAGGGCTACGAGGTGCTGCTAGGAATACGAACTGGCTAAGATGACTCAGTTCTGGAGTTTTTCACAGTCATGAACTCATTAGAAGGGCTGTGGTCCCTTGCCACTGGCAGTCCAGACAGTGCGTTTGGCTTGTTCTTTGTGTTGAAATTTTCTGACTGTGTGGAAAAGGTAAGAGGTGAGACATATTTTCAGCATCATTTTGTCGCTCTCTTTTATGACACCAGCTCCAAAAATAAAGTTCTGAAGTCTTTGACAGCCATTACGTGTCCTTCTTATTTCGAGAAGATGCCTAAAGTTTTGGCACCGAAAGACAATGTTCTAAAAAAAGGACAGCCGGGTCAGGAACATAAGAAAATAAGAGGGGAGAAAACGCCATTTCAGTTTCAACAAGAAGAGATATATTTTAAGGTGTTGCCTTAACTTTGACATTTGGAGGTTTAGCACATCCAAACCAGAGACCAAAACTGCCTGGCCCCGGTGACTCAGTGCACTGTGGTGCTGACAAGTTGAGGGTGGGGGGGTGGGCAGTTCAATTGTCAGCTAAATATTAGAGCTCCTGAGGCATTTTCTTCCTCTGCTACTTGACCTCGCTTTGATGGCCATTATCATCATTGTTCCCCCACACTGGGAGAAAATAGGGCGAAGGAAATGAAAGGTGAAAGGGATAGAAAGGAAAAGAATGAACAGTGGCCAGTGGCCAGACACCCTGATGGGTGGGAGAAGAGGGTCAAAGGGTGGTTTTCTTCCAGAAACCTAAAAATACCCACCTCTTACCTGGTTGACATTTCTACTCTGCTTTCCTTATGCATATGCTGTAGGGGCTGCTATTGTTGCTTCTCTGGCTTGCTCCTTGCCCTTTCCTGCTGTTAGAAAGAAACCAGTCAGTTGAGTAATCATGATAATTGAAAAAGATGTAAACTTTCAGAGTGGCTGACACTAACTCATTACCCTAAGCTGTCTTGCCTGACTGAACTAACATTAATTCTAATCTCCCATTACACCAGGCATGTGAAAGTTTCCAGCGAATGTGAATATTTCTTCCTCCCTTGCTTTCCTTACCTTCCACTTCCTCCCCCCCTCCTTCCCTTCCCCCTTCCTTTCTTTTTTTCTTCCACATCTGCCAGCCTTGTTCTCATTGATGCTTATGCGGCTCTTCTAAGGACCACACACTGATAGCTTGGCCCAGACCAGTTGATTGCAAATCTGGGTGTGCATTTGCACCACTTGGGGGTCTTATTGAAATACAGATTCGGATTCTGTAAGTGTAGGATGAGGATGAGGCTGGGGATTCTCCTTTTTATCAGTGTTCCTGGAGATGACCGTGAGGCAGACTCTGGGGTTACGCATTGGGAAACTTCAAGACAGGGGTCCACTCGTTTCTAGTGCTTTTAGAGGTCACCGATTTTTAACAAAACCAAAGGCCATGCCAGAAAGTGTTCGCTCAGATCTTCGTTTGGTGAAATAGTTCCCATCTCAACTCTGGGAAGTCTGATGCCCTTCCCCAGTGCTAAAAGGTTTCCAGGAACCACATCCAAATGTATTCTTCCCCTCTGTTGTGGTACAGAAGCGAAGTGGCTCCAAGACTTCTAGATTCCAGCAGAAGTGGATTTCAGTCTATTCTCTATTGCTTTCTAAGGTAACCTCTCTAAACCCCTGGTTAAAGGAAGTTTGAAAGTAGTAGGTGCCTAGATGGGTTTGTGGATGGCCTCAGTGGAGGGTTAGCAAGCATCAGAACACAGGAGTTCAGATGTAAGTGGTTAATATTTTGAGGTGATTCTTGTCACATTTGGTGTGGGTTTTTAATGTTTATTTATTTTGGAGAGAGAAAGAGAGAACAAGGAAGCGAGCAAGCGGGGGAGGGACAGAGAGAGAGAGACAGAATCCAAAGCAAACACCAGGGTCTGAGCTGTCAGCACAGAGCCTGACATGGGGCTCAAACCCATGAACCGTGAGATCATGACCTGAGCCAATGTCGGAGGCTTAACCAACTGAGCCACCCAGGCGCCCCACATTTGGTGTGTTTGTATTTAGGAAGAAGAGGAGAGACCATTCCAACATTTCTAACATTGTCTGTACTTGGAATTAGGAAGTATTTAGTGTTACTGTATGTGGAAAGTTAGACAATACTCAGTGTATATACAAGTGTCTTAGTGTTTTCATGCAGCACTGATTTCCCCATCAGTACAATCATTTGGAACTTGACTCCTGTTGGTACCAAGGGTTTTTCAAGAGGTCAGGGCTATCTGTGGGCCAAGTATGAAAATGCAATCTGGAACTGCCAAATGATTCAACCACAAGTAGGCTTCTACTTGGCGTGGAGCTTCTAACATTGGTGTTGATCCTTTGGGTGAAGGTTCTAGTGGAAAGGTCAAAAGTAACTATTTCCTGGGAGGTGTGGTAGACTAACCCACCAGCAGCTGTGGGACATATCATAGATTAAACAGTGGAGGAAAGTCAACCCTCAATCAAAATTCATTAGGGAAGCACATGGGAGCCATTTAGCTTATATGAGCCATTTAGAAAATGAGCTCAGAATGATGAGAAAAGAACAGAATTTATTGTTTTTATTGAAGACTTCTTAAAAGCATTGATTTTTGATCTATATGAATCAAGAGTCTTTGTTGAAAATAATACAAACCCAAGTAAAACTGCTTAAAGCAAAAAAAAAAAAAAAAAAGGCAGGGGGTGGTGGTCGTGGAATTTGTTGGGTTGAATAACTGCAATTCACAGGATACGGCTGGTTTGGGACATGGCACGATTCAGGGGATCAGTGTCCTGTTCCACAGCCCGCCTCTCTTGCTGTCTCTTCCTCCCCATCTCTTGGTGATTCTTTCTTCTGGTTTGGTTTCCATCTCAGGAAAGATCTCTCCGCTGGTAGAAGGAGGGCCACGATCCATTCCAGCTATATTTCCCACCATGGCATAAAACTCCAATGAAACAAAGAACACCTGCTTTCCAAGCACAGACCCATGGAAGTCCTGAGATGGAGTTTTGTAGGCCTAGCTTTGTCACACATTTGTCCAGGAACCAATAACAGTCCGGGGGATGGAACTGTCTCCTTCTAATTGGCCAGACCCAGGCCACGCACGCTACATCCCTGAGAATGTGATAAAGACGATATCTCTAATAAAATCAGGGTATTATTTCAAGAAGAAAGAATGGATTATGGGCAGGAAAAAGAACTGATTTCTAAGATCTAAAAGGGAATAAAAGTGATATATTCCTTAAAAAAAAAAAAAACTTGGGTGAGAGAGAATCCAAGCCTTGACAAGAAAGAGTGCCTGATGTCTGTCAGAGACAAGGTGTTTTTGGCAAATACTTGACAGCTTCCAAAGGGTTAAGAGTTGAGAAGTTGGGGTGGAGGATTATACTTACCAGTATTTTGTCACTTTCCATAGTAGATTTTACTCTTATACTTGTGTGTGTGTGTGTGTGTGTGTGTGTGTGTGTGTATAAATGTATACAATAAGCTTATTCACCTCAGAATTGGGGATGTGATGCCAGCCAGAGGGTTTTACTCAAATGATGGAAATGTGGCTAAATGATTTCCAAGTATATAGCTCTTTGCACTCTGTAACTCTAAGTAGATGCCCAGGGGAAAATTCTCTTTCCCCAATCCTATTGACTTATGGAGATGTATGAGGAGATCCAAGCTCTGAGCACAGTGAAATACGGCTTTGTATTGCATTCGCTTTCTGCCAAGGATAAAAATCACTTTCCATGAAAAGAGCCTTATTCTCACCAGGTGAAAAGCTGCTTTTTTGTAATAAAGCACAGGACTCTGGAAACCTGTGTCAGCTCCCAGGTGCCACTGGAGTGCCCTTCAAAGAGGGAGGGAAGAGGGGAAGAGGGGGGCTTGAAACCTTCTGCTTTGGCACCAATATGGCCTCCGATTGTTCTCCTGCTTGGGGACCTGCTTTGCTTGCTAAACCTCGGTTTCCTCATCTCTTCAGTGACTATGATAAAGTAACAGAAAGCATGGGGGTCTAGTCAGATCAAGCCCATTAAACATAAAACACAGGACTTGGCATACGACAAGGACACAAACAATTGGCGATCGGTAAGTGTATGACTATTTGGTGTAGTAAATGGACCCTAATAATTCCATGCAAGTTGGGCAAATGGTACCTTCATTTATTTGGGGGGATTCTGGATTAAAAAACAGACTACGTGTTGAACTAAAAACCTAAGCAGCCGTTTTTTTGTGACACTTATGGGAATGCATCCCTTTTTGCTGTAGTTTCCTCATCTATGAAACAAGAGATTCCAAATACAACCTTTAGGACCCCTTCAGACTTTAAAACTCAGAAGATTCGCAGTAAAAAACTTGTGGTAGCTTTAGTTTTTGTGTACAGTAAGAACGTGGTGAATGTTTTTGAAACAGAGCTAAACTTGACATCAAGCTAAACAATGAGTTGGTAGTGGCTGAAACTGGTAACGTATGAAAATAGCCTTTATTTTAATACTTTCAGCTTCCCACAGTTGGATATGCACTCGGTTGGGAGGTGAGAGCTTTGGATTCAAGTCCCATTCATGCTTTTATCTTACAAGGATGAACTGAGTGCCTGCTCTGTCCTTTGCTCTTTGCTCAGGACAGGGGTTATATTTTAATTGGGGGAAGGGGGTAAAACTATGTGATGGCAAAATAATAACAAATTTTGCTACATGCTATGAAGGAAAGAGAGAGACCAAGAGAAACAGAAATATTACTAATTAAGGCAGCCTTATTTTCCTATAGCAAGGCTTGTAAAAGGAAGTGAGATCTGAGTTGAGATACAGAGTAAAAAGAATTCAACTAGGCAAAGGAGAAAGAGAAGAGCATTCCCAACAGAGGGCAAAGGAAGTGCAAAGGCCCTGAGTTAAGTGCAGTCTGGATATCTTTGAAGAACCGAGCAAGTAGGGCTGAAGCAGGGTTAGTCAGGGAAAAACTGTGTAATTGCAGAAAGGAAGGGGCCATATCATATGTGATCTTGTAGTGTTGACAAGAGCTTGCTTCATTTTTGTTTTTGTTTTTTTGTGCATTGAGACACGGTTGCAAGAAACAAGTTGACTTATCTTTAACACCACTCTTGGTACTGTAGGGAAGGAGCAAAAGTTTGGTACAGACGATACCATTTAGAAAGCTGTTAGAGAAATCCCCTAAGGAGACAGGAGCTACACTGGAGGGGGCGGGATGTGTGACGTGTCACCCACAAGAAGAAACTTGCAGCCTTAGGAGTGTCTATGTCACTTGTTTGCATCGCTTTCAATCTCTGGAGCTCCGTTTCACTGTAATAAGGGCATGCAGAATACAATCTCTAAGGACTCTCCTAGATCAACATTTTATTCTAGTTTATAAATATCTCTAAGCCAGATGAACCCTTCTATCAAATCTGTTTGGCTTAGGTCAGATGCGGTGATTTGCTTTGACCAGCTTCCCAGACCTTCCCCAAGGCAACAGTGTGGGAATATTGATGCACCAAAGAATAAGAAATTAGCGTGGATCCTCTTGAGAACTGCGCGGGTTGGCTGGCCTCGAAACGGTGTTATTTTTTCTCTTTTCCAGTTGCAATGACTTCAAACAATGGTAACTCGGGTACACAAACAAATGTCCAATTCCAAATGCAGACTATAAAGTTCCTAAATCCAGATTATAGATTAATTAAGTTTCACTCGGGGGTGTTTAGGATGATGGTTTTCATGGAGAGGTGCAAATGAGTAAAAAGAGCTGTGATGGAAGTTTTATTAAATAAAGAATTAGAAAGAGAACACTCTCCACACCTCCTCCAACATTTTCTTTCTGGCGTTCAGATAAAAATGAAGAGCAGAACAGTGCGGGATGCCAATACGTTCAAGAAAAGCCAAAGTTCGTTTCTGCTTGCAGATTCAAATGCTGCCGGCAGATCAATGTGAGCTTCACGGCGCGCTTTGCAAAAATCGTTCTGCAACTAATATCCTCAAGGACAAGACACAGCCTGATTTGGCTTCTCCAGGAATTGGTCTGGATTGCTGTGGGAGGCAATATTTTGTACTGGGAGGATGTTGAGGGACTGGATAGTTACACTACCCATAAATCACATCATCAGGACCTCACAAGAGCGCAGAGGCTTTTAGTGTTTGCATTTTTCCCCATGGGGCGTGTGTGTCACTAGCCTTAGAAAGTTCAGTTATGGGCTCCTGCTTCAATTCAGTGAGATTATGACCATGTGTGCATGCTCGCTTTCTCTTTTTGTCTTTTTTTTTTCTTTCTCTCATTGAGTTCTATTCTCCGGAAGTGATTCTCTTAGCAAAGGACCTTTTTCACAGTTTTGTTAATGTTGCAGAATTAATATTTAGTCTGCGTGTAATCTGTGGAAACACCGTGGAGGTGTGTGCCTAAAGTTAGTATTCCTTGAGCAAAGCAGACAAGGTAAGTGTTGTTAAATATTCTATTAGATTTAATTTTTCAAAACCCGTTTTATGATGCTGGATGGAGGAAGTTAATCAGTGTGCATCTGTTGAGCACATAGCCTAAGAACTGGGGTTCTGCCTTGATAGGGCTTGCGGCTAAAAGAGAAGGCAGCCAAAAGAAGCCAATAATTAAAATGTAATAAGTGGGGAGAAACATGGAAGGCAGCCCTTGGTGGATAGTGGAAGAAGTCACATTTAAAGATAACTGCTCAGGGCGCCTGGGTGGCTCGGTCGGTTAAGCGTCCAACTTTGGCTCAGATCGTGATCTCATGGCTCATGAGTTCAAGCCCCGCATCGGGCTCCATGCTGACAGCTGGGAGCCTGGAGCCTGCTTCGGATTCTGTGTGTCCCCTCTCTCTGCCCCTCCTCCGCTCATGCTGTGTCTCTTTCTGAAAGTAAATAGACTTTAAAAAGAAAAGAAAAGAAAGATAACTGCTCAAGAATGAATAGTTACCTGCCAGGGGGAGGTGGGAAGAATTTTAGGCAAATGCTCAAAGACGGTATGTTTTTCTTTTTTTCAATTTATTTATTCGAATACAGTTGATGCAGAAGGTCACGTAAGTTTCAGGTATACGACATAGTGATTGCCCATCTCCGCACACTATGCTATACTCCCCACAAGTGTAGCTACCATCAGTCACCGCAAGATGCTATTAGAATATCATTTGACTCTATTCCCTGTGGTGTGCCTTTTACTGCTGTGGGAGGCAGTATGCTCTGATGAAGGAGCAGAGCAAGACCAGTGTGGCTAGAAGGGAGGAAGAAGGAAGGCAGTAGGGCTTCAAGTAAGACCACCCATGTCTTCAGATGTTACGTCATCCAAGGCCTTGAAGTACTGTGGGCCGTTTTTCCAAAAGTCATAAAAAGTCACCGTTGGAGAGACAAACACTAGAATTTTAGAGCAGGAATATGGAACGGGGCAATGAGACACAGAAAGCTTAGAGGAGATAGAAGCTAGGATAAACAGGAATATCTCTGGGAAGAGGTGACATTGGAACGGAGACCTGAATGGCGCAAAAGACCCAGCAGAGGAGAGATGGGAAGAAAGGATATTCATCCAGCGAAAGAGCTAGAAGGTGCAAAGACCAGGAAGCAGGACTGTGGTTTGGGTCTGATGAATAGATAGAAGGCAATGGTTGACTAGGATTTGGACTTGAGTGTGTACTCATTAATCTTAATGCTCGCCAGTGCTGTCACCTGTCTGGGTTTCCTGCTTCCTGAGGTGTGGGGGCTTTTTCTCTTTCACAGAGACCACGTTTCCTCTATTCTGTACTCTCAGTGCCTGCGACAGTGCCTAGGACTCTTTAGACACTCAGCAAACATTTGTTTCACAAAGGAATCTCTCAGATAAAGTGACCATAAATCTAGGGTTAAAATTCTAAAACTAGAAAGAAATCGTTTAAATGTTGACAGTCATTAGCCATTTTGTAGTCTAATACCCCAATGTTTAAAAATCTAGAAATCAAAGCAATCAAATTACCTGGAAGGGTAGATAGAACCTAAGTAACAAGACAGGGGGAAAAAATTATATAAATCAGGGTTTCTCAGCCTCAGAACTGTTAATATTTTGGACTGAACAATTCTGTTCAGCTTAGCAGCATTGCTATACCCTGCCCACTAGAAACTGGTAGCACCCCTTCAGTGGTAACAACCCACAGTGACTCCAGATATTGCCATATGGCCCAGTTAAGAGAATGGGTATAAAGTATTAATGCCGGGGTGCCTGGGTGGCTCAGTCTGTTGAGCGTCTGACTTCGGCTCAGGTCATGATCTCACAGCTGGTGAGTTCGAGCCCCGCATCGGGCTCTGTGCTGACAGCTTGGAGCCTGGAGCCTGCTTCGGATTCTGTGTCTCCCTCTCTCTCTCTGCCCCTCCACTGCTCACACACTGTCTCTCTCTCTCAAAAAATAAATAAACATTAAAAAAATTTTTTTTAAAAAGTATTAATGCCCTGACACTTGGTAAAATGTTGCAGAATATGTACCACCCGGAGGAGTTTCAACTGATTTGTGTGCAAAGTTTGCTCGAGAGGTAGAAATGTGTCCCCTGAATTGAAATACTGTACATCATGCATATGTTCTTAGCAGCAGCTAAACAAAGATGCTTAATTTTTTTATGATTTTTTATGGTTAGTGTTCAGACATCCATCATTGTAAAAGAAACCACTTTCAAAGTTTTTCTTTATAAATATGTAATATAATTGTAGAGTAAACCTCCTTTATCATTCTGATGGGGGATCAGACTAATATTCATCTGGCATATTGAGTTTTATCAGAATTTTATTCTATTTTTTAAGTAGTTTGTTGAGGGAGGGAAAGAGGAGAAAAAAAGTTGACCTGCAATGTGTTGTATTCTGTGGAATAACACAGTTCCACTTTGTCATTAAGCTGTACAATATGGGGGCGCCTGGGTGGCTCAGTCGGTTAAGCGTCTGACTTTGGCTCAGGTCATGATCTCGCGGTTCGTGAGTTCAAGCCCCGCGTCGGGCTCTGTG
This sequence comes from Panthera uncia, assembly GCF_023721935.1. NCBI lineage: Eukaryota > Metazoa > Chordata > Mammalia > Carnivora > Felidae > Panthera > Panthera uncia. The sequence continues at coordinate 34,113,198 of NC_064816.1, forward strand.
CTGACAGCTCAGAGCCTGGAGCCTGTTTCAGATTCTGTGCCTCCCTCTCTCTCTCTGACCCTCCCCCGTTCATGCTCTGTCTCTCTGTCTCAAAAATAAATAAACGTTAAAAAAAATTTTTTTTAAAAAGCTGTACGATACGGTTTTCCCATACAGTTTTAAGAATTTTTAAAAAGAGGTTTTTCCCTAATCTTAAATATTCAGAGAATATAGGCAAGTATACAGAAGAAAATTAAAATCATCTATAAACCCACAATCTAGAGGTAACTATGTATATTATGCTTTAATAGATTAATTTATTCACTCATTAAATTATGTGCCAGATATTGTGCTAAGGCTCAAGATTCATGGTGGACCAGATGTACAGGTACCTCTTTAGGGGAAGCCTATTTGCATATATATTAGTATGTATATTCTGCCTCTACTCATACCAGATGTACCTGGACACCTGGGTAGTTAAGGAATGCTTGGCCAGGAACTGTTGGGCTTTAAGTGGCAGAAACCTGAAAAATATTAAATTAATGGCTTTATCTTACTTACATAAAAAGTTTGAACCCTTCAGGGCTGATTCAATGAGTCCACGCTTCCCCTGGGAACCCAGGCTCCTTTGTTTTTCTCTTGTGCTATTGCTAAGCATGGATTCATTGGTCCAAAGCTTACAAAACAGCTGCCCTTTTATTCAGATGTTCATCCAGATTTTGAACTGGAAGAAGGTAAAGGAAAAAATGCAAAAGGAAGGGCCGTGTGAGTCTGATCCTGTAAACAAGCTCTCTCAGAACTTAAGAATTTTCCCAGTGATGTAGATTTCTATCTCTTGCCTAGAACTATCATGTGAATCCAGATGCAAAAGGCGAGAAGAACCCTATGAAATTGTTCAAAGTTAAAAGTGATATACATCTTTCTAAAAGTAGACATTCTCTTTCCCTAAGATAAGCATCGACTGTTTGGAGTTAAACTTCCATATGCTTGCTTATGTATAGACAAAGAGAGTCACACACATTAAAGTTATTTTTTCTTCCCATTAAAAGGTATGGTAGACCTTTTCTTTTTCTTAACAGTCTATCATTGGCAACCTTTCAGATCAATCTGTTTAGACTTAAACCATTTAGAAATAATAATTGTATTATAGTCCCCACAGTGAATATATTATAATTGTTAAACTTCCCCATCTGAGTAGATACATAGACTTTCTCCAAATTATTGTTAACAAGTAAGGCCACAGTGTATATCTTTGTACTGTATGCATACACAAATGGATGACTTCTTTTGTACATAAGCATTCTAGAAATAGAATTGCTGGGTCAATACATATGAAACATTTTTAAACATTCTAATAATTACTGTCAAGTTGCTTTCTAAAAGGTCATAATCATTTATGCTCCCAACAATATATGAGAATTTCCTTTTCCATATCTGCATCAATGATGGATGTTATCAATATTATTGTTTTATAACAACATAGGCAATAATGTATCACTGGGTGGATTTATTTTGTAGTGTTTTGAGAGAGAGTGAGAGAGAGAGAGAGAGAGAGCATGAAAGAGAGACAGAAGGAGTAGGGGAGAAGGGCAGAGGGAGAGAGAGAATCTCAAGCAGGCTCCACACTGAGACCCAACACGAAGCTCAATCCCACAACCCTGGGATCATGACCTGAGCCAAAACCAAGGGTCAGACACTCAACCGACTGAGCACCCAGGTGCCCCCTGAAACTTTTTATCATGAAGAATATCATGGATACTCAAAAATAGAATGAATAGTACAATAAACTCTCATTGCCCATAATCCTGTTTCAACATTTACCAATATATGGCCAGACTTGTTTTATCTGCATGAGGTTTAATCCTTTGCTTGTTTTTCCTGCCATTTCCCTCTCCACTCTTTGTTGTTGTTGTTATTGTTATCCTCGTCATCATTGTTTGGTTGTTCGTCTTTTACTTGTCATCCTAGTACCAATTTTGATTTCTTCACAGTCTTATGTATTTGGTCTTGAAACATCATATCCATGAGTCAAGTTTTCTCTCTATCACAGAGATAATAAATATGTGGCAAGAATCTCATTACCTTTCCCCTTCTGTACCTTGGTAGATATTATTAATTGAGCTATACATCTTTTTGCAGGAAGCCCCAGTGTATCCTTATGACTCTTGAGCAATGGTTCTCAAACTTCAGTATGCATAGCATTACCTGGAGAGCTTGTTAAAAACATGTTCCTAGATCCCTCCTCCATAGATTTTCATTCAGTACACTCGGTGCAGCACCTACGATTCTGGATTTCTAATAACCTGCTAGGCAATGCTGATGGTACCTGTCTATATATTACACATTAACATTTTTCTAGACCAGTGCTTCCATTGCTGCACAAATGAATCACTAGAGATCACGTTCGAATGCAGATTTGTATTCAGTGGGTCTGCTGAATAGCCTGAGATTCAGCCTTTCCAACAAGGTTCCAGTTGTATTGCTGGTCCATGGACCAAATTTCAGTATGTAGATCTTCAGTGGCCACACTGCCATAGAAAGAAGGCTTGTGAAGTTAATCAGCCAGCGATGCCTGACCGAGAAGGAAGGGCTTTCTTGGTTTCAAAGAGTCTTGAATATCACTACACAGACTAAGCCCACACGGGATACAAAATAATGAACTGAGAAACTTTTCTTAGAATTTAGACTTCACGGGCACCTGGGTGGCTCAGTTGGTTAAGTGTCTGACTTCGGCTCAGGTCCTGATCTCGCTGTTTGTGAGTTCCAAACCAGGACTTACAGCTCAAAGCCGGGGGCCTGCTTCAGATTCTGTGTCTCCCCTCTCTCTGCCCCCCTCGCTGTCTCTGTCTCTCAAAAATAAATAAACATTAAAAAAAATTAGATTCTAGGGCCCTCCAATGAGAAATCCTGATTCATTGAGTTTGGAGTGGAGCCTGGAAATTTATCTTTCAGACAACTCTTTTGTCAATTTGAGGGCACAAGTAAGTGTTGGAGCCACTGCTTTACATGCCACAGATGATGCACAGGTGTTCTTTCTTGGATTCATCTGGTTCCTTTCCAAACCATCCATCTTATCAAGACACACGTATTTGCATTGACCTTTTACATGATGCTGCTGCACGCTGTGGGCCATGCAGAGATGAATCAGGAGTTGAATCGGAGATTATCCTATCTCTCTAGATCAGAAAACCTGGTGAAAGATACAGATACAATAACACATAATCTACCTGTATAGGAAGTCAGAGAAGAAAAAGATTGGTTTTATTTCTCTGCTTTCTCCCTTTTAAAAGTTAAATTTAAACATTTGCTCAATGGGAAACTCCCGCTCAACAAGAAATCTCACAAAGCCTAAGAATGCCAAGGTGATGGTCCTCCATGTAATCATCATATGGGTTTTGCACATGGGTTATATTGCCGATTATTAGCTAGGTTTGTAAGAATAATACAACATGTTGTTCATTACACATTGTATACGACAGGAGGAAGTGAACACCACCTAGAGAACCATAACTTTGTTCATTCTTTGACTTTGGGGGAATTTCAATTTGTAGCCTTAATGAGATACAACTGTAGTTTTTGCATTTTAAGTAATGTGCCAATTGTAGTCTTGCACCGCTTTCTTGTTTTCCTAAATTCTCGTCCTGTATAGCTTTCTATACAGGGTGTAAAAATTATGACATGCTAATAATGTAAGTGATATGTTTACCATCTGCTGGATGGTGCTATTCACTGTCATTAAGATTCTAAAAGGATTGCTTGAGAAAACAGAATAGTGAAAAGGAAAAAGAACTGTAATCAAGCATAAAAAGACTTATAAAAGAGGGAACTGAGACATCTTTCAGCAGTGACCTTTCTAACACTGATATTGGGCCGGGACTGTAATTGTCCATCATTCTTTTCAATGGTCAATACTCCACTCACCACAACTCATTCTTTCAATACCACTGATCCCTTTAACAACCTTGGTTGGCAATCACTCTTTGTAAGTTACACAGTTAGTGGCATTCTTTCTGCCCTGTTTTGTGGTTCACTGTTAAACAGTCTCAACATATATGTGTTGATGAATTCAGCCTAGTAAGTGAATTAGGAAATTCCACAGGTGGTAAAAAAAAAAAAAAAAAAAAAAAAGTGGCTTTTAGGCAGGTTATCGTACTCGTTAAAAGGATGCCTAGATATAGACTGTCAGCCTTACGATCATTGCTAGAGATCTCTACCTCCATTTCTAAAGGAATTGAGCACGCCTGTACTTGATTTGGTGATCTGTCCCCTGCTGCACAGTGGGATGGTTAGAAATATTTTGATGCTGTTAGGCAACTTATTTCTTATTCTTTTGGAGTATTCTTAAGGAATAAGAAACCCATATAGTTTCTAATAAAATATTTTATAAGATTTTAGCATTTTCAAGTTTATATACATTGTCCCCTTCAGTTCTTAAAATAGGTCTATATGATAGCCATGATAAATGTTTTATTTGAGGTTTTACAGACGATTAATTTGAATCTTGGGAAGTTTAAAGACAGTGATTACAACCTGGAAGTCTTATGCATTACAAAGAAACTTAAAGTTGCACAAAAAGAAATGATATTATGAGACTAAAACCTTCATTTTCTGACTTAGTACTTTTCCTGTTACACCATTTTGCCCTTGATATTATCTTTATGCCATATTAAAATTTTATTTTTAGTGGTTTCTTTTTTATTTATTTATTTTGTGAGAAACGTGGGGGCGAGAGAGAAGCAGAAAGAGAGGGAGAGAGAGAGTCCCAAGGAGGCTCCACACTGTCTGCACAGAGCCCAATATGGGGCTTGAACTCACCAACTGTAAGATCATGACCCGAACAGAAATTAAGGGTCAGATGCTTAACTGACTGAGCCACCCAAGTGCCCCTATTTTTAGCGAGTTTTGAATAAAAAAATGCTGAAAACATGCTGTAACATGAAGCCCTAGAATCAGTTATTAAGATGTTTTGATTTGGGGAGGGCCCCAATCTCCATATTAAACACTCTAACGAAGCAGATAGCTGCTTCTTTGAAAGGAATTACATTGAATTCTCTTTATTTACAGTACAATAGTGATATAGGTGAATTGCAACCAACTTAAAATTCATATTCAGATTTTTCATCCATCTGGGTCATTGTTCACACAATCTGTCATCAGCTCCAAAATTCAATTAAAGGTATTGGGGCCTTTTATTTGATGTGATAGTTCTGTGGGAGCTGATAAATTTGACTTCTTCCATGAAAAGTTTTTACTCAGGATAATTAAAAGAGTGGATGTGTCTGTGGCACCACCATTCTACTTGTTTGATTTCCATTAGAATAAAATATCAATATATCTGATCCACCCAAGTGGGTGAATTCAGTTTGCTCTCTTTCCTTTCCTCTTCCTAATGGTGATGATCATGGACAGGTCCTGAGAACTTAATGTGAACCAGACACTATTCTGAATAGTATGTGTGTTATCTGTACATAACCCTGCGAACTACCTCGTTGGGCAGCTACAGTCATTGGGAAGTTATTATCCCCATTTTACAGATGAGGAAACTGAGAGTCAGGATAGTTGCATGATTGGTAGAACTGGAATTTATCCACTGGCTCTCCAGATCCAGCACTGATTCTTTTAGAATTGGCGAGATTATGCTGTCTTTCCCGGTATTATATTTAATTTATTGTCTTTCCTGGTACTATAAAGCAGAGTTGTGGGCATCTCCTTGTACTTAGCAAAGAAGTATCTTTGGGTGGTGGTATCCTGTGAGAACTTCACATCATATGCCTGACATTACTTTGATTCCTTGTCATCACAATCAACCTAACCACCCCTTCATGTAGCAAGATAATGAAATCTATTCTAAGGGCATTGCCAATGTGTAGGCTACCTCTTTAAGTCTGAAGGTAGCAATTTCTTAGTAACGTAAGATGGCAGGTTATGTCCATCTTAAGGATTGTAGAGCAAAGTCATGGAAACCACAACCAGGTACATAAATGGGGAGCACAGCCAGCCCCCTGGACAGCACCATCACAGCAGCATCAAGGTTGGGAGGAGCTGTCCCAAAGCATTTCATCTTTGAAGAGGAAAATTGTTGGCCTTCATTCTCTAGCGGGTGAAGTATTTGCCTAGTGCACACAGTTTCATGGACAAGCTGTCCGGTCTTTTCTTTCACGAAGTCAGTCCGAAGTATATCAAATTCCCGGTTAACTGATTCTGGCTCTACAGTAGCCAAACCACTGGTCGGCTGATTCATGGAAAGAGCCTTCAACTTAGAGCTTGCAATTAGGTGAATGGGTTCAGTTGGCTGTCCAATATGTACTAGACTTTGGGGCATATATATCAAATTTCTCTGAACCTTGGTTTTATTCATAATGCAATAGGAATAAAAAAAATCATGTTATATACACAGTTTACCTTTTGGTTGATTTTGGAAGATAAACTTCCTTCCACCTATGATTCTCCTATATTGTAAAACTAATTCTCAGGGCAACAGACAGATGTAATTTATTTTATGATTAGAGAGGATTGATACTTAAATGAGTAAACCCTGCTGTAACTGTTCACCTATAGAGATTTTATAACTACCTTAAAATACAAAAAGGCAGAGAGCCCTGAGTCTGTATCTGGTATCTTTTGTTCTTTCTTTTACTCTAATATACTGGTTCTCAAGCTGTAGTATACGTAAGTATTACTGTTGAGGGTTATATACACCAAGCCACTTAGCCCTGCTTTGTGGGATATGCAAAGAATTTTTTATGGTAAGTTATGCATACTTTTAATATTATCTCTAAATTTAATAAAATCTCCATCCTCCTTAGAAGATAAAACTCCATGGCATTCCTATATTTCTGGGTGAATTCTGGCCCAGGCATTTACAGTAAAAGCTTCTAAATGCTTCTGAGCCTCAGTTTCATTCTCAGTAAAATGGAATAATAAAACCCACCTTGATATATTTTAGTGATGACTGAATTAGATTTAAGACTATATATACATTAAGGTTCTTGCATATTACAACAATTTTAACAACAAAGGTCTTGACACATTATAAATACTTGGCTAATGTCACTTTCCTTCCCAGCTTGCCTCTCCCTACTATAAAGCAGCAATGAGTGCTCATTCCTGGGTTCAAGGGCATGCAGCTGTTTTCATTTGCTATTAACTTTTATACATTGCATAGGTGCAAATCTTGCAAAATACTCATTTATAGGCTGAATCCTCTTGAATGAATGGTTGAGTGTTTCACACATCTTGTTAAGGTAGGTAAATGCTGTAAGTTACAAGATGAACATATCAACTTGAACAAGAAGCCAGGACTGAGATTTCTCTGGTTATTCCACATCCACGATGTGGTATTATTTGTAACTGGCCAGGTTGACATTAGGCTTTTGATATTGAATCTTCATAGATGCCCACATCAGTCAAAGAATTTTGAAAGAGGAAAAAGTTTGATGAGATTTTAGTCTTTATATATTTTTTTCAGCCAACAACCTTAATTACACTTTATTGATGTCAGAAGATACAACTCAGAAGACTGTGTTCCTCTTAAGGTCTAAACACTTCTGTAAGCTGTTGGATTATTAATTTTTTCCATCACTCTGGGAATTAAAAATAAATGCCAGCACTGTAAATTCATCAGTCACTGCACCAAATTTTTCAGAATGGCCAAAATTTTAAAAATTGATAATAAGTGTTGGTGCAGCTGTGGAGTAACTGGAACGTTCGTATTTTGTTGGTGAGAATGTCAAACGGTAAACCACTTTAGAAAACTGGGAGTCATTAAGAAAACATAGGTCTCCTCTATGACCCAGCTTATGTTCATAAGATACTGAGGTAAATGTCTTCAAAAAGATCGTGCGTGTTTTTAGCACCCTTATTTACAGTAGCAAATACTGGAAACTATCCAAATGTCCATCAGCAGGAGAATGGGTGAATTAGTCATGCTATGTTCATACGATAGAAAACTGCACAGCAATAAAAAAGAATAAACTACAAATACATTGAGAAGCATGGATGAAACTCAAAAACCGTTAAGATTGATAAAAGAAGCGAGGTACAAAAGAGTTCATAATGTATAAATTCCTTAATATGAAGTACAAGGACCAGTCTATGCTGATGGCAGTCAGAATGGTGTTTGCTTCTGGGGGGATAGCTGATGACTGGAAAGTGGCACAAGAAGTGTTGGGATGAAAATGATCTAAATATTGATCTGGGTGGTGCCAGTATTCAACACGTGTGTGTGTGTGTGTGAAATGTATGCATATGTGCTTTAAAGATATGTAGATTTTGTCATATCCACATTATGCCTCAAAAAACTCCAAATAACCTGTCTATTGTACTAGAAGAGATTTATTAATATAAGATAGACACAGGAAATTACTGATTTTTTATGAAAAACTTTCTGAATACCCACTTTCTTCAACAAATATGGGACATGAAAAAACGGGGTAAGGGGAAACTATCACAGATTTAAAATTTTTTAATAGGCATATCAGTCAAATGCAATTTATGTGGATTTTGTTTGGATCCTAATATTTAAAAAAACCTGAAGATATTTTTGAGTCATTGGGGGAAAACTGAACATGAGCTAGTTGCTAAATGATATTAGGGGCTTATATCATTAGGGGGGATGATAGTATCATGACTCAAGGTAAAATGGTAAGGTGTCTAGGACTGGCATTAGATATTTCACCCAGTAAAGGGTCAGCAAACAAATGAAACAAGAATAATGCCCAGATGTTGAATTTTAGAAATGAAATCCATTTTTATGACTTAGGTGACCGAAATAAGTAGGGCAAAAACAATAATAAAGTGTTAGGGTGGGATGAGGGGTGAGTTAATGAGTCCATTTAAAAAAATTTTTTTTAATGTTTGTTTTTGAGAGAGAGACAGAGAGAGCGTGCACGTGCGGAAGCGGGGGTGGGGAGGGGCAGAGCGAGAGGGAGACACAGAGTCTGAAGCGGTCTCCAGGCTCTGTGCTGTCACCACAGAGTCGTCAATGACTCAGGACTCGAACTCACATACCGTGAAATCATGACCTGAGCCGAAGTCATGCTTAACCGACTGTGCCACCGAGGCACCCCAATGAGTCCCTTTTTTGAAACAGAGCTTGATGTACCCATGAGCTGTTCAAGAGGAGCTTGCTGACTCTGTGGGCCAAGAGCTCATCACTGAGGTTGGTCCTGGAGAGAAAGATAAAAGGACCCCCAGTTCTTCAAGTTGCAGCTCTGGGTTTGAAAGAAACCGGATACAGAGAATATTTGGAGCGAACCAAAGAGCTGGCAGAGCCGAAGATGCTTAATATGCAAAGAATAGACAAAGGGAATGGAGAGCCTAGAGCAGGCTAACTGGGATGAATGAGGTGACCCAGGAGGGGAGAAAAAAAAAAAGGCAGAAAGCCCAGGAAATTTAGGAATTACAGAAAGCATTTTGTGAATTGCAATCAGCAAATAGTTTCTGAGCACGTCCCATCTACCCCCCCCCCCCGAGCATTGAGCAGTGGAGAGGTTGTTGCTGACATCTTCCTGCGGCTGTCCCACTGGACTCTTTGGGGACTAGGGGACAAGCACAAGGTTGCAGTAATGCAGAGCAATCAGAACATGGAGTATTAAACTCTTACCAGAAGGGTGGGTACAAGAGAAAGAAGAGTGAGCCCGTGAGAGACATCTGAAGCACTCTCCACTCCTTATGCTGATAGAACAAGAGGACACCATCTCTCCGGGAGAGCCAGGCACGTGTGTTGGCATCACACTTTTAACAGTGCCATCCTTTACGCTCTGCAATCGGAATAGAGGCTCCCTGCATTTCAAGCAGGGAAACTCCACGGTCACAGGGCCCTGCAGTCAACCATGCTGCCAAGAAAAATGCCAGGAAATAGCCATTTCTCTGGCCTAGAATTAAAAGTGACCCGCTTTCATATTTCCTTGGGCTCTGCACGCCCAAGTGGAGACCCTATTTGCCAAGTCTCAGCCCACGGTTAATTTAGTTCCCTTTTATTTTTCCTTAATCCTTGAATTATCACCTTCGTGAAAAACTGCGTGTGTCATAGAAAAGCTGACACCAGCCAAAGTGGAGTATCGCAGCCCAAATGAGGCTCCTATTATTGCCCTATTACATGGGGAACAGGCTTCCCTTTGCCCTTCATTCATCACCTGCAAACTATGGAAACCTAATCGAGCCGCTTTGTTTTAATGGCAGCTGCTCTGCCCTCCCCCCGCACTGGTCTCCCCCCTCTGCTCCATGAGCAAACAGATGAGTTCCATTTGGAGTTAAAGTTATGGTGCGTGAAAATCACAGTGAGGGGCAAGAAGATTTTTTCTTTGCCTTCACGGGACAGGGAGCATTAAGCACAGTTCTCTTTCCCTTGAAGTCTATCCCAGGACACCCGGCTGCTGGGCACCCTGTGAGATCCTTTGCAGACTGGAGGACCTCACCTTTCCATTGTGCCCCCTGCTAAAGGCTTTAAAGATCACTCCTGAGGTTCCTGTGTGCATTTTAAGTGTATGAAAAATATATCTGAGGAAATGATTTTAATAGCGGATGTTTCCTAGCCTGTGTTACACATTATATACACTTCCAATTAGGATTCTTTATTATCCCTCCCTCCACGATGCCCTGAAGTAAGGCCCATTTGTGAAATCTAATTATACATGCATCTTTCCATAGATAAAGGACATTTTTAGACCTCTCAACATGTACACACTTCTTACGTCTGTAAGGTGTTTGTTGGGTAGTAGGTTTTTTGGGGCAGGGGGCTGTTTTTCTGAAAGCCCCCAAATGATTAGTGTCCTTTGATTGATTTTTTTAAACGTCAACGTTCTGAGGACATTGCAAGAGACCATGTAGACTCCTTTTAGTGACGCCCTTTCCTTGGTTTCTGAAAGCTTTTGCTCTCATTTTCCATTACTTTTCTCTCTGGTCATGGATGATCTACCCTCTCCTTGCAGGGTTGAGAGTTCATGGCTGTTTCTAATTCAGAATTAGCAGATAGAGAAAAATATGCTGCTCGAGGTAATAATTCTCCCACATTTGTGGCTGCTCACCTGTCACAGTGTAAAACAGAACGTGGCTCTAGGCCCCCGTGTGATGCCTGACATTGCCACAGGCACAAAAAGAACATTTATTTTTTTAAGCAGCTCTGCTAACATGGAGCTATCCTTGGGCTCATGTTTGTGTTGAATCTAAAGGAGGTGGTGAAGGCAGAAATGAGGCAAATAAAATGCAGATCGGCTGTGGGAAGCTCCCATTTCCTTGGCTCAGCCTACTGGAGGATTGGCCCATGCAAGATTACGAGACGAGAATTCTTTGTGTTTGTAGTCTTCCCTAACCACTATTTTTCATGATGTCTCTTAATCATTTCTCATCCAAGCATTTTTCCCTATCTGCTATCAATGCTAATGTCTCCCCATCCTGGTTTTCAAATTAAATATCGTACTTAAAATATTAATACTGCTTGTTCTTTGATTCTTTGTTTATTCATCTTATGCAAAACGCAAAACGCAACAGCGAGCCCCCCCCCTCCCCCCCCCCCAGTCTATATTAAATGCTAGTGTATGGGCAGACACAATGACTTATTAATGACTGTTGTATGATATGGAGAGCTAGGGCTTTATATAAGCATGCAATTCTTATTCAAAAATGCTCTGCTGGTACTACCCTGTAGGGAAAAAAAAAATGAAATATGTCTATCTTTTCAAAGAAAAAAATGACTTGTCTTGTAAAGACCATTGTAGAGGTAAGGAAGTATTTCAACCCGGCCAAGTTTCTTGAGTCCCCAAGGAAGTTAGCTCATGTCTTAAAGTATTTGGGTATGCAAATTTTTGTAACATTTATTGAAATGGAAACCACATACTGTAAACCTATAGCTCAGTGAATTAACACAAAGTATATAACCACAGCTGTGGCCAAGAAATAGTATATTTTAAAGGTGTCTTATTCGTGTGCCTAGCCCATATTCTGTTGGGTTGTTTTTGCTTCTTGTATGATTTATAGCTGTTGTTTTCTTTGTAAGGATTAGACATGGATTCTCTGTGTACTCAATGTGCTAATAAAAGCCTACTGTGTAGGCTGAATTTTCACTCTTTTATTCATATCTTTTCATGAATAGAAGTTCTTAATTTTATTGTGGTCTAATTTACAGAATTTTCTGCTATGGCCTGTGTTTTTTGTGTCCGATTGTAAAAATCTCTTTACATGAAGATAGTCTTTACTTTTACTTCCTAGAAGATTTACTGCTTGCCCTTTGGAGTCAGATCTACATTGACCCCAAAACTTATTTTGGGTGTTGATGTGAGAACAATGGGAAACCACTAGAATATTCATAGAAGAGGCTTGGCATGGCTAGTTTTTATTTGATAAAGACCTTTTTTGGCTGCCATATGGAAGATGGACAAGAGACGAAGTAGGGAGAACATTTAGAATATTCTGCTTCAGCAGTTTGGACAAGAAATGGTTATGGCTGAGATTTGGGGGAGTAGCAGTGATCATAGAAAGGAATGGTTGGATTTGAGAAATGTTTCAGGAGGTAAGCCTTCAAATTTTATAGTTGGGGAGGAGAGGAAAAGAAATTAAGGATGCCTCCTCGCTTCTTGAGCTGCTGGGTGAATGACGGTATTACCGATTATGATTATGCAGGCAAAAATTAAAAAAAAAAAAAAGATTTGTAGGGCAAACTAAAAAAATCATGTTTTATTCAGGTTCAGTTTGAGGTGATTCATCTAAGTGGAAATGAATGAAAGAATGAATGAGTGATCCACTAGACTTGCACACGACAAAATAGAGCACCTAGGTGTTTTGACCCTATGTTTAGGACTTTTCTCCATTACAGCAATATCATGCACAGAACATTCCATTGAACCTATTACAAAGCATTATAGAAAAACAAAGTAAGATCTTCTGGTCCAGTAACTTTGGATACTTTTTATACTAACTCCCTTGATGGTTTATTACATACATCACTCAAGTCTCAGGGCAATTCTGTAAGAAAACAATGCTACTTTTGCTTTATTTAACCCGATATTTCTCAAATTTTTTTCTACAAAAGTGCTTTTTAGGAAGACCTGTTAACATGCCTTGAAACTAGCATTAGTATTCTGTGAAATAATCTTCAGGAAAAGTTATTCATCAGCCTGCTATCGTGTTAACACAAATGCACACACCCTGGAGACTTACTGCAACACTCAAAAATAAGCGAACAGTAAACATTATGCTTGATCAAATTTGTCTATTTCTGCAATCTTATGCAAGTGGCAAAATGTCTTTTAACTGCCCTTTGTGAAGGGCAGTTCCCTTGTGTCATAATAATTGAAAATTAAGAAGTTACGGAGTCATAATTAAATCGTCCCCTTTGAAACTTTGTTGACTAAAGCTGCATATTAACCACATCCCATTCAGACACAAGTAGCAAGAAATATTCTTAACACCAACTGCTACAAGATAACATAACAAGCTTTGACAGCTTCCTAATTACCTGACTATCCAGTAGTTAAAAACACTTTAATACTGTAGCAATTTTCTTCTTTGCACATAAGTCAAAAGGTATATCTAATTTGCTATTTAATTGATATCTATATTGCTGCTCTTAAAAGAATGTACGCTCCCCAGTATGTTTAACTATTAATTTGTAACCTTTGATCTGCATATGAGAAATAATTATAAAAAGAAATTACTCGTGATCAAGCACACTGATGTCAAGCATAGATAAATCTAAAACTGTAACCCAAAATGGAATGAGCCATTAAAAAAAAAAAAAAAACATTTTTTCCTGAAGATATAACTCACTTTCAATTGAATTTCAATTTCGATTATGTGTTATTTTTCACCCAGCTAAGCTTTACTTTTCTGACCTGTAGAATGGGAAGAATAATGATTTTAGGATCATCGTGAACATCAAATAGAAAGGATGCGTATAAAAGGATTAGAGCAGAATCTGGCCCATATACAATGTTCAAGGAACATTAGCTCTATCCATCTCAGTTATAAAGACTTTTCGGTTCGACAGGAGTATGAGCTCAACATGTATTTGTTCAATTGAAATAACATTAAATCACATTGAAATTTGCCTTATGACATTAGTAGACTAACAGATATTTAGAACCAGAGTTATAGACCATAAGATACTATCCCATCTTCGATACAATTGGCCATGTAATTATGAATAGTTACTAGACCTGGAAGATACCTTTGAGAACACTGTTCTAGCATCCATACACAGAGTATACTTTACCTGTCCAGTGCTATGCTAAGCCTTGTACAAGCATGCTCTCAGTTAATCTCCATAACAGCCCTATGAGGTGGGCAGTATTGTGGATCCCGTGGTACAAGAAAAACAAAATTAAGCCTAGAGACTGTAAGACCAAAGAGCGAGTAAGCGATGGAGGTAGATTTTGACCGAAGTCTCTTTGCCTGCAGAACCCATACTCTTAACCACTGTAAGCACTACTTTTGAAAGACTCTTATGAAATAAGTCCTTTCCTAAAAGAAGGAATGGAAGCTAGAGGAGGATCTACACGTAAGGTAGGGCATGTTAACACAATACGTCCATTCCCTACAGAAAGAATCTGGATCACGTTTAAAGAATTTTCGTAGTGTTATAACCCAAAGTGTTGTTGGTGTCCCTAAACCCACAAATCCCACTGGTTTGAATGCTTCCTTCCAAATAACCATGTTTGTTTAGAGAATCCTGGGTCCACTGCTCTACAAGGAATAACAGTTAAAATGCATTCCCTGCCCTTAAAAAGCTGGTAATTGTCTAGTGGGAGATTAGAGAGTGGCAAGTGATAATATTTTTCCTTAAATATATAGGAGCTGGCTGCATGAACCAGGGCACTTCAAACCAGAAGAGAATATAACCACAGGTAAAATAGGGGGCAGCAGAACCATTCTTAAGGGGAGTGAACAAGGAGAATGTGGACATTTGTGGGAAGTGTTTTGGGAAAGGTGGCTCTTCCTCTGGGTGGGATTAGAATAGGTAGACTAACTGGACAGTTTGGCTACTTTGGGACACAAGGAGACGAGTATGGCACGGACTCATCATTTGCTCTGAGCCAACTCAAGGTAGTCAGTCTACTTGGAGGGAGATACATTAAGATGTGAGAGAAAAAGTAAGTTCCCAGGATAAGAGTTTACATTTGAGGGAAAGCAATCTTTTTGGGATCCTTTAAAAAGTTGCACAATCGCAGGATGCCTGGGTGGCAGGCATCTAGGTTGAGCATCTGACTTCGGCTCAGGTCATGATCTCACGGTCTGTGAGTTCGCGCCCCGCATCAGGCTCTGTGCTGGCAGCTCAGAGCCTGGAGCTTGTTTCAGGTTCTGTGTCTCTATCTCTCTGTCTCTCTCTCTCTCTCAAAAATAAATAATAAACATTTTTTTAAGCTGAACAATTCCCTTGGCTTGGAACTCTGTAAGGCTTCTAACAATGATTTTAGAAAAATTTCAGAGAAATTTACCTTTCAAAATCTTTAGAACATTATTGCTGTATTTTTACAAACATGGTTTCAACCTCCATTCATGGCCTTATACTCTTCTGTTACCATTTTCTCTCCCAGCCACAATAAACCTGGGCACGTTTGTAGTTTCTTTCTATATACATTATGTCAAATGTTGTATACTCTTCATGTTCATATCCCGAGATTAAGATTCCCTCTTAGCAACCTCTTTAGTTTCCTTGATCTTGACTAGAATGTCATGGTTCACAGTATATACTCAGGATCGATGGGTAAGAGCTCAAACCTTGACCTTGTCTTTGATATTTAATCATGGGCAACTGGCCACTCCTAGTCCCATGGTTCAGGTAAGCATCTACATCTTTGGGCGTCCGTAAAGGATTAAATGAGATGTTGATTATGACGGGGCACAGTTTGTTGCCTGGCACATGGGTTTAATCAATGTTAACTATTCTCTTCATAAAACGTTTGTAATTACTTAGTATCTAAAGCTTTTCAGTGGAAATGGAAGGCGGGGCAAAGAAGCTAGTCACGAGAGACCAATGAGGGAAACTGAAGATCAATTTCCAGGTTGAGAACTGGGGTGAGAAAGGCCCTTTTCATTTCATTTTGAGGCCTGCTGGGGGATGCTCCCTCCAGCCCTTTTATAAAGGAGGGCAGGGAGAAAGCAAACCTTGTCAAAAAAACACAAAGAAGCAGAACTTGATCAAAGCAGAGAATCTCTCTGCAACACTATCGAATAAGATTTAGGGTTTTTTGTTGTTGTTCATTTGTAGTGAAATGCATTCAGAGAAACATTACCAATCCATTCAGAGAAACTTATTTTATTCTTGCTTAGTTCTTCCCTTATTTTAGGGAATACTTGACACTACCTGTGATGGCCAAAGTATGCAATAAACAACAACAAAAATTCACGTTTTAATACTATACACAATGTTCTCCCAATGCTTCTGCAATTGATAGATAGGACAGTGTAATGCAGAACAAATCAGTCAAATGCAAGCCACATGCTTGACTTTAAATTTTCATGTGGACGCATTTTAAAAAGTTAAAGTGAAATTTATTATATCTCATTTCATCCAGTATATCCAAAGTATCATTTCAACACATACTTAATATACAAATTTGTTAATGAGATGTCTTGCATTCTTATTTTTATACCAAGTCTTGAAATCCCGTGTGTCTGTTACACTTACAATGCATCTGTCTTCTGATGCTAAATTTTCAGTGATAAAAGTAAAATGCCAAAATAATTAGGTTGTGTTTAGAAAAAAAATATTTTATATTATTTTTATTTTTAAATTAAATAAAATTAGCAGCACCTGGGTGGCTCACTTGGTTAAGGATCCCAGTCTTGATTTTGGCTCAGGTCATGATCGCAAGTGTTTGTGAGTCAGAGCCCCTCATCGGGCTCCTTGCTGACAGTGGGAAGCCTGCTTGAGATTCTCTCTCGTTCTCTCTCTCTCTCTCTCTCTCAATAAATAAACTCAAAAAATTTTTATAGAAATAATTTGGGGCTCCTGGGTGTCTCAGTGGGTTAAGCGTCCAAACTCTTGATTTCAGCTCAGGTCATTATCTCACAGTTTGTGAGTTCAAGCCCCACATTGGGCTCTGCACTGGCAGTGTGGAATTTTCTCTTTCTGTCTCTCTGTCTGCGCCTCCCCTGATCTCTCTGTATCTATCCAAATAAATAAATGAACTGTAAAAAATAAAAATAAATAAAATTAAAACTCCTTTCCCTGAGTGACATAGCCACTTTTGCCATACATAATAGCCACGGGTGGCTCGTGACTGCCATATTAGAGCATGGGTTTACAGGGAAGAATGTGAATTTACAGTCAGAAGCTCCAGGGGCACCTGGGTGGCTCATTCAGTTAAGTGTCTGACTCTTGGGGCACCTGGGTGGCTCAGTCGGTTGAACATCCGACTTCGGCTCAGGTCATGATCTCACGGTTCATGGGTTCGAGCCCCACATTGGGCTCTGTGCTGACAGCTTGGAGCCTGGAGCCTGCTTCGGATTTTGTGTCTCCCTCTCTCTCTGCCCCTGCCCGACTTGCGCTCTGTCTCCCTGTCTCAAATATATTTAAACATTAAAAAAAATTTTTTTAAAAAAGTGTCTGACTCTTGATTTCGGCTCAGGTCATGATCTCCCAGTTTGTGAGATCAAGCCTCACGCCGGACTCTGTGCTGATAGCATGGGGCCTGCTTTGGATTTTCTCTCTCCCTCTCTCAATGCCCCTCCCCTGCTCACACCTCCACATTCATTCTCTCTCTCTCTCTCTCTCTCTCTCTCTCTCTCTCTCTCTCTCTCTCTCTCTCTCTCTCCCTCTCTCTCTCTCTCTCCCTCTCTCTCTCAAAATAAATAAATGAATTAAGAAAAAAAAATAACTAGAGCCAGAAGCTCTAGATTTGAATCCTGTCTCCCACTTACTCACTGTGTGTCTTTGTACAACTTGCTTAACTTCTCTGAGCCTCACTTTTTTGCTTTTACAGAGCCCCCCCCTCCAAGTTGTTAAATTTGTTTGTTGTGAGAGTTGAGTAAGATAATGGGCTGTAAAATGAAATGTAAACATAAGGTATTATAAATTTAATGATAGGGAGGGAGTTAATTTTATAGGGATTTCAAATCAGATTCTACATTTGTGGAGACCGAAACAAATCATCGTCACTATTGCTAATGTTGATTATAAATCCTAAAGGTAGGATTCGGTGGGTTGTTACCTTTTTTAAAGCAGTTCTTTTTTCTGCTTCCTGTTAGCAAATTCAATGCTTTCATCTTGATTTTTAGTTCTCAAGATATAGTTTTTAAATATAAAGGAATACTTCAGAAGTTTCTGAGGAAGAGTGTAAGTGGTAGCATGGTCACAGTGGGGTGTGTGTGTGTGTGTGTGTGTGTGTGTGTGTGTGTTTGGAAAAGTACACATCACATTGTTAAACCTATTTACCCCATAGGTAGAGATTCAAAGAGGGGCTTTTCTGTTTTATTTCAAAGTCCTCTGTATTATTTCAGTTTTAAACAAAGAACATACATTATTTCTGTAATAAAAATCAGGACATGAAAAATATCATCTGATATAAAGCAGAAGCCTCTGATTCTACATTCGTAAGAGATCAAATTAATTATCTTTGGCGAATGAACCTTATTAATGTGCATGGGAATCAATGTGGAGAAATCAGTAAATCAGAGTTATTTTATATCATGAAACCCAACTCCATAAAGGGGCCCGTGTGAGCTGCAGCCCCACCACAAAATCAGCCCTGGCAGTCGGGATCACTGGCCCTCCTAACTTCTTCCTTGATTCTGTATTTGGCATCCATGTGTGTTGTTCCTGTCTCAAGCATTTTAAAACATGTGTATGTCTCTTTATGGGTATATCCTCTTGAATTTCAGTGTTAGCCTCTCTAGGGGATTATTGCCTGCTTGGTTGAATTGTTCCCCAAAGCCCCCTAAATGAATTTCTGTCACATGTACCTTGAAATCTCTATACAGACCACATAATCCCAAACATTACCTTGGATCTGATGGAAATTCATCTAGATGTTTTCATGCTATTCAGCCACAGAAAGTTAGAATCCGTTTTATGTATTCAGATTACCCTTGAAGAGAACACAAGGTAACAAGTGATGTGTAAGGGCTCAGAAAGACATCTCCTGAACAATACCTCCTGCATTAGATTTTAGTCGACTTGCTCTTAGGTCTCTGGTAAACACACTTGTCCAGATGGAAGCACTTCCTAATTTAACATACGAGTGACCCACCTGTGTGCCTGTATATTAATATACTTATACTGATTATATTAATAATTACCGAATGCTTACTTTCTTCATTCAGGCTGCTGTAACCGAATACCACAGGCGGGGTACCTTAAATAACAAAACTTTACTTCTCACAGTTGTGGCGGCTGGAAGTCTGAGGTCAGGGTGCAAGCCTGGGGAGCTCCTGGGGAAGGTGCTCTTCCCGGTTTGCAGACGGCCGTATTCTCATTGTGTTCTCCTGTAGTGAGACAGCAGTCTTCTCTCTCGTGTCTATTCAGATAAGGGCACAAATCCTATTTGCAAGGGGTCTACCCTCATGACCTGATTGCCTCCCAAGGGCCCCATCTCCGATTCCATCACAATGGGGATTTAAGCCTCAACATGTAAACTTCAAGGGGATATAAACATCCAGTTTATAGCACTTACTATGTGTACACAGTGTGTTAGGTGCTCAGGATAATGGTGAACAGACACAGATGCTGCCCTTAGGAAGCTTGTTATCACAGGGAGGCCTATTCATCCAATAACCAAATGGAAAAATTTAACCATAGCGAGAAGCAGAGAAAGGTGGCGGAAACAGTGAAACTGGAGGCTTTAGGAAGGAAATAACCTAATTGGAGAAGTCAGGAAGGCCTCTATGGTTGAACTGAGACCCAAAGTATGACAAAGTGCTCACTTGACCATAGTAGATAAAAGGAGGGTGGACCCCCCTGGTAGATGGAACAGCATGTGCCGAAGTTCTGAGGTAGAAGATAGCATGGCACATTCAAAGAAGACAACGGAAGCCCATGTAGCTGGAGCTTAGAGAAGAAGCAGGAGTATAACACAGGATGACGCAAAAGGGGGGCAGATCTTGCTGGGCTCGGTTGGCTCTATCACAAATGTTGATCTTGAGTCTAAGCCTTTACACCTAATCTCGTCTTTGTCTTTTTTTTTATTAAAAAAAATTTTTAATGTTTATTTATTTTAGAGAGAGAAAGGGAGTGCGAGCAGGGGAGGGGCAAGAGAGAGAGGGAGACACAGAATCGGAAACAGGATCCAGGTTCTGAGCTGTCAGCACAGAGCCCGACGTGCGGCTCAAACCCGTGAACCATGAGATCGTGACCCAAGCCAAAGTCAGACGCTTAAGTGACTGAGCCACCCAGGTGCTCCTCTGATCTTTTTTCTAATACCCATTGTAATAAGGTAATCACTTCGGTTGTTGGGACAACTTAGACTGTCACTAGCCCATCTTCAATTTTTTAAGCAAGCCAAGAATTACCGTGGAACCTTCTCCTTGGGTCTTGAGAACAGCTACTCTCAATTCGGGATCTGCATCTTGAGGCGCTGGTGAGATTTACAGCAAATTAGGTGATAAGACCTCCTTCCCCAATTCCTGGTGATTCTGATTGCATAGACCTAGGGTGGGCACAGCCACCTTTATCTTTTAAACCTTCTCCTAGTCAATCTGATGGTCAACAAAGGCTGGAAATTCAGAATTTCAGTTTTGTGCATCACCTCTTTATTTATTGATGTCAATCTTGGCAGAATAGACGATATTACCAGTCATTTTTGGAAATCAGCTAATGGGGAAGGTTTACAGCAAAATTTTCCTCTTTTTTTTTTTAAGTTTTTTTTTTTTTGGGGGGGGGGGGGGGTGCACACAAGTGTGAGCAGAAGAGGGCCAGAGAGAGTGGGGAGAAGAGAGGGAGAATTCCCAAGCAGGCTCTGCACTGTCTGAATGGAGCCTAATGAGGGGCTCAGATTCTTGAACCATAAGATCATGACCTGAGCCAAAGTCAAGAGTCAGATTCTTAACCAACCTAGCTACCCATGCGCCCCATAATTTTCCTCCCCTGATGTCAGTGGGCTTTGTGATATTTCAGTATTTGAAGTTTCTGTGGTCATCTATATCAAGAATATTTCTCTACATTCATTTCTGTTCTTTTGCTTTCCTCAAAAAATGCTGATTCTCTTTAAGTTGGTGTTTGCTTTTACTTTGAAACAGAACTCAAGCAGTTCTTATAACAAGTTCAGTAAGTCTAGCATTTTCAGAT
Organism: Panthera uncia; assembly: GCF_023721935.1. Lineage (NCBI taxonomy): Eukaryota > Metazoa > Chordata > Mammalia > Carnivora > Felidae > Panthera > Panthera uncia. Next base: position 34,134,397 of record NC_064816.1, read on the forward strand.
CGTGCTGTTTTTATCTTGTTTCTCATTCTGTAAGAACTTACTATCATTCAACTACTTTCTTACAGTCGGTATTATTTATACTTCCTGAACACTTCAGAAGTAAGACAAAGATGTTTCCTCTCAGACTAAATTAGTTCATCGGACCTGGAGATTGCTTTCCCTGTCCTTATCTGTTAGTCTGTTTCCATCCGTTATGTAGACTGAGGTATCTGCTCTTGCTGTAGACTGCCCTGGAGAGCCGGTGCCCACAGTCCACGATAAACAAAGCACAAGCCAATAATACAACTGTCTTGGCCGTGGCCGGAGCTGGACACCAGTTCTGGCAGAGGCACTTAGATACTTCTTGCAGGAATTTGAAACACGGGTCCAACATATCAAATTAGTTAGTTTGGGCTACTTGAAGTGAGAGGCCATGTAGAAATGGGACTGGGTGGGGCTATAAATACCAATGGCCAAATAGTACGTATGTCATCTGCTGAGCAGATGTTGGAGGAGCGCAAGTCAAGGGAATGGAATACAATGGAAAGGACAGGAAGGGACAGAAAAGGAGAAATTGAACGGGATTGTAGCAGTGATGGAAAATCTGGGAGCTGAAGAGTGGAATGGATAGAAAGAGCGACAAAAAAACAGAGGAAGGGAGGAAAACACACACACAAAAGGGAGATTGACAGAAAGAAGACTGTAGAAGAGACAATGGGGCAGAGAGACACAGGGGATAGAAATGATGATACAGAGAGAAGTGGGCCAGAGAGAAGGAGATGTGCAGGAGGATGAGGACACAGAGAAATTGCTTTTACTGGGAAGAGTTGTATCCTGCCATGAGTCCTTCCAATTCTCTTTCCTGTCCCTGAATTCACTATCGGATTAGTGGTTAGATCCGCCCCCCTCATTTTTCTTCCAAGTGTTATTTATCTTTTTTCCTTCCCTCTTTCATTAGAAGTTTCATTTGGAAGTTTATTCAGAAGTTTTATTTTATTTCTCTTTTCCATAATGCTGATTCTTTGACATGCCCAGCTAGCTCGGTTACTTGCTTTTTAACTGTGTTTTGAAAGACTTTCAGACTCACATAGTTCCAAAAACAGGACAGAGAATTCTCATTACCCCTTGCCCAACTTCCCCCAGTGATAACCTCTTACGGGGCCATAGCACAATTAGTAAAACCAGGAGCCTGACATTGGTGTAATACTGTTAACCATAGATCTTATTTAGATCTCATGCCCTGCTTTTTTTTTTTTTTTAAGTGTATAGGTCAGCGGAATTTTATCACATGTATAGATTTCTATAACCACTACTAAGATCTGTCAAATCTTTTTTAAAGGTAGTACATTCACATGGCTAAAAAATCAAAATGATATTAAAAGGTATTCAATGAAACATTTAAATCCCAACTCTACTTCCCCATTCATCTTGTTTCCTGTCTTATAAATGGTCACCTTCACTAGTCTGTGTTTTCCTTCCATTCATCCTTCTTTAAAATATAAAGCAAAACATTTATTGCAGAGAGAGCGAGAGAAAGAGAGAGTGAACAGGGTAGAGGCAGAGAGAGAGGGAGACACAGAATCTGAAGCAGGCTCCAGGCTCTGAGCTGTCAGCACAGAGCCTGATGTGAGGTTCCAACTCAGAGACCATGAGATCATGAACTGAGCCGAAGTCGGAAGCTCCACCGACTGAGCCACCCAGGTGCCCCAAAATGTATGTATTTTAATGTATATCCTCTTTGTATAAAAGGTACATTATTTATGTAAACTATTCTGCCCCTTGCTGTGTTCACTTAATATATGTTGGAGATCAGTTCATATCCTCACACTGAGAGTTCCTTGCTTCTTTTCAAGTGCACCGTGTCCCATTGTATTAACACTGTACTTTTAATTCACTTACACAATCTCTGAGTGGCTTTCTTTGCCAAAAAACACGCCACAATATATACCACAAAACAAGAGCCTTAGGGTAAGTTCAAGAGAAGCTTGCCAAATGTACACAATAAGCTGGGGCCGCTCTATCAAAGGCTGAGGGGCAAAGTAGCCGTGTGGCTGGGAGCAGAAAAAGTAAAGTAGAAATCAAAGCAGGAGCACACCTCTGCAAGACTGAAAGGATGGATTTTTTTTTTAATCAAAGAGAACACCACCTGAACTACTTGAGATAACGGGGTCATCCCTGAATTAAAAACTGACATTGGAGACTCAGCAGCACTCTGCAAATTGTCAGAAGTCTGTCAGATGACGGACAGTGCTTATGTGGAAAAGCAAGAAAGAACATCACCTAACTGTCTAAACCAAGTTGAAAGAAAGATTGCTCCAGAATGATAGCATTAATTAAATGTACATATTTTAGAGATCAACTTTTCTGCTAAGCTTATTCAACTTCATATTCTTAGTTCAGTTTATTCTCCTTCCTTTTGTTAACGACTCATTTGCTTTATGTTTTCTGATAATCAGAAAGGCTTCAGAGTTCTATACTTTCTTTCAAGTGTGTGTGTGTGTGTGTGCATAAACACACATGTAAGTCCAGTTAAGACATATTCAATCATCACTACCAGACATCACATGTTTTCTTTTACATAATTGAAAAGGAGGGGTAAATATTCTGAGTTGGAGTTTGAATGGCCAAGGTAATGATTATCTTAGACTTCCACTCATCAGTAAAAATACTAGAAATACTAGAAAAAAAAAATACTAGAGCACTGAGCCCAGTACTCTTTCACTGCCTTAGAGATTCCAAGAATTCCTCAGAAAAGCCATTAAATTCAGTAAAGAATATTTTAGCGTCTTTTATGCATCATTTAGCGTCATTATGGCATTAGACATATGTCCAAGGGAGAATTTCCTACTCAAAGAGTCCCCTGGTCTCTCATATAAAAATCTACCACGACTGGGGTGCCTGGCCAGCTCAGTCAATAGAGCGTATAACTCTTGATCTCAGGTTGTGAGTTCAAGCCCAACACTGGATGTAGAACTTAATGTGTACATACACACACACACACACACACACACACACACACACACATGACTTCTTCTTGCAGAACATTTCCAAATAATAGCTAACTGCTTTGAAAAATGAGTGGAGTTTATGTGATGATGGGTGACAATGGCAATGAGATTTCTCGGGCACTTATATACCACAATTTCCATTTTTTTCTTAGTGTTTTGAAAAATTTCTATCCTTTTATTCCTTTGTTTATGTTCATTTACACCCACACATGAAAATGAAAGTTCTAAGACCACAGAGTTCATCTGTTTTGTTCACTGTTGTATCCAAGTCAGGCACACAGGAGGGATGCTATGAACCCTTTTTGATGAATGGGACAGAGGTGACAGTCTAGCCTACAGGAAAGACCAGCTGACCAGAAATCAGGGAGATCTGAATTCCCATCCCTGCCTTGATATTTCCTAACTATATAAATCAGCAAGGGTGTTAAGCTTCAGTTTCTCCAGTTATAAAGTGAGACTCGCGATTCAGTCCCCAAATTCAGATTCTAGAGTCAGAACACCTAAGTTTTAGCCCAGCTCTATGACTTACGTGCTGTGTATGCCTTTGGGCAAGCTACGTAGACCTTTGAACCTCAGTTTTCTCATTTGCAAAATAGGAAAAACACAATCTACTTCATCAGGTTGTTGGGAGAACTACATTTCCGCTTCACAATATGTAGTAGGTACATAATAAATGATCAGTAAATATTAGCCACTTCTATTACCAGTACCACCGTGGGAAACAAGTGAGACAGTGAAGGAAAGTAATTTCTCTTTATAAAAAGCTGTACAGGGGGTGCCTGGGTGGCTCAGTCAGTTAAGCGGCTGACTTATCGCATCCGAATTGCCTCCGCACACCCGAGGGTGGCTTTGGGATTCGAGCCCACCGCCGCCCGCCGGTGATCTACTGAGGTGTGGTCTGGACCGGTCTTGCAGAGCCCTGCCTAACCTGAGAAGACTGCACAATAGAGCTCACTGGTCCGAGGAACTCTCCCCGCCTACCCCTGGTGATGAGAGGAAAAGAATAGAAATGCCAATCGCCAGAGGAAAGAAAGTAACAATACAGAAATGAAGGAAGTAGAAAAGCAGAAAGATCATAATCAAACCCTGCTAACCATGCAAGCACATGAAAAAGTTTGCTCAGTTTTGAATGATATTCACATTGGAAACAAACAGCCAGGATTACGCAAATTATTGTCTGACTACCTATAACTCTTATCAACCACACTCAAAAAAAAAAAAAAAGTCAATGCAAGTTCATGAAAGTGAAGATATTATGGGACAACAAATCAAGCTGCTGTGTTGTGAACTGCCTATGGAGAGGACCATGTGGCAAGAAACTCAGGTGGCCTCTAGAAACTGAAAACAGCCTCTGGATGGCAGCCAGCAAAAAACATCTACAGCCCCGAGTCCTACAGCTGCAAGGAAATGGATTCTGCCAAAAATCTCAGAGAATCTGGAAGCAGATTCTTCTTTGCTTGAGCCTCCAAATGGGAACAGAGTCCACCCAAAACATTCGGTGTAACCAGGAGAGACCCAAAAGTGGAAACCCCAACTAAGGTGTGCCTGGGCTCTTAACCCACACAGAAACAGAGATAATAAAGTGTATTGTTTTAAGCTGCCAAAAAAAAAAAAAAAAATAAAAAAAAAAAAGCATCGGGCTCGGTGCTGACAGCTCAGAGCTTGGAGCCCGTGTCCGATTCTGTGTCTTCCTCTCTCTCTGGATTAACACTCTCTCTCTCTCTCTCTCTCTCTCTCTCTCTCTCTCTCTCTCAAAAATAAATAAACATTAAAAAAAAAAAAAGAAAAAAGGCTATACAGGTATAGACTTTCAGATTGCCAAGTTACCTGCTTCAGAGACATGCATTTGTGTTCCAGCAGGAAGCTCAGTGCTTTTAACCAAATTTATGGACAAAATGGAAATCCTTCCAAATGCTGGCATACTGACAGATGAGGTTTTTGAGAAAAGGAGCTTTTGATTGACCTGAACTGAATGCTGAAAAGTTTGCCATTACTCTGTCTAAAGAGGGGACAAGAAAAATGCCTTTTGGTCCAATTCTTCTGGTTATGGGAATTCGGTAGAAGAATTAAAAATATGTCACAAACAGGCAAAATTCTTAAAGGAAGCTACAGGGTTGCTGACATAAATTTGAAAAGCAGTTAAAAAAAAAACCATTCCTACCCCTTACTGAAACTTTATTTAAAAAAAAGCAAAACTAAAACATTTTATTGCCCTGTGTTTCCCTGGATATATACTCACTACAATTTCAAATATTAGGTCTGCACCTGTAATACAGTACTTTCTTAAGAAAGGTAGACATTATATTAGTGGAAAATTAAAGTGTACAGTTTTATCCACAAAAAATAAGGCAGAGCCACTTTGAAATGATAGAAATCGGAAATTGGATACTCAAATATGGCAAAATGAAGGTTTGTAAAAGCATACTAACCATGTCTTCATCCTATCGCATATTAAAGTAGAAGATATTGGGGGAGCCTGGGTGGCCTCAGTCGGTTAAGAGTCAGACTTCGGCTCAGGTCATGATCTTGCGGTTCATGGGTTCGAGCCCTACGTCAGGCTCTGTGCTGACAGCTCAGAGCCTGGAGCCTGCTTTGGATTCTTTGTCTCCCTCTCTGCCCTTTCCCTGCTCATGCTCTGTCTGTCTCTCTCAAAAAATAAATAAACATTAAAAAAATTTTAAGGAAGCCAAAGTATGGAAGGAGCCCAAATGTCCATTGAGGGATGAGCGGGTAAAGAAAATGTGGTATATATATACAATGGAGTATTACTCAGCAGTCAAAAAGAATGAAATCTTGTCATTTGCAACTACGTGGATGGAACTGGAGGGTATTATGCTAAGTGAAATTGGTCAGTCAGAGAAAGACAAAAATCATATGACTTTACTCATATGAGGACTTTAAGAGACAAAACAGATGAACATAAGGGAAGGGAAACAAAAAAATAAAAACAGGGAGGGGGACAAAACAGAAGAGACTCATAAATATGGAGAACAAACAGAGGGTTACTGGAGAGGTTGTGGGAAGGGGGTGGGGTAAATGGGGAAGAGGCATTAAGGAATCTACGCCTGAAATCATTGTTTCACTATATGCTAACCTATTTGGATGTAAATTTTAAAAAATAAAAAATAAAATTAAAAAAATTTTAGTAGAAGATATTCAATAGCTGTGTGATTTAAGTGATAGATACCTGATGTGAGTATACATAAAGGAGAAGTTTGCCTTTAGAATAAACTCTGCAGGGGCGCCTGGGTGGCTCAGTCGGTTAAGCGTCCGACTTGGGCTCAGGTCATGATCTCACGGTTCGTGGGTTCGAGCCCTGCGTCCGGCTCTGTGCTGACGGCTCGGAGCCTGCTTCGGAGCCTGCTTCAGAGGCTGTGTCTCCCTCTCTCTCTCTCTCTGCCCTCCCCCGCTTGTGCTCAGTCTCTTTCTCAAAAATAAATGAACATTAAAAAAAATTTAAAAAAAGAATAAACTGCAAAAGTCAAATATAGCCAAGTTTTACTTGTAAAATCCCAAGTCAATATAAGCGAATACCTAACCATAGAGAAGAAATCTTTTGAAGTTTTCTTTATATGTGGACCGAGGTAAAAGTTCTTCCTGTTAATCATTTTATCTTTCTGTTACAGCTAATTTTTTCCATATGTAACTCTTTCCTAAATGGTATGAATGAGGGGTGGGATTCAGATCTGCAACATTTCCCATTCCCCCTCCAGATACTGGGATGTGCATATAGGCTGAGGATAATGCCTTGTTCCCAGGATTTGTACTAAGAAAGGAGTGACAACCATTACTATGGTACTCAGGAAGTAAGATAAAGCTTGTAAAGCCCTGTTCCACTTTATTCTTTTCAAACAGCCACTGAAATGTAATAGACAGATACTTTATTACGTACAGAGGTCGAAGAGAACCTTGGCAAGACCACAGTGTTAAAATAGAGAACCAAGAAGGTACATTTCCTTTTGATGCTAATGAGTTATTTGGTTAGTCCGTAAAAGGAAGTAAAAGTGAAGTTATTGTGGGAAAAGTTTGCGAAGGAAGGTTTATTTGGTTGCTTGGTTGGGTAGTTTCATTTGTTTTGTGTGTTTGGCAGGCGAGGCAAAGAGTCATTGGAGTAGATCACATAACTACATAGTTGCTAATTCCTTTGAGGATGTGTCCATTTTGCCCGCCCCATAGAACACAAAGGAATAAAACTAGAATACAAAAGACTCCATGAGTTCCCTAGGACTGCCAAAACAAAGAATCATAAACTAGGTGGTTTAGCACAACAGAGATTCATTCTCCTAACTTTCTGAAGGCCAGAAATGTCAGCAGAGCCATGCTCCCTCTGAGACTCTGGGTAGCATTTTTTCTTGTCTCTGACTTTCAGCTGTAGCCATCAATTGGTGACACTGCTTGGCATAGAGTAGCGTGAGTCCATTCTCTGTCTCTGTCATCACATGGTGGTTTTCCTGTGTGTCTGTTTCTTCTGGCACTTATCTTTTTTAACGTTTATTTGTTTATTTTAAGAGAGAGAGAACATGTGTGCGCATACAGGGGTGTGGGGCAGAAAGAGTGGGAGAGAGAGAATCCCAAACAGGGTCTACACTGTCAGCACAGAGCTCCCTGCAGGGCTTGATCCCGTGAACTGTGAGATCATGACTTGAGCTGAAACCAAGAGTGGTATGCTTAACCAACTGAGCTGCCCAGGTGCCCTTGACTTTCCTCTTTTTATAAGGACACCAGTCATATTGGATTAGAGCCTACTCCAATGGCCTCATCTTTACTTGATTATATCTGCCAAGATGCTATTCCTAAGTAAAGTCACATTCACAAATTCACCACCTGCCAAGAGTTAGGACCTCAGCATATTTTTGGGAGGGGGAGGAGTAGATAGCATCCAACCCCTAACAAAGACTTAGGGAAAAGGGAAATCCCTTGAAAGCATAATTTTCTAAAAGAAAAATAGTAGGCACTTTAGATCCCTGGGAAATATAGAAATCACTAATAAATCCTCTAGCTAGAGCACATAATTACAAGGATTCTTGAGAGGGAGTGTGGTGAGGGAGTAGAAGAAGGTGCCTCATGCTTCTGAAGGGTTTACAAGTATCACCAGCAAAAGAACAGAGGTAAAATTATGAAAATTGACAGGTGTGAGTCGAGTGATTAAGAACGCCAGTAAAGAGCCAGAAAGGCTGATTCACTTGTTGCACCACCACTTACTACCTGTTGGAACTGCAACATGTTAGATAATGTCTCCATGCCTCAGTTTCCTCATATAAATGGAGATAATAATAGCACAAGACAGTTGTGAGTATTAAATTGTAAAGAGAACACCTAGAATAACGTCTTGTGTGAGGCATGGTTTTAATACATTTGGAAACCGTGATTTAGGGTAAGCTACTAATTAAAACCCTTTGATTATTGAGTAAGGGAGGTGAGAAAAGAGGGAGCAGTGTGTGATAGGGCACCTGGGTGGCACAGATGGTTAAGCTTCTGACTTTTGCTTAGGTCAGGATCTCACAGCTTGTAGGTTCGAGCCCCGTGTCGGGCTGTGTGCTGATAGCTCAGAGCCTGGAGCCTGCTTCAGATTCTGTGTCTCTGCCTATCTCTGCGACTTCCTCCCTCCTTTCTCTCTCTCTCTCAAAGATAAATAAAAATTAAAAAAAAAAAAGAGGGAACAGTGTGATTTCATATAGGGACTAGATGCCTGAAGTTGTTCTTGCAGAGAAAATACAAACCAGTGATCTTTAGATTCTAATAAAAAAATCCAACCGTTGAATCATGACTTATACTTAGTGGTTGCTTTTCTTTGAAGTTGTATTACATTGTACCTCATTTTTACTGGGTGTTTTTTTCTTCCCAGTGGATTCAGTGCTTGGAAATCACAAGTAACTATTTGGGTTTGACTTTGCCAAAAATGTAATTAAATAACAATAATTATCAGATTGCTATTACTTTTGAAACATCCAAGAATTAAATACCCCCCAAGTTTGCCTGAGTTTAGTTTTTGAACCTGTAGAAACACTCTTTAACTCAAACATCCAGTGTGTGTGTGTGTGTGTGTGTGTGTGTGTTCAAACGTATATGCTGTCAAAAACATGTTTTGATGGAGCAGTTTAAATTTGGTCTCATACAAATTAACAAAATTTCCCCACTGGATAGACCCTGATCTCAGAGGAGCTACAGCTGGTCTCTGGAACCATACTCTGTGAAATCCTGTCCCCCCATCAGTTACCTGTCTGAAATGTCTGAAGGACTAGCAGGTACCTCTGGACCTGGCTGCCCAAGAGGAAGGCCATACCCCCTAGGTTGCTGTCATTCATGCTGAATCTTCAGGGTATAAGAGATGGGATCTTCCTCTAGAGTATCCACATTCCAGCACCGGCCTCACCCCCATGCTTCCCCAAGAGACCAGTTATGGCTTAATTTGCATATGCTCAACCAGTGTCTGCCAAATATTTGCATGCCTTTTTCTGTAAATGTTTGGTGACATTTCAAAGCAGCATTATGTAATGGTTAAGAACGCCATCTTTAGAGCCAGCAATGACTGGTCAAATGCCAGTTCCACCATATGACTTTGGAAAGCCATTTAACTGTTGTGAGGCTTCTGTTTCTTCATTTGTAAAATGCTGATAATAATAGTGTGATTGGGATACTGTATGTTAAATGTTTAACACGCTCCGCAGCACATAGCAGTGTGCCTAATCAACCTTCCCAACTTTAGCTATTATTTTTCATCCCACATTTTCCAAGGCCAAAGTCCATCTTATAATAATGAAAGAAAGTTATTTAGAATATTTATTTATACCTATCTTTATTCAAAAGTTGGGAATTATTTTGGTTAGCTTGATTTAGAAATATTTGTCTAAGCTTGGAATTCAAGATGAAAAAGAAGTTGGACACTTTGAATAATTTTTCTCATTGCCATTCTAGAGTGGTCTAGTAGGTAAGATAATTGCCAGGTATGTAAATACACGATGGCCACAAATTCTGCAGTTCCAGAAATATATTTAGAACAGTAACATCTATTATATTCAGCAGTAATATTCAACTACCTGTGTAAATAATATGACTTTCTAATTTACTCAAATATAATGGATGTATGACTTTGTCCAGTGCTCCTTTGTGGCTTTTGTTGGGAACACGCCTCCCCTTTTCCTTAAAATAATTTTCATAGTTTACCCTTATTATTTGATGGTTACTTTGTTTGACTGAACAGGGCAAAACACTTGAAAGGATTGGAGATTGGAAGCGTATCCTAGACTCCTTCCTTGTTTTGGCATTTTCATTTCATCCGGGGATTGAGGAATTCATGAGACAGTGGCTTCCCCAGGACTGGAAAGACATAGTGAGGGTGAATTCCATGTGAGAAGGTGAGCGTGAGGTCAGGGTTAGAAATTTGTAAAGATGCATAAGAAATGGATGATCATTGCACCAGAGACTCATCATTGCCCTTGTCACTTCATTGGTTTCTAATATGACTATGTTAGCCTTCTTAACTGTTCCAAAATAATTATCTCCCTTAAAGGGAAAGTGCTCGTTTTTAATACTGCCCTCTGTTGAAATTACTTGACCAAGTAGCAAGTATAGTAAGAAGTTAGGTGATCTGAATGGAAATTTCACTTCCTAAATTCAAAATAAGCCCCAAAATGTTGGAGCATTCACCCACTGAAAACCTAGGTTTTACACACCAATCCTAGTGTGTAAATTCAGATGCTCTGGCAAGGCTTCCTACCTTAGGTCATTCTACCACATACACTACTTAATATCCAAAATTGCACCTACTTTATTACATCCTGTCTTCATGAAAATGCTGCCACCCCGTACATGGTCATACTCTAAAGTTACTGGTCATTTTTGTTTGTTGGTTTGTTTTTTTTTTTTTATTTTTTTAAATTTTTGTTAATGTATGTTTCTTTTTGAGAGAGAGCCAGAGACAGAGTGTGAGCGAGGGAGGGGCAGAGAGAGAGGGAGACGCGGAATCTGAAGCAGGCTCCAGGCTCTGAGCCATCAGCACAGAGCCCGATGCAGGGCTCATACTCACAAACTGCGAGATCATGACTCCAGCCAAAGTCGGACACTCAACTGACTAAGCCATCCAGGTGCCCCTGTTGGTTTGTTTTTTAAAGAGATACTTGTATTCATTTAATAATAAAAATACTTTTTTACTTTAATTTTTTTCTTTATTCTCCCTCCTGCATTTCCCAGTGAATTTGCTGTTTCCTGCACAGACCACATGAAATGGATAGTATAATAAGAAGAGGCCAGCATAACAACGCAGAAAAGTTTCTCCTTGGCCAGTTTGTTTATAAAACCTCATCAGCCCCCTAAAATTTAAAAATGGTGGGGTTGTTTCTATCATTGTCCACCGTGGCCTGGGAAACAAGTGATTCCATCAAGAGGATGATGCTCATTTATTTTGAGCATATGCTCATCGATGACACACACATATATATATAAAAAGTGCTGTTAGAGGGGCGCCTGGGTGGCTCAGTCGGCTAAGCGGCCGACTTCAGCACATGTCGTGATCTCGCGGTCCGTGAGTTCGAGCCCCGCGTCGGGCTCTGTGCTGACAGCTCAGAGCCTGGAGCCTGTTTCAGATTCTGTGTCTCCCTCTCTCTGACCCTCCCCCGTTCATGCTCTGTCTCTCTCTGTCTCAAAAATAAATAAAGGTTAAAAAAAATTAAAAAAACAAAACAAAAAGAAGTGCTGTTAGAAAGTAGTAAGTAGCCTGAATCATCTCTCTCTCTCTCTCTCTCTCTCTCTCACACACACACACACACACACACACACACACACACACACCTGGAAGTAGCAGGTAGTTCAAAAGCACTGGTTGTACTAAAATCAAATAGAAATTAGTACAAATACTCTAGCCTTCATGGCTCTCATGATCTACTTCCTACCTACAACTCTAATTTTTAGCACCTTGCTTCTTCAGTATGTTAAGTGCCATACCAGTTTTTTCCTATCCCTGCAACATGCCCCCTGCTCTAGAGCCTTTGTCTTTGACCTAGAATTACCTTGTCATGAATCTTCACATGGCCAGTTCTTCCTCATCAGTTAGACCTAAGCTCACATCTTAACCAGTTGAAGGTACCCCTTACTCCAGACATTTAACATGCCACAATTTTATTTTATTGTCTTCTTAGGGCTTATCACGCCTAACAGCTTGGTTTGTTACTCATTTTTTCCACTCTACCATAAGCTCTGTGAAAGTGAAAAACATACCATGTCAATGATATCCTCAGTCCCCCACATACCAGGAATATATAGGTGGTGCTCAAAAAATTATTTGTTAAATATAATCACGTAGACCTCAGTAGTAAAATAAATAATCATAGTGTGTACAAAGATACCTAGTATCTCGAAGAGGAAAGGAAGAAAGGCTTTCTATCATTTACTGAGCACCTACTAAAACTAAGGTATTATAACCACTATTATAAGCACTAAGGTGCTTAAATTGTCTTACTTAATTCTCATATCGTGAGAATTCACAGCATCACTAAATAACCAAGATGGATTTGAACCCATGTCTATCCTATAACAAAGCATTGTCATTTACCATGAGGCACAAATGTGGAAAGAAACCCAGAATATGTACAACGAAGGGCTCAGAGACCTATTTACCTACCTAACACTTCTCCCTCTGGCCATCAGAAGTGATTACTTGTAAATGCGCACTCCGTGAGATTTATATCATTTAGATTTTTTTGTTGTTGTTAGCAGTGGTAGAAATCTCCACTTAAATCTGCTTGAGTGAAAATATAAAATAAGATAAATAAATGTCTCAGTGCACAAAATTGAGCAGGTTGGAGGGATATCTTTAAAGGAGGCTTGACCTAGTGCTCGTATTATGACAGTAGGAGCCCATTTTTTTTCTTCCCAGTTTCCATACTCTCCTTCCTTGGTGTGCACATGGCAGGTGGGTAGTTCTAGCAGCTACAGACATCATGTATTCTCTTTCATGTCAGTGGGAACAAGGAGGTTTGTTTCCCCAGTAGTCAAAGCGCTGCCAGCCCATATGGTATGTTTGTAAAAATTAGAAAAAGGTACCCCTATCTTAAGGAAATTTCCAAACTTGGTGTATGACTCTATCAGTAATTACGGAAACATAGATGAGGCCCCCTTAAAAACAATGGTAATCATACTACTTAAAATAATAGAATAGGTACATTTTACATCACAAAAATTAAGAATCCAAAGGCATTTCCATGTATTAATTGGCAGAAAACAATTACATGGCATCCTTTTAGAAAAACAAAATGAAATATTTTCAAAGCCTACCTGCACCAAGAGTATAACTAAAGGTTTTGCCGTCTTCGTAGTGAAGGTGGAGGCCACAAGTAGTTTTCCTTTCAATTTTGAAAAGCCACGTTCTTGACTGATGACCAGTATTGCCTAAGTTGAATGTATCTTAAATGTTCTAAGATGAAACCACGTGGAAATTTTCCTGGGGAATGAATATTTCATTGCTGCAACAAGAGTTGCATTGTAATATTTGTAATTTTGTATTAAAATTTATTACACATGTAATTTTGTATTATAAATGTTAGAAAACCTATAGCAAATTTACATCATCATCTTCTGATGTCCCCTCAGTATCCCATTCCTTACTTTGTTCCTCAGTCAATTTCAAGTTTATATTTTACACTATTGGAGTAGTTCTTGTTCATTATAATTTTTCAAGTTACATCTCAACTAACAGTCTCATAAACTATTATAAACTTGTATTTGAAAGGTGAATTGGTTAATGTAAAATACAGTGTAGGAAGAAATGTATTCTAAAATATAGTTCTGGGCTATAGAAAGTGAATAATAATGGTATTCATATTTGAAATGAGTCTCATATTTTCTGTGCTGGAGAACTCAATATTAATGCTAAAATATGTTACATTTATGGACCTTAAATTATATGTATTTTTAAAACATCATTTCATTTTTCTTCAAAGAATTTATTATTTCTTTTAGTGCTTTCAAATGCTTTATGCTGAAATTTGGTTGCTCATTGTGTTGTTGATAACATTAATTTTGTTTACAACTTCATGCCAAATTAACACTAATCAAATACATTTGAAAGCAAATAGTTTGGGGATTATAGTATTGTTTTGCATCCCAGAATCTGTCTACTCTGTAAGCTCCTTGCTTAGAATCAGAAATTATTTTTAATGCTGCTTCATTGGCAGAGTGTCTGAATTCTCCAGCTTGCTTATCTTTCATCAGTCAAAGCATAATGATCTATGTACACCCTGTCAGAGCAACAGTCTTTACTTTGGTTTGCTGGAAAATTGTCCTAATCGGCTGATTTTCTTAGAACAAGACATCTTAGTACCATCTGCCCCCCAAATTGTTAAATATGTAAATCATCTGTGCTGAAGCTAACAAAGTTATAAATAAGAAAAAATGTCATAATAAAGAAGATATATCAATATGAATGGTCACCCCTCAGATCTAATGTCCTTCCTCAGTGTACAACCTGGACAACTGTATACAACTGCCTGGGAAAGAGTGGGAAACAATAACAAAAACATAATATATTCTATTTGATCCTAATAGCCAGCCTTGGGTTATTCGTCTAAATCATTCACTCCACGCATGTGCGTGGTGCATGGACTATTCTCATGTGCCTTCCTTTTACTGTTAGGGACAAAGTTTAAAATCATTCTTAGTAGAAGCCCAAAGGCTAGGAATGGAGGGATGGTTTCGTTTTAAGAAACGGTGTGAATATCAGCCTGCAGAAATAACAAATGTGCTTGGCGTGTTTGATTACCAAGATAAGTAGAAACGTGGAAAGGAATCCGTTTTTTTCCAACATGAAGCAACGCTACAATTTCCACCGCATTATAACTGAGTATCCCTGCATAGGATTAAAATGACTCCAGTCCTTGGTGTTTATTTGCCTAGGCTTTAGGATCTTGTTCAGTTTGGCGTTGGATTGTTGGTTTTCTTACGACAGCCCGTGAACTATCTTTTGGGAAGACACTACCCTGTGTATTGAACACCTGGTCCAATTAGATAGTGATGGTTGACATGTGGGCGAGTAGGCAACTCTACACTTCTTTGTAAAATTCAAATAGGAACACCTGTTCCTGCTCAGAGAGGAGCTGATCATATGTTGAGAGCTGAGTTTTATGTGGATACTTATCCATAAAGGAAATTAATATCTGCCTTTTGCAGCAGACTTACAGCAAAGTCACACTGTTGACACATAATCATTCCTGCCACTTCTTCGGTCCCCTACACTCCGATTCTCTGGCTCTTAGTGGTCCACAAATTGGTGTCTACAAATAATTCTTCCTCCATTAAAACCACATATCACTGGACAAAATAAAAACGATTGGCAAATTCTTCTCTTGATGGGATTGATTTTTGAGGGAGAAAGCATTGCTCTCCGGTCCACGTGAGTGCGGGCCTGTGCACACGCACACACACGGTCCCTGTAATGGCCACTGAACGCACTTCCTCGCGGATACTAGTACTGCATTTGTAAATGCATTTAGCAAGAGCTTTTATATCCAAAATCTTAAAAGTTCTTTTTAAAGACATGACCTATAATGAGAGAAGTTCAGCCTGACCCCTTCAGCGTAATGAAACAGGGGAAGCTCTGGCACAGAAGCGATCACAATAATAAGGGAAAGAATATTCGGGTCCAAAATTTGGAAGAGTTGGCTAAAAGGTGACTTCCTCTGGTTAATTTTCATTTTCAGGATAGTTCTTTGCATGCATAATGATGGTAATAGTGATGTACATTACATATATATCACTACACATACATCAGTGTTGGATAAAAGAATAAAATATATGAAGAAGGTCATCAGACATGGAAAAAAGCAGCTTTCTTCATTATAAGAAAGGACTGCAGTAAGTAAGACATCATGGAATATTCTTCTCTGGAAATCATGAAAGCCAGACTTTGCAGCCGTTTTCTAAAGCCAGTTAGTTCTGCTCTTCCTGGGGGAGGAAATGCCAACCCACATGTCCTTTCTCTGTTCCACTGAGCAGTAAGATTTTATGATTTCTGATTGGAAAGTGATGGAATAGGAGAGCCGCAGGATTACAGAATTAAGTCATTCCACACAAAACTGTCAGAAACAAGCTTAAATGCTTCCCAGGCTGGTGAACCCATGCTTAATTCTGTCATGTTCCGTTGTTGTTATGGAAGACGATCGAGTCCTCTCCCATGGAGCTGAGAAAGGTATTCCTTATATCATAAGAAATAAGAAAGGTGAGCCTTCCTCCTCCGCTGAGCCGTGTGCGGAAAGTACATGAGCTTTGCTGGGACAGGCAAGTTGGTTTTCCCTGAAGCCCTTTGGAATTGAGTTAATGATGAATTCTTATGCCTTAAAACCCTGGTGATTTCTCTCTGAAGATATATGACTCCATTCACTTTACTCTTCTTATGCCATATGTGCACAGCTCTAAAAATCAAAAATTTCCCAAAACTTCCTTAAATAGTTTTACATACAAACTTTCAGCTATCCTAGAATCTGACAAATCAAATCATTTTAATGAACCACAGCAAACAGCTCATGTCGGAACAGCTGTAAGCACAATATGCAAATCGTGTTTACTGGTAGCTTATGCTCCAGAGAAATAATCTTTATATGACTGCTTTATTATTTACAGTAGTTTCGAAATTTAATTTTTGTCAACATTGACAGATGCCATCCATGTTAATACTTGGACGGCTATATATGGAAAAGGCTAAACATATGCAGAGATCTCGTGTTTGTGAGCTGATAATGTGGTTGACAAATGGGTTTAACAATATCCAGTCATTTCTGAGCGGGCCACGGAAATCACCTGAGGTCTGTGGTAACAGTGAGGAGGAAGGTCAGAGGAATATGAATGAAGAAGGAAGAAAGCAGTGACTCTGGAGAGCGGTGCATATAATGAAAGCATGACAGAGGATGATTAATTATATTTCAGAGCCAGATAATTCCCAGAGAATATGTGTGTACGATAAAAAGTTTCTAACCTTTGCAGTTGTAATTAAATGAGGGATTCACTCATCTAAGCGGAGTAAAGACTATTTTGTTCCATTGCCATGCTAATGCACCTATTGAAATGGTTATTTTAAATACGCGTTTTACTGCCTGCTTGTAAAGTTGACAAAGCCGAACAATAGCTGGGAGGTGAGGAAGAGGTTCACCTTGCTAAATGGTTAAATAAATTACAGTGGCTTAGAAAATTCGCCTGCCCTGCACTACCTCAGAATTTACCCTCATGTGAAAAGGAAACAAAACTAATTATTTACCAGTACTGTTTCCTGTTGCTTTAGATTTAAACCTTTGGCTGATTAATGTGTTTGCAATATTTGGATTTTTCAGAATGCTCTCCTTTTAGGTGCCTTACTTGCAGTGGCCCGGGGCTTTCTCTCTCTCTCTCTCTCTCTCTCTCTCTATCTCTCTCTCTTGTCTTTTTCTCGGCGTTTCCTTGCAGACAGGCAAAGTAAGGGATCTCGAAAACATTGGAGAATGCTACCGTTTTGTGAGATGGATAGAGAATTTAATTCATCACATTTAATGGGTTTAAATTCATTAAATTCACATTTTTCAAAAAATATTTACGGACCGCTATAGGCGCCTGATGCTACCCTAGGCACTGGGAGGAGTCAATGCCTACAAGTGCCTGGCACATAGTAGGGCCTCAGTAGACATGTGTGGGCTGAATCCATGAAGTAGAACTACATGCTAGTATCTGAATCCGCTGACTTTAGTCAATTCTTGGCCTGCTTTTCTAAGATAAGGAGAGAAAGTAGCGAGAATATAGCTAGTGAATGAATGTTTCTCAACTGTTGTGGTAAATGGAAAAATAGTCTTATATGTCCATTATTTCCTTCTACATATTTTCTATTGCATTGTGATAGTAGCATGTGAGGTCCTTGAAAGAGCTGGTGATAGAGCAAAAACTTAAGCTCCATACATAATAATTGCAGAGTCAATAAATTGCTGATGAGTTGTAGAAGGGGATAGCTGAAATTTTGCTAGATAAGGAGTTGATTAATAGGAAAAAGGATTCCAATACTCTGTTTAAAAATTGTTCTTTTCTGGATAGAGAGAGAGAGATGTCAGAGGTCTAATCACTCATGCTAAATCTCTGGGGATTTTATAGCTCTTCTCAAGTGAAATGGAATAAATTGGTGGAATTGGGAGACCAGCTTAGATGATGGTGCGTTAACAAAGGACTCCCCTGTTACCTGCCACAACCAAAGTTTCTTTCTTAATTAGCTTACATGCCAGCTGCAGCTTTATTCTATGTTGCTTCCCTCCCAGGACCCAGGGTAAAGAACCAATATCTTTTAAGAATATTTCCAGTCACTGCCCCGGAAGGAAAAGAGACCCGGTGAACTGTGTACCGGTTCTTGAAGTTGCTGTCCGTGAGCGACAGAACACTTGGGTCCACTGTTCATTGATGGATGCAAGTTGTATGGCCACTCCTGAGCTCACCAGGGAGAGGACGTATATTCCTGACCCTGAGATTCCTAGGAATGGAAATTGGAACACCTGATAAGCTAATAATCCAATCTATCATAAGTGATTTTGCCAATTTCTCCCCGGCATATAGAGAATGTCTTCATAAGGAGTCTTTACAAGGAATGTCAGGGGTGGAAAGGGAGTGAATTAATGATGAAGTCGTTGAAAACCCCCCGTGGGCTAGAGTGCGACTTGTTTTTTCTCCTCTGGTCCCTTGTACCTAGCATGGTACCTGGAACATGCCAGATGCTCAGTGAGTGTTTGCTGATTACCGGGGCAACTACATTATTTGTGTGAAAAAAGCAAAGTGAAAAGCGAGGCCATTTATTTGAAAAATACGGGGGAGCATACCCTTTAGACTTGTGAAAGTATATTTTCCATTTTTCCTCTCTCTCTCCCTTTCTCTCTCTTTATTTGGTATCTAATTTCAAGCTTGCTCAGGCACATGGACTTGCTGGTGAGCCCTACCTACCCCACGAGGCGCACCAGCTGCCTGCTTCCCCTCCCTGCATTGTGTTAATCTGACTCTCTTACCTTCCTGCTGAGGAAACCCACAGAAAATAGAGTGAGTGTCATATCTGTGGTCATCTATAGTGTGTTGGTACAAACTTGACAAGAAATCAGCCGTCAAAACCATCTATCTAATGTTACATTGTCTTGAATTCTAGAGTTATATTTTTCTTCCTCCTTGAGTATTTCAATTGCTTTTTGTTTCCAGTTTCCATTTGAAGCAATAGGACAGGTTGAATATTGTTCTTAAACCGTTTGATACATTTTTTTTTCACATGAAACCTAGTTCTTTTTGCATCTAAAGAATGTATTTTATGATTGCTGAAAAGATTCTAAGGGCTTATGGTCCAGATAGGTCTAGATAGAGAATTAGTTGAATTTAAGCCCTCTTCCCTAAGGATACACCATGTGATACATCTATTAACACAAGGAATGGATCCCAATATTTAAATTCATAGGTAGAAGAAAGAATTCATGACATGAATAAATACCCACTTTTTAAAGGAATTCCTCTAATGCAGATATCTCAGAAGACAGCATTTTATTTGAAGATCACTCTCCTCCCCCTCTTTCCTTCCTACCTACGCATCTTCAACAAACACATCCTTTTCGCTTGAGGTGTCTTGGGTCCCATTAGGCATACAGAAACTGAAATCTGGGTTCACTTTAAGGACATGTAGGAGATAGGTGATAAAAAGACTTAATCCCACAAAGAGATTTGATCCCCGGGTATTACTTCTTCACCAGTAGAATCCATTTCAACGTGCATGGTTTTCAAAGCTGAAAGTTGAGCTAATTCAACACAAGTGGCAGACAGAGCCAGCAGTAGCATAAGTGAGATAACTGTAAATGTCGAGAGCAGAAATTCTCTCCCAGTGGTTAGTTTGCCCCACTCCCCCGGGGACATTTGGAAATGTCTGGAGATGTAATAGTCATGACTGAATGGAGAGGCCACCGCATCTAATGGGTAGAGGCCAGGGACACTGTGAAACATCCTATGTTACAAAGGACAGCCATCCCTTCAACAAACAATTACCTGGCCTCAAATGTGGACTCTCTGAGGTTGGGCAGCCCTGACCTAGCTGCTCCATCCAAGGTATCCAGGAGGGTAGGTGGCTTATAAAAATGTGGTCATTCTGTCCATTGTCATCACATGGATGGATGCGTACTGGTGATGTCTGTCATTGTTACCAGTAAGGATTTTGACACAGTGAAACTCATTCTGGGCTTTGTCCCTCAGGTAATAATATTTTTTTTTTTCACTTTCCCATCTCAAAATTAATTCATCATCCTTGAAATAGAGTGAGAAGGATCTTTTTTTTCTTTATAGTTCAGAAGAGATGTTTCCATATGAGAAGGATTAAATCCTTCATTCTAGTTTAGTATTCCTAGGATGGAAGGAACTAGCTAAGCCATGGTTTGGATCTAATTTATCCTACTGAGCTATTTAAAGTCTTCATTATCATAAAAATAATTGGTATTTTCATAGTAACATTAGAATGGTTGTTAGCTTTGATAAAGCAAGTAATGAGATACCTACTAGAGCAGAGTTGTTTCTAAAATAATGATTTCACCTGAATTTCACCTGAATACTTCATGTCTAATTTGAGAAAATATGTATACTTCATATATATTATAAATAGAAAATATATATTTTACATATACACATATGTAAAAAACCAACAAACAAACAATAAAGCCTTCATTGTTTGCAATTTAACCATCAGTTTTGCAGTTTGGGCTGGGGGACTGGGGGAAATAATTAACCAAGACCTTCCTCTTCCTCCCCAAAGTCCCTGTCACTTGAAAGATAATAGAGGTCCTATAAATGAGGAATATAATAATATTTTAGCTTTATTCATGGTAAAGCCAGGTTGGGAACAAGGCTTAGCTAAGTGGCCACAGTATGGCTTTTTTGTGTTTTTCCCTCCCCGTTGGACTCACCCCACTGTGTGGGCCTGGCTTTCTGCCCTCAGACCCACACTTCACCCTTCCCTTGCTCTGCCACGTGCAGCGTGGCTGGCTGCTGCAGGCTGCGTTTCCTTGGTTCCTTTGGCAGCTGGGTTCAGACCATAGTGGGTGCTGATGGGAGGTTGGAAGGTATTAGGAAAGGACAAACGAGTATTCCTCCTTCCTTGCCTCTGTGACGTCCCCAACAGCTCTGTCCCAAAGACACCCTGTGGTTCCACATCCTGCCAGAGAGGCCTGCCATGGTTCCACCTGTCACTGATAGACTCTGAAAGTGAAGCCCCCAGAAAAGCACCTCCTTCTGGTCTCCTTCCGGCCCAGGACCACACTTGGTTCTCTAATACTGCCAAGCCTCATTTCCTCTTTGGCTTCACGCCTTTTCCCTCAGCTCTTATAAGTAGTTTTCTGATGGAAGCCATGTTCTAAAGACTCTCTCACACTTGGACTCCCCTAGAATTCCACACGTCTCTTGCACGCAGAGCTCAAGGTTCTGCCCCAACAGCAGGAACTTGAGAAGAGAAAGTTCACGCCGCGAGAGTAGGTTCTTCCTTGGAGGAGCTATAAGCATTCCTGGTCATTTTTTCCCCCCAGGCTTTTTGATCCGGTAAAAATTTCTCTTCCCACCTGGGGAGAGAGAAGACGCCGGGGAGGAGCTGAAGAAAGTCTATCCCATTTAGCTCCCCCTGGAGAATGGGGTAGAAGTTTCTGTGTTTGTTCTACACCGGAGACCATACAGACCAAAGTCATAAGAATGATCTCTAAAGCTAGACCGTCTAGGTTCACACTCACCACCTGCTTCTTGCTGGCTGTTTTATACAGGGAAGCCGACTACTCTGTCTTTACTTGGTCTCAGTATAGAAGATAGGGGATAATAATGTTACTTCATAAAAATTATCATTAGCTCTATGTTGTCTTATGCAAAAAAATTATTAGAACATTGGTTGGCATGTGGAAACCCTCTTATACATGGCTACTATTATTGTCCCTCTGGGTCTGCCCATAAAATGGAGGTAAAAATAGCCCCTACATCATAGATTAGTTCAAGATTGAATGGGATAATGCACGTGCCTGGCACATAATGAGTGTTTAGTTACTTTACAATTATTGTCATTTCATCTGAGGGCATCTTTAACCAATATTCCCCCTAATGGTGGAGAGAGAGAAAAAAAAAAGAGGGAAATAAAAGTATATTGGTAAACAAATTGAGATTTTTAAATATTTGAGAACCAAATGTTCAAGATGTTTCTTTTCACTTGTTTCGCTTAAGGGGTAAGAAGATAGCTCCGGTTTGTATAAGAATCATTAGGTAAGGCTGGCATGTAATAATAAAGACTGAAATTTTTAACATGCTAGGGACTTTCAGGAAGCTGCATGTTGTCTGAATATTTGAATGATAGGAAGCCATCGTTCCTCTTAATTGTCTATTCTGTCCTCTCTGCCTACCAGGTCATTCCTTCCCTGACCCTCCCCTTGGCCGTCCTCTCCCTCACTATTTATCCATCTGCATTACCCCCTCCCACCTGGCCTTCTACGATTATACATCTTTCAGCCTATCCTAGGCTCCATCTGGACTTAGAGGCCATGAAAACCGCAGGGGGACCTTGTTTACCATTTTAAAGGAAATAGCCAACTGCAACTCCAAGGTTTTCTGACAGACCCTAAATATGAATAGTCACTTTCTTCTCTCTTTGTTTAATGTCATTCATAACAGACATATTTCCGTCCTAAAATAAATTCCCATGCATTTAGGCTATAGTCTTTCCCTAAAACAGAGAGATCTTTTTCCATAGCCGTGGACACAATGGTTCTCGAACCTCACAGCATACTTTATAAATACAAAGGACAAATTATTCTTAAGGGCAGAGGAGGCTTCTTTTCTAATTTCATGGTTCTGGGGCCAATATGCCAAAAATACCTACGTAAGGGAACCTTTTCTATGATCTGGTATCATAGCTAAGTTTATGGGACGCATTCACATTTTGCTTCGGACTCCATAATTATTGTAACACAAAAATACTAGTTTGACATACTTACTAATTAAATTACTTAGTCAATCTTTAAGTAAAATTAATACTTGAGTAAGATGTGCTGGGTTTATGTCCTTCCTCTTCCTCTCAGAACCATCATCTATCCTTCCAATGACACACACTGTATTCGAGAAATCCAGAGAGCCATTGTTCGTTAATTTGCACAGTCCTGAGATGTCAGTGTAACTGTCTCCCGTTTATTCAGATCCACAGATTTGGAGAGGTGTTGCCGCTTGCCCAGTCAGATTCATATAGTAAGAGACAAAGTTTGGGCAAGAGCTAA
Source organism: Panthera uncia (assembly GCF_023721935.1). Taxonomy (NCBI): domain Eukaryota; kingdom Metazoa; phylum Chordata; class Mammalia; order Carnivora; family Felidae; genus Panthera; species Panthera uncia. The sequence continues at coordinate 34,157,630 of NC_064816.1, forward strand.
ATGAATTAGGTGAAGTCTAATTTCTCCCGCTACATCGCACAGCCTCGCTGCCTCTAGGAAAATCAAAGCCATTTGGGGTCCTGGGATCGTAAACATAATTCTTGCAAAGGGGTGTCATTGCTTATATTAAAAGATGTTTTGCAAAACAAATTGTACATAAAATCCTCACGTAATTTTGCCAAGCATTGGTCTCACATTAAACCCTGGCTTCAGTGTGACCAGGGCTGCATGTCCCAGATCCAGGTGAACTAACCATATACCGGGGAGGGACGCTATCTCCTCCAGATGAAGGGAATTAGGATTTATGCATCCACCTGTGTAAAGTAATGGCTGCCACCTGCAGACCTACCCAGCTGTGTAAAATTCTCTGAAGTAAATAGACGCAAGTGGCCAGAACTTGGAAACAGGCTGGAGACTCGGCAAATAGGAGCCAACACAACTGCAAAGAAAAAGCGGGGAGAGTTGGAAGCCAAACCAAACAATGTTGACCTTCTACAAAGAGAGGAAGCAAGAGCATCCGAATTAACCACGGGTCGGTGGTTGACAATTTTCTGGCCAAAATGTATTGAATTGCCCATCTTTGTGTCTGTAACTAGATAACTTTGGCCCTCAAAATTAACATTTTTCGAGGCTGAACCGCCCATACTTGTTTGAACCTGGAAGAGGGAAGAAACGCCAACCATCCAAGGATGAAGGTAAGCCTGGTGATAATAATATTTGTTTATTCCTTTAGCCTGTGAGATCAGTTGGAATTCATTTCTTGAGAAATAATTCTCAGAAGCAGAATGTTGTAGAGCATTGTTTACCAAATGCCAGCCTTTGGTGGATTTACTGTGAGGCGAATGAAACTTTAGATCTGGAACCCTCCACCTTGGAGGAACCTTACTGTGTGCGCCATGGGGAGGGGAAGCCAGATTGTCATCAGGAGTCATTTCTGTTTAAGCGTTTCTGATAAAGTGCCTGCAGGGATATCAGAAGAAGGGCCCCTACATCTCTTAAGTCTCCAGGGAGTCTGTATTTCTTTTCTCACTCTCAGTAAACAACTTGTCTGCTTAATTCTGTATTTTTCTTAAATAGCTTGCCCTACCCCCGAACTGTATAAGCTTTAGGCTTCCTGAAACCTAGACCTCTTCCTGGTGGTGCTGGTCCATGACAAACGTATCACTAGTCCAAAATGAAATGAGAAAAATGAGAATAATGTAGAGACTTTTCCATAAAGCTAAACTAATCATATTAATCCTACTTTGGTGAGATTTTTTTTTTTTAATGCAGGGAGAAGGAGGAAATATTTCCTTACTGTGTTTTGCTGATAAATGCCCTTTCTTTTAGGAACTTGGCCATAGAGAGTAATTTCTTAAAAATTACCTTCAGGTAATAAAAAAAAATTTGGAAATTCTATGTCTATATAGCCTAAGGACATCAAAGAATATCAGAAACACAGCAAGAATACCGGGAACAGGGGCGCCTGGGTGGCGCAGTCGGTTAAGCGTCCGACTTCAGCCAGGTCACGATCTCGCGGTCCGTGAGTTCGAGCCCCGCGTCAGGCTCTGGGCTGATGGCTCGGAGCCTGGAGCCTGTTTCCGATTCTGTGTCTCCCTCTCTCTCTGCCCCTCCCCCGTTCATGCTCTGTCTCTCTCTGTCCCAAAAATAAATAAAAAAAAAAAAAGAATACCGGGAACATCTACAAGGCCATGAAAGCAGGGCTCCTTACTGGGAACCGCACATGTTGGGAAAGCGTAGGGACCTATAGCAAAACTGTGAGGCAGGGCTTGTCATAAGATGTATCTTGTTAGGTATCTGAGGGACGTTTCTGGTTTTGCTGTGGATTGTGTGCTTTCAGAAAACAGGGGCATTTCAGTGACTGGGTACCATGACAAGTCTTTTAAGTAGGCGAGAAGAACAAATTAGTAAATCAGTAATTAGTAAAGAAACAGCAGTCCCTCATATTAGGCGAAGGTTGCGGGGGGGGGGGGGGGTCATTTTTTTTGTGGCTTGATCATGTTCTTGTTTTTTCTGTGCTCAGATAGGATAAGAGGGTGGTCTCTCTTTCTTCGTCTTCATCAGGGCCACAGAGTAGCCTTAACTGATGTTGGTTGGTGTTTGAGAAATTCTTTGTATTTAGCAGGAAATTACCATGGTCTGTTAGAGCCAGTACTCCATGATGACAGGAGTATGCCAGTTAGGGGTGTCTGCCTGCCTCTGCCTCTCCCCCTCCTCTCTGTCTCATCTCTCAATATCACAACTATTCATGAAATCCAAGTTTGGGAGCCACTGCAATACAGTCTTGATGAACATGGGTTTGAGTTTCCAGATGTGTGACCCTAGGAAAATAATGGCGCTGGACATCACTGTTAGGAGTTATAGAAGGAAGGGTGAGTTAAACATGCATTAATCCTTGTCAAGTCCTATGGTTAAGAGTGTGGATAAAAGCCACATGAATTAGTTTGAATCTTGTCCCCTGCCTACTCTATGACCTTTTGGGCTGGTTTTTCAGCCTCTTCCTCATCTGGAAACTGCTGAAGATATTAGTATGCATTTCTGAGGATTGTTCTGATAATTTAGGCAATATATGTAAAGATTTTAGAGCAGTGCCTTGCACTAAGTGCTCGGTATTTATAGCTACCGGTATGATAGTGATGAGAAAGATCACTGTCATTATTGTGTACCTGTTATGTGCCAAATGCTGGGCTTGACATCCTGGTGAATTTCTCTCTGGGAGCTGCAATGGCAGTGAGCTTTGAGCGGAACCAGTTGAGGTTTTAAGATCTGTTGTTGTATGAATAACATGTAGTATTTGACATTTATTGACTTGTCCATCACTTTTTGTGGTTCTCATAGTTCTCTGAGGATCCCAAAGACTCCCCTAAGCTGAATGAGGCCGCTGAGACTTGAAAGAGGTTAAATAATGTACCCAATGACACATGCCTTGCTGGTGATAAAGCACACTTGAACCCACATCCCAAACTCTCAACCGCTCCTCTGGGATCACAGTGCTGTGACACGAAGGGTTCATCACAGGGCAGTAGATAGAATGATATTTTTTGGTCTTAGCTGGTGAAGGGGGTCATTTGAAATAGAGTTAGGACAAGTTAAAATGTTGAGAATCCAAGAAGATGGCTATTCCTACGAAAATAGAAGTGAAGGGCTTAGCAGAATTTACTGGACTTTGAAGTCCCACATGCTCTTTTCCTGAAGATCCTCTTTTTTTCTTTTTTAAATTTTCACAAGACAGTAAAAGGAGTTGAAATTTTCAGACTGATAAAGAGTACTAAGTTCCCTGTTTGCCGATATTAGTATTGAGTAGAACCAACTTGTGGAGGGTCCCTTGTGTCACATGTGTGTAAAAGTATCTGCAGTTGTTTTCAGTGAGTTTTGATGTCTGCATCCTTTGGGTTGTGTCACTGACAATGACCCAGGGAAATTAAGCCTGGTAAAGGGGAGGGATATAACTGAATAGAATGAGAACCATTGGGAATTTGCTGGGTTCACTAATCATACCTGTAACACGTATGTGTTTCCCCTTCAAATTATCTGTATATTCACATCAGCCTTGGTTTGATTACCACATTATTTGCATTCACCACATCGTTTCTGCTGATCAGCATAATGCTGCTCCATCTGTGCCACCACTAGCTAACTGCCCCCTCCACATGGCCAGTGCATCATCAGAATTGGATGTTTTGTTTTTAATTTTTTAACATTTATTTATTTTTTGAGAGACAGAGCATGAGCGGGGGAGGGGCAGAGAAAGAAGGAGTCGCAGAGTCCGTAGCAGACTCTAGGCTCTGAGCTGTCAGCACAGAGCCTGATGTGGGACTCGAACTGACAAACCTCAAGACCATGACCTGAGCAGGCCGGACGTTTAACTGACTGAGCTACCCAGGTGCCCCCAGAATCGGATGTTTGATTGGGCACCTGAGTGGCTCAGTCAGTTAATCATCTGACTTGATTTTGGCTCAGGTCATGATCTCATGGTTCTTGAGTTGGAGCCCATATCTGTGCTGACATTGTGGAGCATGTTGGGATCCTCTGTCTCTCTCTCTCTCTCTCTCTGTCTCTCTCTCCCTCTCTCTCTCTCTCTCTGCCACTCCCCCACGTATGCTCTCTCTTTCTCAAAATAAATAAAGGTAAAAAAATCTGATGTTTGAAAAGACACGTAAACTTTCACCCTGAAGTAGAAAAGAGTAATCATGGCAAAGTGAAAGCAAATTGGAATGTAAACAGCTCTTATTACTAGATACACACAATGCAGAGATATTTATAAATTGTCTCATTTAATCTTATTACTAGATACACACAATTCGGAGATATTTATAAATTGTCTCATTTAATCCTCAAGCCTTTGGGAAGGAGATATTAACATCCCCTTTGAAAAGATGAAGAGATGGGACAGAGAGATGTTTTGTGATAAACCCACAACTATAAAACAGAGTTTGGACATCTTACTTCAAATACAAGGGTCCAACTTCTGGATGCTATGTTGCCCAAACTGCTACCTTTCCCAAGCGTATTTAGATATGAACAGGGAAAGTATTTTATGAATTTTAGGCCTTAAACTTAGAGCTTCAGCAAGAAATACATTTAGAAAAACTTCAAATTAAAATGGATGTACAACTGAGGAGAGGCAATATGAGGTTAAGTATTAGCTATGATATTAAACCAGCTTGGGTTCAAGTGCTGGCTTTACCACTAATTAGCTGTGTGAAACTCTGGCCAAAATATTTAACATCACTAAGCTTTAATTCTCTTTTCAGTAAAATAGAGATACCTACAGTAATTTTACAGCCTTGTTGAAAATATGAGATAGGTTAATTCATATATATCCTTGGCACAGTTCTGGGCACAAAATAAGTACTCACAGAAGGGTAGGAGTTGGGGTATTCATTGCTTTGCCTAAAGTTCAGTATCATTTGTTTGTAATTAACTAAAATTCATGAAAATCTTCAGCCTCTCCTTAATGATAGGACTATTCATTGAAGAAGTGTTTTCAAATGGATATCATTTAAAGCAACATGTAGGGCTGCCTTCCTTCACCATTGAACTCCATCAGGAAGAATAAGTGGACCAGGGTAATCTAGAAACTAGACATCCTCCAAATCCTTGAGAATTATTACTACAATTTTTTGTAATATGAGTAAAGTTTTAAATGGAGGTATCTGGATATTGAAACAATGACTTGATTACAGGGTACTACTTTGTTAATATGGTAACTTCAAGGGCATCTGAGTTATTGTAGATTATTGATCTATGAATCTGTCATTATAAAAAGATATTATTCTTTGCTGCTGCCTAGGATCTCATTTTCCTCATCTGGCTCAACTGGAAAGCTGTCCTCAACTTCTATATTTTCTACATGTCTAGTTTTCATGAATCAGCTTGTTGGTGATCAACTGGGATTTTGTGCTGCTCTCACAAATGCATTCCCCAGTGTCTGGCCCAGGCTGTGTGGAGTGTTGAAATTACCAATTTCATAAAATTGCTTTTGATGTTGGGTAAGATGCTATTTTTATTGAACACGGCAATTGCCGCCCCAGTTTCAGAAGGACAGTCTCTTCTTCTTGATGATCCTATTTAGTTTCAGATTTGTGTTTGGGGAAAGTAGTTATTACCCAGCTTTGAAGCCCCTTGAGCTGAAATTGCTGGGCAAAGTGTCTGCTGGGCCGGGAAGCTAGTCTAAGCATTTCAGCTATTTCCTGAGAGGTATTAACAAACCCGTGTGGTTGCCCTGTGCACATTTCAAGTTCTGTGGATTATCCTAAATTGTTCAGTGCATTTTCCAGGGACTTACATAAACCAGAAGGCTAATATGAGGCATGGATGCATTACCCAGTTTTCATTGTGCGGTTTACTTTGGAGTTTACTCTGTCTGAACATCAACTCACAGATAACACTTATTCCTGTACACTCTTTATTTCTTCATTCATTTCGGAGAATAAGCTCTTTATATATAATGAATGTGTACTTAGCATTACAGCTCCAAAGAGGAGAGGCAAATGAAATTGAGCTAGAAACCAGAGCTTAATGGGAGGGAACAGTGGCATGGAAGCAAAGAAGAGAGAGTTGGTGGTAAGCAAAGAGGGGAGATTACATATAATGAAATAAAAACTAAGTAGGAAGGCAAATACGGAATGGCAGGTTAGTCGCAAGGTATGTGAAAAATAGGGAAAAGAATAACATAATGATGTAGCCAAGTATTCTGATGCTATCTATGCCTTTCATCGTGTCTTTCAAGCTGACTTGGAGAAATAGAACATCATCTTACCTGTGGCCAATCTTAATGACTAAACTACCATGTTTGGTGTCTAGCTTCCAAAGTCTGTCCATCTTGGATCACCTGACATTCTCTGAAGTGATCGAGTCCTCAGACTGGCCAAGCTGGGTCCGGTGCTCATTCCTATGATTCAAGAATCATGCCAGCCTGACTAAACTGCATAAAATGCATTACTTACTGTGTAAAGAATTTCAGTAATCATGTAAGAAGGGACTTTGGAGTGGATATATGCCAGGCCCCCTCTCTCTGTTTTCACTTTCCCTTGATTAAGCCCTATTTTGATTTCATATGCTTGTAATGACCATTTATTGAGCCCTTATAATGCTTCGCATGTGTTAGCACATTTACTCTCCAGAACAATCCCATGAAGTAAGATATGTTATCATTTTCCCCATTTGTAGAAGAGGAAATTAAGGCTTGGAGAAATTAAGTAAATTTTCCAGGGTCACACAACCAGTGATAGAATTGGGATCGGAATTAAGTGTAACTAACTACCACACCTTCTAATCTTGTTTGTTTGTTTTTTCCATTTAACTTTGGAGATTTGTCACTCTGAGATAGAAAATTGAAAGCCTATCTTAGTGGTCTTAGTCTAAGAGGTTCTGACATTTTCTACTTTCAGTAGTTACATGTCTTTTTCCCTTACTAGGTTTAAATCTCTTGAATACAGGGAATTTCATTCATGGTTGTGTGTTTTGTTGTTGTTTTTTCCAGTTTAAAAGTGGTTCCAAAAAAAAAAAGTGGCTCCATATCCTAAAGAATTGAAAACAGGTATTTAAACAAAAACTTGTATAGAAGGTTCATAGCAGCACTATTCACGATAGCTAAAAGGTAGAAAGAAAAATCCAAATGACCATCAACTGATGAGTATATAAACACAATGTGGTATATCCATTCAACGAAATATTCAACTATAGAAAGAAATGAAGCACTTTTACATGCTACAAGGGGTGCACCTTAAAAACATTATGCTAAGTGAAAGAAGCTAAACACAAAGGCCACGTAGTATATGATTACATATCTAAAAAATAACCAGACCAGGCAATTCATACAGACAGAACATAGCTTAGTGGTTGCCAGGGGCTACAGGGAGAGAGGAATAGAGAATGTCTGCTTGAAGGGCATGGATTTCCTTTGGGGATGATGAATATGTTCTTGAACTAGACTGTGGTGATAGATGCACAACACTGTGAATGTGCAAAATGCCACTGAAGAGTTGTACACTTTAAAGTGGTTGAACTGGTGCATTTGATGCTATGTGAATTTTGCCACAAAAAAATTCCAAGCACAGAGTAGGTATTCAGAAAAATCCCTGCTGAATAAACAAATGAACAGAAACTGGTGAGATTCCAGAACTTTAAAAAAGTTTTGGAGTAACTTGGTCATGAGGACTCTACTCTACTCCGTTGCACAGAAACATGTTCTTTGTGATAAACAGAAGCCAAAGGCACCCATCTTCTAGCATGTGATTAAGAAATGTTTGTAAGACCATTTGCATGTGTTTTCCCCTCTTGATTCTTCAAGTTAGAAGGAGAGAACATTCATACTATTAAGTATAATTCGATGCAGTATAGTCATGCTATATTTCAATTACTTCTTTGCCGTGAGATTTGTGAGACAGCTTTGAAACATACTGAAGAAGATTCTTAAGCAGAAGAAGGTCATGATTATTCGAGAATGCAAGATCTTTCAAATGTATCTACATTGGACAGAATTACTTAAGCATCATATAAATCAGGATAGACGCTCAGGGCATGTGCATACAAATCCCCTGGTGAATTTGTAAAAACGTAGCTTCTAATTTGGGGCACCGGGGTGGCTCAGTCGGTTGAGCAATCAACTCTTGATTTTGACTCCGGTCATGATCTCACAGTTGGTGAGTTCAAGCCCTAGCCGGCTCTGCGCTGACAGTGCAGAGCCTGCTTGGGATTCTCTCTATCCCTCTCTCCTTGTTCCTCGCCAGCTTGGGTGCTCTGTTGCTCTCTCTGGGGTCAGGCCTGAGAGTCCGCATTTTTAATCTCCCAGATGACACCACCACTGCTAGATCATACACCCAGTTTGATTTTTGTGGGAAGAAATTAATTCTGAAATGCCAGTGTTTTGACACTTAGGCGGTAAGTCTTATTTAAATGTCTTACTCATGTTACGTATCTGATGAAGTTTCAGTGAGAAACTTAGCTGTACAGAGTCACTCAGGCACCTACGTCAGTCAAAAATCTGACATCTTGTATTTGAACCATCTAAAGGACGGGAAAGGTGAGGGTTGGTGATTTGAGCCCTAGCAATTAAGTACTTTGACCTCAAGATGTCCCGTGTCTCTTTTAATCATATTTGGTTAGTTAGAACTCATCCTGTGAGCATGCCTAAGTTCAAGGAAGCAGAGAATTATAATCTTTCCATACTCAGAAGTAGAGCAGAATAATATATTAGTGAATCATAGTAACTTGTCATGTTGAGAGCCTGGGCATGGGATTGCATCATGTGAATATACTAGTTATTCACAAGTTTCAGAGGAAATACATTTGCCTTCAGGCTTTAGATACATGCTATTTACAAGAGAGTTTGGAGTGATTTTTCTTTCTCCTCATAGGATAAGCTAATAATTCTTATGGACCGATAGAGTTTGGGAGCCAAAAAGAATTGTAGAAGTTATTTCCAACCCTCTTACTTGTCGAGGCATAAAAAGAAGAGTAATCACTTTTCTTTCCAGAAAAGGAATATTAAGTCTAGAATTCAGTTGTTTTGGCTTATACTTCATGAATTTTTTATGGCACCACTGCCCATTTCTTAGTCTAAATAAATGGCAAATGATGGATGGATCATCCAGAGAGCAGTTTTTCCATATCCACGGGGAACACACATGATCTTATAAAGAATTTTGGCCCCCTTTTATTTTTAGAACAGTTGAATTAAAATGGAACTTAGATGCTGAATAACTAAAATTTCCAGGCTCTTTCAGTGGTTCTTAGGCACAATTTTTTTTTTTGGAGGATATCCTAGAAAATTTAAGGATATATGGTTTTAAACCCACGCAAATACAGATAATGGCATCAGAAGACACATGATCACGTTCCAAATTTGGCAGGTCATTGAGTCCACTTACTGTAAGAATTTCCATTAATTCTAAAAATGACAGGATAAATAATAGATGATGTCAGTAGCCAGAACAAACACCAAGTTGTCTTTGAATTATTTCCTCAAACAGAAATGCCCTTAGAAAGGAAGAAAGTCACATGATACATTTTGCGGGGAACACGGCAGGGTTAGTTCTAGAAAAGATTTCGTAGTTGCTTTGTCAAGTTTTGATTTGTAACCCTTCCTTGCAATTCCTGAATCCCAGCCCACTGCTTTCAGCATTTGTTGTGCTTCTCTTTCTCCTTAATATGCTGAGTTGGAAAAGCAAGCAATCATTAAGGAAAGGGAGCTTGCAGCCAGGCAGACTTGGGCTTGAAGCCCAGCACCTCCCTTTGCCAGCTGTGTGGCCTCAGGTAAAACATTGAATCTCTCTGATCGTTGGCTTTCTAATCTTACAATAAAGAGCATAATATCTACTCTGCAGGGTAGTTATGACGATTATAAACAAGATATGCAAAGCATCTAGAAGAAGGTCTAGCTCTTTACTTGGGTTGTTTAAATGTTGGGTATTATTGTAATGCCATGTGAACTGGGCTCTCAGCCTGAGAGCCTTAGCTGTGACATCCTGCCCTGCCACAACAAAACCTTTGATCTCTTGGTTTCATGCTTTCATGATCTTCCAAACAGACCTCCCTGTTACTACACTTCTCCAGTGCATTTTTGTCGTGCAGAAACCTGGCTTTGCCGTAGAAACCTAGACATTGCCATATCTACTTACGTTTTAAGAAAATCCGGCAATCTGTTTATGTGACGTTTCCTCCTTTTTGGCCCTATCAAGTAAAACAAATCTGTGAAGCAATACAAACACGTGTTTGGCCCATGGGCTACTAGTTTGTGACCTCCTATTAACCTTAATTCAATATTCTTCCAAGGAGATTCCTCACCATATCTGTTTGATGATTATCTGGTATAAATAGGGGAAAAAAGGAGAGTTCCAGACATCAGTCCAGATGGCTTAACCCCACAGACCACTGAGTCAGGGTTTGAGTATTTGGCCCAATAAAAAATTGAAAGCTTTTCACGTGATTCTGTGCCCTCTAACGTTTAACACCTTAGACTGGTTGAAGGTACTACCCTTTGAGAGAAACCATAAGACAGATTCTGGGAGACACAGGGACAGGATAGTGTGGCTCCCAGAGGGATCATTACTATGTAAAGTGATACATGCATCCACCTAAGCTTTACGTTTTTGACTATATATCTATTTTGTCTCTTGCAACTGAAAAAGAGCGCTAGGGCATGTCTGAGACATTGAGTCCCTAACCAATTTCATTAATTCACTGAAGACCACATGGTTGAATTTTCTAACCACTTAGTGGGTTTCTGTCAAATTGGATTAGCCTATGTTCAAGTACAAAGCTGAAGGTTCTTTGGCTTGGAGTTCATTTAATGATGTGAGTATTTGTTTTTGCTGTACAAGCTTATGTTGAAAACTCTCCTCCCTGGTGAGCTCTGGGCTACCTGTTATGGATCTTTAGTGCCTGTTGTTAACAACTCTTGGATAAGGCCATTCCTTAATTTTTACTTATATAATGGAACTCATCCATCACATTTTACAGAGACTTTTTGATATGGTCAGTGCTAAGCAGTGTTCAAAAAATAAATTCCTGTTCCAAATCTGTGTTTAATTCGAAAGCAATTACATTTGGCTGTGTTCTACAGTCAATACTGAATATGTTGTCTTGCAGGTGATTTTGTTTTATTAGTGATTTCTGACTCTCAACCAAAAAAATGCTTTTTCATTTCTCTTCCAGGTTTCAGTTAGTGTTAGTGCTTTTGTCAATAGTAAATGTTCGATAAATGCTATTAAATAAAAAACAATACTTTCACCTATCAAATTTTCAGCTTTTATTATGTACCAGGTTCTTTGTCAAGCTCTTTACATTTTTTTAACGTTTATTCATTTTTGAGAGACAGAGACAGAGCACGACCAGCAGAGGGGCAGAGAGAGAGGGAGACACAGAATCTGCAGTAGGCTCTAGGCTCTGAGGTGTCAGCACAGAGCCTGATGAGGGACTCGAACCCATGAACAGTGAGATCATGACCTTAGCTGAAGTTGGACACTTAACTGACTGAGCCACCCAGGCATCCAGGATGTCAAGCCCTTTATAATAGATTATTTTATGATGAGAATTCCTAGTTCATCCTCACCAAAAACTTGTGAAATAAATATTATTGTCTTTTTATATATGATAAAACAGAGGCTAGAAGGATGATAAATAATCAAGCCGTGAATCAAAATTTTGTTTCCTCATCCCCAAACCTGTACAAAAGGCTGATTTATATAAACTGTCTTAAGGAAAGTTTCAAATAATTTCTGCTTCTGCCTAATGTCTGATAACTATTTTAGTCGCCTATTTCTACCATAGTGCTGCTTACCAAATTATTTCAAAACTCATCAACTTAAAATGAGCATTATTGTTCACTCATGGGTCAGCGGCTTGTCTGAGATTGGATCTGACTACAGGATGGGTTAATGTCTATTCCATGTTTCTTATGCTGGGGGTCATGCTAAGGAATGGCAGCTTTCTAGGGCATAGTTTCCTCATGGTTGGTGGCAGGAACGGAAGAGAAATGAACAATGGCTCTTGAGCACTTGGGATAGGGTGAGACACATTGTGGGCTCTACCCACATTCTATATGGCCAATATCATCAGCAGTGTCATGGAACGTACACGGATGTGAAGTTCAAGAGTGTGAATACTGGGAGAGGGGAAGGTATATAAGGAATTACAGCAATGATTAGATACATCAGAACAACTGTTTTCTTTCTCACTGTCAAAGACATGGGATTGGATTCTAATGAGCACAGCATTAAAATCACTGTACTTATCTACAAAGTGTAACAGGATTTTATTCTGTGAGTCTTATTAAAGTTATTCTAGGGGCGCCTGGGTGGCTCAGTCGATTAAGCATCTGACTTCAGCTCAGGTCACGATCTCGCGGTCCGTGAGTTCAAGCCCCGCGTTGGGCTCTGGGCTGATGGCTCGGAGCCTGGAGCCTGCTTCCGGTTCTGTGTCTCCCTCTCTCTCTGCCCCTCCCCCGTTCGTGCTCTGTCTCTCTCTGTCTCAAAAATAAATAAACGTTAAAAAAATTTAAAAGAAAAGTTATTCTATCATTTTATGGTGTTTTTACCACAGAAAACTTATTTATAAAAATGTGGAGAATTGTATTATTGGAGACACAGTCTCAGTCTATGCCATGATTACTGTTTAAAGATGATTATGACAATGTGGATGATAATGGCCAACTAAACTTGACAGAGAAAGTAATTGAAGGTTCAATCATTATGGAAGATATTATATATACATGAGAAATAGGAGATTTGTGTATTAAAAAGGCATTTTATTAAAAGCTCTTTTGATGTTTTATTTTGGTGAAACTAGGATTTATAATCCTCTTGTTCTCAGTCGAATCATATTTTTCCAATGCGTACAGCTCTACTCAGACATTGTCAGTGTTTTTTTAATGTTTGTTTATTTTGAGAGAGTGAGAGAGAGACAGAGAGAGAGAGAGAGAGAATGTGTGTGTGTGTGTGTGTGTGTGTGTGTGTGTGTGTGTGTTGGCAAGGGCCAGAGAGAGAGGGAGAGAGATCATCCCAAGTAGGTTCTGCAGCACAGAGTCCAATCAGGGCTCGATCCCATGAACTTTGAGATCATGACCTGAGCCAAAATCGTGAGTCAGACACTTCACCAACTGGGCCACCGAAGTACACCAGTGAATTTGAACATAGAATCACTGATAGTCCCCTTAATGTAGATTTTTGAGGAAACAAAACATCAATAAGAATATCTTAATCTACTTTTTTATTCTTCTTTGCAAACTATGACTTACCCTCATGCTTACTCAGTGGTGTTGCTAAACCAGTTCTCCAACAAACAAACAAACAAACAAACAAACAAAAAAGGTTTTGATTTGTCGTGTTTGCTAATTTCTGTAACATAAATATTCCCACCGTGGCCCCTTTCAGTTTGCCAGTGGCTTGAGAACCAACTCACATAATGCTGCTATTAGCCAGCTCACCTGAACCTCTTCCAATATAAATAATATATAAATAATACTACTTGTTCCATTGAAGTTCCTTATCTCTTTTATTTTCTTGTAATTTTTCTTTCATATTGACTGAATTTGTTCTCACATACCATCAAAACTGCATGATGGAGGCGCCTGGGTGGCTCAGTTGGTTAAGCATCGGACTTCAGCTCAGGTCATGATCTCGTGGTTCCTGGGTTTGAGACCCACGTCGGGCTCTGTGCTGACAGCTCACAGCCTGGAGCCTGCCTCGGATTCTGTGTCTCCCTCTGTATCTGCCTCTCCCCCACTCATGCTCTCTATCTCTCTCAAAATAAATAAACATTTTGAAAAAACATTGTGTCATGTGTAAGTGTGAAGATCATTATGAAAAGACTGTGCTTGAAGCCTCAAAACAGGCCTCTGTGTTTCTCTTTTTTTGTTTTTAATGTTGATTTATTTATTGTGAGAGAGTGTGAGTGGGGGAGGAGCAGAGAGAGAGGGAGAGAGAGAGAATCCCAAGCTGACAGTGCAGGGTCCATTGCGGGCTCGATCCCATGAACCGTGAGATCATGACTTGAGCTGAAACCAAGAGTCAGACTCTTAATCAACGGAGCCACCCCAGTGCCTCAGGTCCCTGTGTTTTTGATGTACTTACCAATTACGTATTCTACGTTAGAAAGACACATAGAATTACATGATTTTGTAGCATGCTGTCTGTTACATGTTCCTGGTTTAAGAAAGAAGCTCATGTTTTCTTTGAACTTAAATAGTCAAGGTATCAGTGAACCAAAGAACGTACCACCTTTTCTGTCTGCCAGTTCCATCTGAAACGGGCTATGTGAAATCCGGATCAGTAACTGTGGATTGCACTGGGGAATGTAGTTAATATAATAGCTATCTGTGCTGCCTTGCCTCTCTTATTTGAATGGACATGGATTTGAATGGGGAAAAAATAGCCCCCCTTGCCAGGTGTTGAGCAAATTAGTTAAACTAGGTGAAGGGTACCCTTAAAGTGTCTCCCTGTGCCATCATCTTTCCACAGCCACTGACCCCAGAGTTGAGTGATGACCTCATACTCTGTGTACTGTCCTTCTCTCCTTTTTTTTTTTTAAACAGTGTTTTATTTATTTATTTTCTAATGTTTATTTATTTTTGAGAGACAGAGAGAGAGAGACAGCGTGTGAGCAGGGGAGGGGCAGAGAGAGAGTGAAAGACACAGAATCTGAAGAGGCTCCAGGCTCTGAGCTGTCAGCACACAGCCCGACGTGGGGCTCGAACTCACAAGCCGTGAGATCATGACCTGAGCCGAAGTCAGACGCTTAACCGACTGAGCCACCCAGGCGCCCGTCCTTCTCTTCTCTTTACATGACTATTTCCTTGCACAGAAACAAGAAAGCTCCATTGCTTCTATCTTAGATATATTTGAGTCCTTGAAGAATTTCTAGCAGTAACCACTTATCACTTGTTTTCTCTAATTCACTAATTCATTTATTACTCACCAGTGGCAGGCTATATGCCCTCTTCTATGCTAGGAAAGATGCAAAAGTGAATTAAATCTTTTCAAAACTCAGAATCTAATCAGGAAAACACGAATCTGACCAACACCTGCATGTCCGTACTATCAGGAGGAAAGTGATGAGCACACGATCAATATTTTAGGTCCAGATCAAGTAAACAGAGACTTCCTCAGTGGGGGGTACTGGGAGCCATTGAAGCCTTTCTAGAAAGAGTAGCATTAATAGTGGGTAAGATGTTACCATATGGAGGTTGAGAAAGGGTGAGATAGTCTTCCATAGTAGAAAGAGTTGGAGAGATGGGGGAATAGAGATGATACACAAAGGTATCCTGCTTATTCAGTTTCCCAGGAGCTTAAAACGGGAAAAGAAGAGACATGGAACAAAAACGTAGCCTTGATAAAAAGGCTTCTGGTACCAAGGTGGTTTGGGAATGAACTTCATTGAGAGCGGATCATTGAGTAGGGGCATATTATGGGAAAGGGATCTTGCTAAAGAAATTATCACCCAGGGGTTACCCCCTTCTCCTAAGGCCAGTCACATGTGTAGATGGATGGATGGAATGTTTGCACCCTTCTGACCAATTCTTCTGGAAGCTGGGTGGCCTCCAAAAGAAATGACAACTGATCCTGACAAAAACAAGGTAAAGGGAAGAAACCCACAAAATGAAGGCTGCCCCTTCCCACCAAGGCCTCAGGGATATGTCAGGGGAATTTGAGATCCAAGCCAGTTTGGAAATTAACTTAAAAAGGTGCTGGAAAACTTTGCCACCTCACTGCAGAACAACAAAGCGGTTGCCCTGTTGACTTTTCTTTTGTTTCTCGTCTCTGATCCTTGCTTAGAACCGAGGAGGATCTTCAATCAGCTCCAACAGGTTGCCAACTTGTTTATTCCCATACGAAGGCAGTCAGAGCTAGTAAAAGTTAGCTAAAACATTAGGTACCATTCAAATATTTTTTTCTCTCTTTTCTTAACTATACAAATCCCGTAGAAAATAAGATTCTCATGTCTTAATTGTGATACCGAAAGTGTCTTTTCTTCTCAGCATGCTTGAGATAGCAAAGTAATTTTCAAGCTGAATGTGATTGTCTCAGACGGTCATGATTCAAATATTTAATCTAAAGAGAAAATTCCCAGAGTGCTTCTCTCATCATTTCTCAGTTCTGTGGAGAATAAAAGCCTCAACTTTATGTGATCTGATATTATTTCCATTATTGGTATTATGCTGTAGGCAAATATCCTTCAAGAAGCAAAGTCTACTTCTCTTGTGCTTAGCACGTTACACATCACAAAGGCCCAATCTGGCCTTTACAATATGAGCCGCTGCTACCTTGTAATCTGTGGAGAATTTAATAACAATAATTTCACTTTATGCAGTGCTGCCTTTAAGATTTAATAGTAGATTCTTCACACATTCCAAGTATCTTTTATCCTTTCAAGTCCTTTTTTTATTCATGGATCAAATTTCCTATAGGCTCGTTGTTTTAACAAAGTGCTATCAGGTGGCTAATGTAGGAGTGGGTGAGAATCTATAGATTGATTACCTCGGGAATTGAATGAAAGAAAGTTACTTAGCAACCCACCGGAGGCGTTTTGAGCTTTCTCATTACCCATAATGAAGAAAAGGTCATGGGTTAACTCTGTTCTCTAAATGGCTGGCATTTTCACGCATCCCAAATAAATAAATGTTACCTCTCAGGCAGTTTTTTTTTTTTTCCAACTGTAGGCTTCCGACCACCTACGTAGAAGTCTCCTGGTGGGAATAAGAATGCAGATTCCTGGGGTACTCCTCATCCCTGATGAGTCAGAATTTCTGGGGATAGCGAACCAATAATTCACATTCAGAAGAAAAGAACCCGTGTGATTCTTTGGCACATGAAAGATGGGGACTCACTGCTGGGTTTGGTAGTTTTACTACTGAATTTTATCCCCACAAATAGTTGTGTATTAGCCTCCCCAGGTTTGTAGGTAAGGGTAATGAGGATGGGCGTGGCTTATGTGTATGGTTCTCACACTGTGTCCTGCTCCATCCTTGAACACTAACTACATTGATTCCACAGAGCTTTGCAGGATGTTTTAAAATTGGGGGAAAGATACAGTGATGCTCAACGTCTCTTGAATAGTGAGCCGGTGCCTAGCTTAAGGTAGTTCGCTCTCAAATTCTGTATCATTTGTACTTTTTGC
Source organism: Panthera uncia (assembly GCF_023721935.1). NCBI lineage: Eukaryota > Metazoa > Chordata > Mammalia > Carnivora > Felidae > Panthera > Panthera uncia. The sequence goes on from NC_064816.1 coordinate 34,174,748, forward strand.
GACATTTAAAAAAAATTTTTTTATTTTTTCTATTTTTTAATGTTTTATTTATTTTTGAGACAGAGCATGAGCATGAGCAGGGGAGGGGCAGAGAGAGAGGGAGACACAGAATCCGAAGCAGCCTCCAGGCTCTGAGCTGTCGGCACAGAGCCCGACGCGGGGCTCGAACCCACGAACCGTGAGATCATGACCTGAACCGAAGTCAGACACTTAACCAACTGAGCCACCCAGGCGCCCCTGCGACATATTTTTGAGGATATTTTGTCTTTGTATAGCTGAGTTTCCAGGAGTTGCTATGATACAAAGCATGTCCCAAGAAATAAGAGTGGTGGTGTCTCGGGGCGCCTGGGCGGCTCAGTCGGTAAGAGCACCTGACTTCGGCTCGGGTCATGATGTCACGGTTCATGAGTTCAAGCCCCGCAGCCGGCTCTGTGCTGACAGCTCAAAGCCTAGAGCCTGCTTCAGATTCTGTGTCTCCCTTTCTCTCTCTGCTCTTCCCCTGCTCACATTCTCTCTCTCTCTCTCTCTCTTTCAAAAATAAACATTAAAAAAAAAATTAAAAGAAAAAAGAATGGTGGTGTCTAGTCTGATTCTGATGTCTGAGAAGTTGTGCTTCAATATAATATTTTGTCATATATACACTTTTAATACAGTAATAATATTTTGTCATATATACATTTTTATATGTATGTTCTATATTTATAATATTGGATATACTTTAATATAATATTTACATATTCCATTTAATATTATATATTATCTATAAATACAATAAATTTAAATACATCTTATATTTTTATATTTTAATTTCTTTTTTTTAACATTCACTTATTACTGAGAGACAGAGAGATACAGAGCATGAGCATGGGAGGGGCAAAGAGAGGAGGAGACACAGAATCCGAAGCAGGCTCCCAGGCTCTGAGCTGTCAGCACAGAGCCTCATGCGGGGCTTGAACTCACAAACTGGGAGATCATGACCTGAGCCGAAGTCGGACGCCCAACCGACTGAGGCACCCGGGCGCCCTGTATATTTTTATATTTTAAGTCTATTTCTTATTTAGATAAAAAATATATAAGTGTTATATATACGTTTAAATATGTAAATATGTGAAATATGTATATACTATTATGTGGGAAATATATCTTTTATAATATTTAATCTTTCAGGTTATGCGTATTATATTTTCAAATGGCTGCTAAGCTGTTAGGACATAAATATCTATGAAGTGGTTGTACTAACCACTTAATAGCTGGAAAGTTGGGCCTGGCATGAACCGTGAAGAAACCACAGAGACACTGTGGATATCATGTGACCTGACGAGGTTCGGGAACCTCTGATTTAAAGCGTGTGTTTGTGGAAATAAAATACGAACCCAAGTCTGCCTGTCTCTACGTGCCATATGTCTTCTACGTGCTTCTCACATCATAACCTCATAAGAGATTTTCAGAGTACATGTGTGCATGTGAGCCAGCTCTTATGGGACAGGATTCTCAGGTCTGAGCCATTAGCGTAAGAGTCCCTCTCCTAGACAAACGGTCAAAGTGAACTGGACAGCATGTAACCTTGACTCCACTCTGACTTTGCTACTAGCTAGCTGTGTGACTTAGGCTAGGTCACTCAACTTCTCTGAATTTCTAGGTTTTAGTTCAGTCTACCACAGCTAATAACAGAGATAAGAAGGAAAGGAGGAATAAATACTACAGAGCCTTTTCCTGGCAGGTAGTCTTCCAAGTGCTTTGTGTCCTTATTCTATTTAAATTGTCTGTTTGTTTGAGAGAGAGAGAGAGAGAGAGAGAGAGAGAGATTGAGAGCAGGAGCCAGGGAGGGGCAGAGAGAAAGGGGTGCAGAGGATCCAAAAAGCAAGTTCTACACTGACAGCAGCAAGCCCAATGTGTGCCTTGAACTCATGAGTCATGAGATCATGACCTGAGCCGAAGTCAGACTCTCAACTGACTGAGCCAGCCAGGTGTCCTCTATTTAATCCTTAAATATCCCCGAGTTAGGTTATTATCCCTATTGAACAGATATGCAAACTGAGATACTGGGAGGTGAAGGGAACAGAGGCTTTTCAACACCAGAACTTGCATTCTTAATCACTGTCTACAAGAGTGATAAATAAATTGAGTTAAATTCTATTCCAGGCTTTAAAATAAGAAAGTAAAATCAAGTGCCTCATTCATATTTAGATCTTGGGAGACTGATATCAAATGGAGTATTACCAAATATTAACCTACATCCAGGATCTGGAAGAGACCATCCAGACCAACAGTTGACCCCTCAAGACAAGCTATGTCCCACTGAATCTCCAGAGACCTGTCATTGAGGCGGGGGGGGGGGGGGCAATGGATTGAAATAAAGCGCACAACCAGGGCTGGATGTAACCTCATGGAAGTCTAGGCAAGTAGGCCTAGAAGAAGAAATCTGAACCTGGGACCAGGCAGTTGCTGCTTCGTACTTCCCATCTGCCCTTAGTCTTGTCATCACAGCCTTTCTTTATGTACCAGGATGGATATAGAAAGAGAGCTGCTCTTTTACACAGGAAAATCCTCTGACTCAAGGAAAATAGAAAAGGCATTAGCAGCATGCAGAGTGTAAGAAGTCAGAGAAGAACGTGAGAAATCGGCAATATGTTGACATGAATCATAGAATGACATTTCAGCTTGACGAGGAGACCCAGGAGATCATGTTCAAGCATTTCCTTAAGGCAGTGAGATACCATCTTATTCAAATGTTTGCTCTTGCCTGGAAAATACTCTTATAGCTAGAAATTTAAAAAACAAAACAAGGAAACAGGCCTCAGTAAAAAGTGTTGTGTTTACCCGGATGATAGCTTTTGAATATTTTTAATGAAGATTCTGGAAAGCCAGAGGTATCCCATTAGAAATTTGTGCAATATTTTGTGTGCATGGGGTGAGGGTGGGGGGACTGGAGGTAAAAAGGGTGAGTCAGAAGATGCACTGAGGATAATTGATCATGAAATGTACATTCTTAGAGACAAAGATGGGAAAGACTGTCAAGAAAGAGCAGCTTGCTAAGTTACATACTGGGCTCTACCAACCAACTAAAAATCTGCTTAGAATTTTTCTAGAGGGAATGGCTGGCTGCTTAGTTGCTGTTCCTTACCAACAGTTTCTCTGGGACCTTACCACCTGCATGTAGATCAAGTTTGTCTAATTAAGAAGCAAAAACATTTAAAGTGCTAGAAGAACGGGTAGCCTACCAAAATAAAATTAAGCTTTGTTTGGGGCTCTTGGGGGCCTCAGTCGGTTAAGCAACTGACTCTTGGTTTCAGCTCAGGTCATGATCTCAAGGTTCATGAGTTTGAGATCTGCATGGGGCTCCATGCAGTGTGGAGCCTACTTGGGATTCTCTCTCTATCCCTGTCTCTCTACCCTTCTCTGGATCAAGCTCATGTGCTCTCTCTCTCTCAAAATAAATAAATAAACTTAAAAAAAGTAAGCTTCGCATGTAGATATTAAGCAGGGTATACTGCTTACCTGTCATTTTCCTTCTCTGAATCCAGAATCCCCACTACTCTACTCACAGGGGAACCTCCCAGCATAAATATCTCCAAGTGATAGTACTCACAAGGATTCTTTATTATTTTTATGAAGTCAGCAGAAGGGTTGGTTGCAAATTATCACTAACATTTGTTGAACGTCTATTGTCTGACCATCATTATACACAGTACTTGGTATACATTTTATTTAACTGCCAAAGCTGTGGTGAGAGGTTTCAAGCCACAAAGTAACTACCCAAGTTTAGAATTTCTAACTAGAATTGTTCCATAGTCCTAAATAATGAGCTATACTGGTTTCCCAGTTGTTTCCCTTACATGATATAGAGAAATATATATAGGTTTTATATAAACTTTATTAAAACATATAATATATGTATGTATTTATTATATATTCATGTTTTATTGCATTATATATTATAATTATATTTCATTTAATTATATAATTTATTGTATATACATTTTATATATAACTATGTATAAACAACACATGTTAAAATATTCAGATAATATGTAAATATTAAAATATATACATATATTTAAGTAAATAAACACACAAAACACATACAAAAACATCAGACACACAAAATAATTACAAAATAATTACAGTATTCCTAATGAGCATTGATGCAAAAATCCTCAACAAAATAACAGCAAACCAAATTCATCAAAATGTTAAAAGAATCATACACTGTGATCAAATGGGATTTATTCCAGGGAAGCAAGAATGATTCAACATCTGTAAATCAATGAAATACATCACACTAATGAAATGAAAGAAGAAAATCATATTATCATCTCAGTAGAGGCAGAAAAAGCATTTGACAAAAGTCAACATCCATTTATGATAAAAACTCTCAACAAAGTGGGTATAAAAGGAGTGTAGCTTAACATAATAAAGGCCATTTATGACATGCTAACAGCTAACATCGTTCTCAACAGTTAAAAGCTGAAAGCTTTGTGTATAAGATCAAGAACCAAACACGGATGCCCACCTGTATCTGACATGATATCAGAAGTCTTAGCCACAGCAATAGCACACAGCAATAAGGCAGGAAAAAGAAATTAAAAGCACCAAAATTTGAAAGGAAGAAATAAAACCATCACTATATTCAGATGACATAATTTTATATACAAAGCATTGTAAAGACTCCACCAAAAAAAAAAAAAAAACAAAAAACTAGAACTAATAAATGAATTTAGTGAATTTGCAAGGAACACAATATAAAAAAACAAATGCAGTTTTTTTTCATTAACATTCAAGTATCAGAGAAACTAACAAAAAATCCCATTTACAATTCTATCAAAAAGAATAAAATATCTAAAAATAAGTTTAACCAACAAGGGAAGAGACCTATATGTGGAAAACTCTAAGACACTGATGAAAGAAATTGAACTAGTTAATTGATTGGAAGAATTGATGTTGTTAAAGTGTCTGTATTACCCAAAGAAATCTATGGATTCACTGCAGTCCCTATCAAAACTCCAGTGGCACTTACACAGAAATGGAAAAAATAATAATAAAATTTGTACAGAATAACAGAAGGTCTCAAAACTATTTCTCTCACTGAGGAAGAACAAAGTTGGAGGCATCACACTCCCTGATTAAAACTATACTACAAATTTACAGTAATCAAAACAGTATAGTATTGGCATAAAAACAGACACATAGGGGCGCCTGGATGGCGCAGTCGGTTAAGCGTCCGACTTCAGCCAGGTCACGATCTCGCGGTCCGTGAGTTCGAGCCCCGCGTCGGGCTCTGGGCTGATGGCTCGGAGCCTGGAGCCTGTTTCCGATTCTGTGTCTCCCTCTCTGTCTGCCCCTCCCCCGTTCATGCTCTGTCTCTCTCTGTCCCAAAAATAAATAAAAAACGTTGGGAAAAAAAAAAAAAAAAAACAGACACATAAATCAATAGAAAAGGATAGAAATCCCAGAGGTAAAGTGATGCATATATCGAAATGTATATATTATGACAAAGAAAGCAAGAATATACAATGGGGAGAAGACAGTTTCTTCAATATATGGTGTAGGGAAAACTGCATAGCCACATGCAAAAAAATAAAACTGGACCGCTATTATATACCATACACACAAATTAACTCAAAATGGATTAAAGACTTAAATATAAGACCAGTAACTTAAAACTCCTAGAAGAAAACACAGGTGGTAAGCTCCTTTATAGGGGTCTTAGTTTTATGTTTTTGGGTGTGACTAGAGAAGAAAAAAAAAAAAAGCAAATATAAACAAATGGGACTACACCACAATGAAAAAGTTCTGCACACTGAAGGCAACCATCAACAAAAAGGCAGCATACTTAGTGAGAGAAGATATTTGCAAATCATATATCCAATAAGGAGCTAATATCCAAAATATGAAAAGAACTAATACAACTCGCTAACAAGCAAAAATGGAAAAGAGCACACCCTCTTGCACTGTTGGGGATGGTATAAACAGCTACTATGGAAGACAGTATGGAATTTCCTCAAAAAAATTAAAAATAAAACTACCATATGGACAAGCAATTCCACTCCAAGAACTTATCCTATGAAAACAAAAATACCGATTCAAAAAGATACATGCACTCCCTTGTTCATTGTGGCATTATTTACAATAGTCAAGATATGGAAGTAACCAAAGTGCCCACCAAGAGAGGAATGGATAAGGAAGACGTGATATGTATGAAATAATACTACTGCTCATACATAAAAAAGAATGAAATCTTGCCAAGTGCAACAACTTGGATGGACCTTGAGAGTATTATGCTAAATGAAATAAGGCGGACAGAAAAAGACAAATACTGCACAGTTTCACTTACATGTAGAATCTCAAAACGGAACAAATGAACAAACTTGGGGAAACATTTGGCCAGTAGGACCACAGTTTGCTGATTCTTACCCTAAAATCACTAGCTTTGATATGTGTGTGTGTGTGTGTGTGTGTGTGTGTGTGTGTGAAGGGCCTTACATTTTGTTCACAGTATATTCACAGTAGTCCGTCAAGATGTGCCTTTTGAAAGGGTCCCTTTTGAGGTAGCCACTGCCATCCTTCTCCGCAACATTGAGATTCCTTCTCTGTAGCTCTCTTTACTTGGAATGGCAGACTAGAAGATTTTCACATGGGGGGTGGTGTGGCATTATGGAAAGGGCACCGAAGTCAGGAAACCTGGGCTCTGTCGTGATGCTCTCACTTGCTAACTCCGTGGTGTTCACTCCTCACAGCTTGTACATCCCCTGTCTGTAAAGCAGACATACTCACAGTGCTATTGGGAAGCTGAAAGTATGAAAAACAGAATATTTTTTATTCCAGCCTATACTTCTTGTATCATCTAGAACAAGGTATTCACTTCTCTAGATCTCACAGTCATTGCGTAGAAGGTGGGATCATGTACCCTGTAAGAATCAAAGAGATAATATATGTACAGTATTCACTATAGAGCTTTGTACATAGAAAGTCCATACCAACTAGTATTTCTATTTTTCCATATACTTATGGTGATAGACTGCTTCACGAATTCCAAACCATAGTGCAGATTTAAACACAGTATAAGTCTAATTTTTTTCTTTATTGATATACTGTGATTGTCTTTTACCATCACATGTATTTGACTTCTTGAATAACAGCTTATTCTATCACAACACATGCTTCTTTGAACTAGAAATTGGGAGAATGGAAACCATTTGCCAGCTACTTACAACTTCTCTTCCTAATTTTATTCCTTGGATGTATTTGAGAGGCTAGAGGAAGGGAAATTTAGGCTGTCTTTTTTTCTGAGCTGTTATTTAACTTTGGCTCCTAAAGCACCAGTGAATTTTAGAGGATTTCCATCTTGCTACTGTTCTGAAATATTTTAACCCATGCTTCTTTATGACCCTTGTTTTCTTCCTTCTCTCTTCTACCCCCAAAACTTCTGAAAGCAATTTTTAAAACTCAACGTGAAATGTAAGAATGAATTACTGCAATCCCCCAACAGCCACAGGGATCACGTTCCTGCATGAAAAGTGTAATGGTTGGAAAAACTGTAGTAGAAAAGATCAAGGACTCATATAAAATAGAGGGTAAGGGGAAAGCAATAGGAACAGGTTTTGATAATTTTAAAACACAATTCATAAAAGTTCTAGAAGGCTTTGCTTCTGAAACAACCTGGATTTCTGATGTTAAAACCTTCTTAAAAGGCATGCCAACCTGCTTGTTCTTTATAAGGGACTGATACATTTTTTTCTTTTGGGAAACTTCTCCTGAATCATTCTCAATGTACTCAAGAAATGTGTTTAATGTCATAAAATTTGAGATAGTATCTCCCACAGTCTGTTATCTAGACTATACCTTCTCTTTGAGGCATTTAAAAAATGAAATCAGGCTTTATTGTCTTCAAAATCCTTTGTGCTTTTTTTTTCTTTGTTTCCACCAGCAAAATCTGTTCTAATTGCCATAATGTTCCATCAAATATCACAGTACTTAAGTGCTCATTTTTCTGGACATGATACTCTTTTATGAAAAGGTGTTGCAGAAATAAATACCCCGTCTCTGTTCTGCTTCTGTATATTCATATTCCCGCCCATACAGACAAGAGGAGGGGTAAACAGTAATGATTGTTTAGTTTGTCAACATATCTGTTTTACTTGGATATGCTGTGTTTTTAGAATCTGACCTGGCATTTTAGATTTTCACACATTAACAAATCTTGATCGGGGATCAGGAAACTTAAACTGTAAAGGGCCAGAGAGTAAATATTGTAAGGCTTTGAGGGCCATATATCTCAGTCACAAATGCTTAATTGTCATTGTAGGGAGAAAGCAGCCACTGGCAATATGTAAAGAAGAGTGTAGCTGTGTTCCAGTAAAACTTTATTTGCAAAGGCAGACGAGGGTTGGATTTGGCTCTCTGGTCCTAGTTAATGTTTATTATTTATTTTTTGAGAGAGAGCAGGGGAAGGGCAGAGAGAGAGGGAGATTGTGGATCTGAAGTGGACTCTGCGCTGGCAGCAGAAATAAGGATGCGGGGCTCAAACTCACAAACCCTGAGATCACAACCGGAGGTGAAGTTGGACGCTTATTCGACTCAGCCACCCAAGCTCCCCGGTTTGTGGAATCTTGATTTCAGTTCTCATCTTCTCTTGAGTGCAGGATGGGCAAGCGAGACCAGAAGATCAGCATCATAAGAATCCAGAGTCAAACAACAACTGTTCTTTTGAGATACAAAATGAGCTATAAATTAGCTACAGCCCCACTACCTCCTGTGAAACTCCCAGCCCAGTCGGCCTGATTCATCAGCGATGCTTCTCTGGCCTCTAGGATTTGGAGTCTGCGACAGGTTTAAGGGATATAAACTCAATCACTCATAGGCAAACATATTGGTATATATATAGCATGCATTATTTTCAAACTCTGGAGAGCCAAACTATGGATGGCAAGACTGCAGTTAAAAAGCAATTTATACATATTCAGTTAGTGATAGAATTGGCTTTGTTTGATAGAGCATTACTTGAGAAGCTGTGGCTATAATCCCTGATTTAGAAGAGCTGAGACTCCAATGTTCTACACAAATTTGGAAAAACAAAATGTCAAGTATTGCGTTATATACGATAAAAGCTAGGTGCTGTTCTCATCTGAATATTTTACACCACTGTGTGGAATCCAATGACAGGACAGGGTTCCTCAAAGTCTGGCCCCTGAACTAGTTGCATCAGAGCGAAAGTAGGAGGGAAGTATACTTATAACTTGGTAGGAACTGCTGATTCTTAGGCCTGCCACAGATTTCCCCCATCAGCCTCTCAGGATCTGCGTATTTAAAAGGCCCCAGTGTGTTTCTTATGTGGGGAGGAATTTGCAGAACTGCAATAAGATCAGAACAGACATAGTACTTCCTGTTTGTTTATTGGATGTGATTTAAATCCCCTTTTAACAGAAAAGCAGCGGGGTGCCTCTTCAGAACAGAGTCAATTACATGTAAGAACATTTATTCCAGGCACAATTAAGCACTGATGAAAGTTGCTAATCTGTGGCAAAAAGAGTTTTGTGCCGGGTCTTCTAATAACTATCTGTGTGGCCTTGAACCAGCCACTTAACCTCTCTGGCCTCAGTGTTCTACCCGAAGGGCAGAAATGAGAGCATTGCCAAATGACCACTGAGACCCCTTCTAGCTGGCACATTGACTTTAAAATTCTATAGATTTATTTTTCTGGAGCATGTGGGGCCTATCATATCTTGCTAGTGAGTTAGAAGAAAATCATTCCCTCTTATTAGATGGCTCACCTTTATTCCAGAAGAACGGGGCTTCTCACCCTTGGAGGCACATGGACATTGCATGGGAGCTTTTAAATCCTGATGTCCAGGCTGTGCTCAGATCATCTAAATCCAAATCTCTGGATATGGGACCCTGGCATCAGTATTTTTTCTAAGTTTATTTATTTATTCTGAGAGAGAGAGAGTGAGAATGAGAGAGAGAATGCAAGTGGGGAGGCAGAGAGAGAGAGAGAGAGAGAGAGAGTGAGTTTCTCAAGCAGGCTCCATGCTATCAGAGCGAGCACAGAGCCTGATGCAGGGCTCACACTCACAAACCATGAGATCACAACCTGAGCCCATATCAAGAGTTGGCTGCTTAACCCACTGAAGCACCCAGGTGCCCCAATCAGTATTTCTTATTAAAGCTCCCCAGGTAGTTCTCACGTGCAACCTAAGTTACTGAACATGTAGCCCAAAAGTTACTTGATCTTGAGAGTGACCTGCGTAGCTTGTTAGAAGTGTGGGCTCTCGGGCCCCTGTCTTCAACATTCTAACATTCTCATGCATTGAGCCTGCCATAGGTCCTGGGAATGTGTGTTTTCAATAAGCAAGCTAGGTGAATGTTGTGATCTGGTAAATTTGGCAAAACACCCCCCAGAGATTTGCTTTAGTACATCAATCAGAGTCCAGTGTGGGGGCAGGATTACCAAGAGTCTTAAGGAATAAGGGCTGTAGAATAAGAATAAGGAAATACACTTGAGGGAGAAGCTGGAGAAGTGAGGGTCTGAAGGAATAAGAAGGTGCAAAAAGAAGTCTCTAACCAGCCCTCCCGAAGCTCTGGTGAAGTAGGAGCTTGCGTGGAAATGTGGGAAGACAGGTGTCCTAGCCCCTGGCGGAGAAGCCCATGGAAGGCAGTTGTCCCAGAGTCTAATGTTGGCCCTGAGGTCGCTGGGGATCTGCAGGGTCAGCAGCGGGGGAGAGCAAGGAAAATCATGAGTCCACATCTTTCCTTGGCCAGCACTTGAGAATCGCAGGCTTGTGTTGTGCTCAAGTCTGACTCAGTCACAAATCACAGGATCTAGAAAACCCAGCTCCTCGTTAGCCAAATTGACCCAGTAATCAACCAGGACCCTTAGAAAATGGCCTCTTTGTCCTCTTAAAACTGTGCGTTTTCACAACTGGGGTTACTCCTCTCTTCTCAGTCCTTAAATTGTACCCACTCTAGTAGAGTCCACTCCACGAATGTGTTGTTCTCCTGTGTTGGAATTGTCCTTTATTCCAGGCTCCGGTTTTTCACTTTTCACTCGTCTCCTGCCTGCCTTATGAAGCTCACCTAAATCTTTTGGTCCATATTTGGACAGGCAAGAAGTCTGTAGTCTGCTTTCATAAGTCCTCTCTGTTCTGTAAGAGTCACGCTGTCAAGATGGACATGATTACAGGCGTCTCCTTGTTTCTTTACTGAAGACACATCCATCCTCTTGGCCATGTATAGGTGATCCCGGCCTTATGGTTCTCTGCTCCACGCAAGCCCAGAATGCGACTGGTGTGGCATGAGCCTTGTAGGAATAATTCGTACTTGGCGGTTTGAAATTTTCTTGATGCTTTAATGGAGGGGTGTTTCTAAACTAGGTTTATGGATAAGCACATTGTTTGTATTCTTAGCCCACAGTTTGCTGCATAATCTGCCTTTTCATGCAACAGTGGCTTCAGGGAAGTAGGGAACAATAGAAGGAAAACTCTAAATGTTCAGGAAAAGGTGATGGCAAGAAAAATCCAGCCTGAGGCAGAGAGTGGGGGAAGAAAGCCGGTGCAGAAGGAAGGAGAGAAAGCATCTTTATCATTAGCAAGGCAGCACAACATTTCCATCACATAATGTCTTACCATATGTGATGAATTTCACCAGTAGTATCCGTAAGGTTTGCTTTATTCCAAGTGTGGACTGAGAAAGGGAAAGTTCTATTACAATTCCAGAATTTATCAGTGGCCTGAGCAGTAGGAAATGAGGTTTCTAGACAAAACCCTGCAACTAATGCATGTGACTTGGAGCAAAGTGTTTCTGAACTTCGGGCCTCTGCTTTCTCATCATTAACTATGGTCCTTGGACTGGATTAGTGATGGCATATTAACAGCCCATAGGCTACGTATGTATTTACTGATATTCCAGTTAGGGCCTTTTCCCCCCACTTTTTTAAAAAAAAGACTAAACTCCAGATTTTTTTCAGATGTCATTTGTTTTTCTTCTAACGTCCTTTCTTTATCTCATGATCCAACCTAGGGTACCACTGTGCATGTAGTACAAGGTATTTTTTTTTTTATTTTTTTATTTTTGGGACAGAGAGAGACAGAGCATGAACGGGGGAGGGGCAGAGAGAGAGGGAGACACAGAATCGGAAACAGGCTCCAGGCTCCGAGCCATCAGCCCAGAGCCCGACGCGGGGCTCGAACTCACGGACCGCGAGATCGTGACCTGGCTGAAGTCGGACGCTCAACCGACTGCGCCACCCAGGCGCCCCAGTACAAGGTATTTTTTAAATTGAATTGTCAGCTCTTGAAAAGTAAAATATTTTACTTAAGAAATCTGGATTTCACACATCCTTTGAAAGCTCAGGGGTTCTAATGACTAGAGTCCTGTGTGCATCACTTCATAAGCTTGCTTATAGCAGTGAAAAGCAACCGAGTCACCAATGACTGCCCTTTTGGATAGGATGTGTGCACCTCACTTTGCCACAGGGTCCTCTCCTCTCTCTACTTCCACCCAGACAATAGGACTAGGTGACAAGCCATTAGCTCGCCTGGAACTTCCCGTGGTAGTGTGGTTGGTCAAGTGACTATGGATCATTCATTGTACAGATACCTCTGTGAACAGTGAGAAACTATAAGGAAACCCAAGAAGACATCATGTTCCAAAGAAAAAACAATGGGCAATAACAAATTTGAGAAAACCAAGATACGTTGAAATAAACAACCCACTTCATTCATTTCCATGAGCTTCCTGGCCTCCATAGGTATTTTGGGGTGAAACCCTGGGCAAGAGCAGCTTTTCCATTTCCTTCCATTTTGGCCTTTTGACGAAGTGGTGTTGTGCTTAGTACACAGTAATGATTATTATTACCATCATTATGTTATTATCATCCCACTTTGCTGACTCCCAACAGTAGCCTCATAAAAAAAACCCTGATCCCAGAATGCTTTGCAGTTATGCAAAGATTTGTGCATGGTGAAGACTATTAGGGGGAAGTAGCTTGTGGAATTGATTAAGCATACTTTATATAACTCGAGGGAAAAATTAGGACTACATAAGCAAAAGTTAGACAGATGTTATTCCACTACAATGAAGGCCTTTCTTATTTTCAGAGATACAAAGTAACTGAATAGGCTGCTTGTCAGGTGATCAGCACCCTGTCCCTTAGGTTGTTCAAGCAAAGACTAGATGATTGTCTGTCAGGGATGCTGTAGGTCTCTTGTCCAGATATGTAGCCATGAGGTAGTGCATTTAAATTTTTACTTAGGGGCGCCTGGGTGGCTCAGTCGGTTAAGCGTCCGACTTCGGCTCAGGTCATGATCTCACGGTCCGTGAGTTCGAGCCCCGCGTCGGGCTCTGTGCTGACGGCTCAGAGCCTGGAGCCTGTTTCAGATTCTGGGTCTCCCTCTCTCTCTGGCCCTTCCCTGTTCATGCTCTGTCTCTCTCTGTCTCAAAAATAAATAAGTATTAAAAAAATTTTTTTTTACTTAAATGAAATGTATAAAACAGCTCCTGAATCACACGATCCACATTTCAAGCGCTAATAGCAATAACCACTAGTGGGTAGTGGCCCTTTCACTGGATAGCACAGGCAGAGAACATTTCCGTTATCACAGAAAGTTCTGGTGAGCAGCACATTGTAGAGGGGTGTCCTGCTCTGGAGTTCTGAATCTGATTACCTGGAAAGGTCAATCCAGGAAGCATGGAACAAATGTAAAGAAGGGACAGAGATACTGAGTATACTGAGTGGCTGGTGCTGAGCCTCAGTTTCCCCAGCTCAATAACTAAAACTTGCCTCAGAGTGTAATTATGAGTATAAATGGATAAAATTCAGGCTCAGCACCTGGCAGAAAGTGGGACATCACACACTTGCTCGGTTCTTTCTTAAGCTGAAGGGAAGGAATTATGTAGAGCCAGCCATCTCCAATAGAGTAGAGCCTCCCTCTTGTGTCAGCTTCCCCCCAAAAAACCAGTAGCTACCATCAGAGAACATATAACCATGTACCCGACTCTAAGCTAAACTCCTTGCATACAATATCTCATTTAATTCCTGCCACCGTCCTGGGAGTTAAGTACTCACGCTGTCCTCATATTGAGGAAACTGAAGTTTACAGAGTGTGATCTACTCACAGTTATAAAGGGTATGGATACAGAATTCAAACGCAGATTCTTTTGACTCAGAATAATTCTAACTTCTAACAGTTAATATATATAGATTACTACCTATGACAGATACTGTGCCAAGAACATTAATACATCATGCCATTTAATTCCTATATCTGTTTTGTAGGTGAAAATTTTTTGAATATTCAAATGCTTTGTTTTTAACCATTCTTACACAAAACAGACACAACTTTGTGGACCCAGGTCTCTCTAGTACTAGGTATTTGCTATGTGCCCAGCCTAGCCTCCTTGTTTATAAGATAGATGAGCAGAATCTTTAGGGGTGATGTCCCTGTGGTCTTTGTCACACAAAGATGAAGATAACAGGGTGGCTGCGTGGCTTAGTCAGTTACGTGTCTGATTTCGGCTCAGTTCGTGATCTTGCAGCTCATGAGTTCAAGTCCTGCAAACTCACAACTGGTGAGTTCCAGCCCCACATCAGGCTCTCTGATGTCAGTGCAGACCCTGCTTTAGATTCTCTGTCTCCCTCTCTCTGCGCCCCTCCCCAATTAGCGCTGTCTCTCTCAAAAATAAATAAACATTTTTTAAAAATACCAATATTTCTCTCCCCTTCCCAATGATACTATAAGCCTTTAGTAAACAAGAATTATATCTGTAACATTTGTTTCTTCTTTTTCTCTCAGAACTTACACAACACGCAAGGATTAAACAAGCATTTGCCTAATTATATGGAGCTAAATCTTCTAAATGGACATACTGACCGAGAAATGTTTCTTATTTAGCAACTTACTTCAGTGAAAACGTACCCATTTTCATGAAACAGAACATACTCTCATTATGTATATATTCATTATCACTTGAGCGATTGATAGATGGGTCTTGTCAAGATGGAAAGATCTTCTTTTCTCAGAAAGATAACTGGGACCATAGGGGACGCAAAAAGCATTAAGTTGATATAGGACCCATCGGTAATTTTTTGTTTTATTTTATTGTTGTTTAATTCCTTAAAAAGCTATGACATTTGTTTCTTTGTTTGTTTAAGACAGTTTTCACTCCTTCTATTGTAAAAGATCTCCCCAACCCTGGTCAGTTTCTCAGCAAGTTTCTCTGCTGAGCCAGTCGGTTAGAAAACTCCAATGAGCTCAACAATTGGTTAAGCAAATGTTTCTGAAGAGGCTGAGGCAGAGGAAGAGAGTAGCTGTTAGCAATTACACGATTTCCAAGCTTTCTGATTCATTGTTGTGCAAAAAAAAAAAAAATTAAAGGTGGAATGACCAGGCATTTTTGTGTCCCTGCTGGAGATTTTAATGTTCCTTGGGTTTTGTGGATTTCCATTTCTATTTGTTCTGGTTCCCAAGGAATGCTGAAGAAGATGTTCCATTTTAGTTTAGATTTTTGAATCTTGGAAATTGGAGAGAGGATTTTTCTTTGAGAGATGACAGAATGATATCAGATTATGAAAAGTCTTCAAATATTACATGCAAGTGCTTAGATTTACTTTACATGTTGCTTTATGTGCTTTGTTGCTGTTTTTACAAAAGTATTATAGATTTATTAAATAGACTGTCTTATCAGCAGTTTGTTTGGGTGATATTTTCAGGGAGCCAGCATTCAACAAAGCTGTTTATTCTTACCATGGTAATAAAGCTGGAAGTCAAAGATACCTGTATCCAGTCCTATGCCCAGAATTATTAACAGATGTGTGTATTTTCAGACATTTTTCTATACTTATGTGAGCTCTCTGTGTACATAATTTTGGCTTGGTTTTTTTTTTTTAAATAGAATCATTCTAGTTCTATATCTTTTTATTTTTTTTTATTTTAGAGTGAGAGAGTGCACACAAGCAGGAGAGGGGCCTAGGGAGAGGTGGAGAGTGCAGTGGGGGGAGGGCAGAGAGAGGGAGAGAGCTAGTGAGGGAGGGGCAGAGAGAGAGAGGGAAGGAGAGAATCGTAAGCAGGCTCCACACTCAACACTGAGCCCCATACAGGGCTCTATCCCACGACCCTGGGATCATGACCTGAGCTGAAATTAAGAGTTGGGTGCTCGACCAAATGAGCCACCCGGGTGCCCCTAGTTCTATATCTTAATTATCCTTACTTTTGTATCCTGGATATTGTTACATGTTTTCTTATTGAGCTGATAATAATATTCATAATTAAAATGCCAGACACAGCCAATAATTATTAAGGACATGCCATATATCAGGTTCTATACTCTTATATTTACATTAATTATCTCATTAACATTCCAATCCACCTGAAGCATTATCCCAGTTTTATCATTATCTCCATTTTATAGGAAGGGCCCTTGGAGCTTAGACAGGTCCAGTAATTTGCTCAAGGATACATAGCTGATAGCTGATGGACCCTCTCAAACACTATAAAATATGGCTTCACTTCCTAAATGGTTGAATATTAATCACCTGGGTGTCTTGTTATTCACCTACAACTTCTACTGACCCAGGCCCCATTGAGACTGCCCCATCCCCACCCCCTGTCCCTAGACAACTCTCTGTCTCCATCACTGCTCTACCCATAGCCCTCAGATACATGTGCTGCTGATGAATGAATGCTGCCCACCCCTCTTTTTATAGCCTTTGGAATTATAGCCCCTGTGGCCCAAGTTAGTGATATTGTTATGGTTCTTGGATACAGTTGTAGAAAACTCACCACAGCATCATGGAATAGACAATAATCCTTGCACGACTGTTAAAGCTCTTGGCGCCCATCGAGTGATCTGAATTGATTTTCTGTTTCCAGACCTAAATCTACCTTTAACTCAGCCTAAGGCAGAAGTTGCTTTAACATATGGAATTAATTGGGTATTCTCTTCTCTTATGGGTATGGCCAATCCACCACTAAAATATAACTGGGTCTTGCCACTTTAACAGAAAGTCTTTTTCTTGCGTGAATTGGGTTGACAGCATAAACTTGGTGTCCAGTGCACAATTTCCTACTCTTGAACCAGACACATATCACTTATAAGACGCTTCTCCTGGGGTGCCTGGGTGGCTCAGTCAGTTGAGCGTTCGGCTCAGGTCATGATCTCACAGCTCATGAGTTCAAGCCCCGCGTCTGGCTCTGTGCTGACAGCTCGGATCCTGGAGCCTGCTTTGGATTCTGTGTCTCCCTCTCTCTCTCTGCCCCTAACCGACTTAGGTTCTGTCTCTGTCTCTCTCAAAAATAAATAAACATTAAAAAAAAATTTTTTAATAAAAAAAATAAAAATAAAAAATAAGACTCTTCTCCTGAAGATACTTCCTTTTTTGATTTAAGTAGACTTCACGCCCAGTGCAGAGCCCATCATGGTGTCTGAACGCATGATCCTGAGATCAAGACCTTAGGTGAAATCAAGAGTTTGGACACTTAACCAAATGAGCCACCCAGGCACCCTGATAGTTCCTTTTTTGTTGTTCACCTGTTGTGCATGTATGAGAAGTTTTTCCTATATGTTCTGTGGTAAAAGGCAAATACTCTTAAAAGCACGTTTTTCAGAAATTGCCAAAAAGATTCCAGTAACTCTTGGGTTTTAACATCTGTGGTAGGCAGAATAAAGTCTCCCCCCACAAACTGCTACGTCCTAATCCCTGGAATCTGTGAATATGTTGCTAACTGAGAAAGGGAAACTAAGGTTGCAGATAGAAATAAGGTTGTTAATCTGCTGATTTTAGAGAGATTATCCTGGATTATCTGGGTAGCCGACTATAATCACAGAGGTCCTTCAAAATGGAAAAGGGAGGGAGAAAAGAAGATTTAAGTGATAGGTTGTGAGAAGGACTCAATCTGTCACTGATGGTTTTGACAGCAGAGGAAGGAAGCCATCAACCTTGAGAAGGTGCAAAAGACTAAAGCATGCATTCCCCCCGAGAGGCTCCGGGAGGTAACGCAGCCCGGCCAGCACCTTGATTTTAGCCCAGTGAGACCCATGTTGGACTTCTGAACTACGCAATGTCAGATAATAAATTCGTGTTGTTTTAAACCTCCAAGTTTGTGGTAATGTGTTAGAATAGTAATAGGAAAGTAATATAGCCAGTAAATACCCCTTCATAGATTACCACATCATGGCAGGAGCTCAACTTTGTTTCACTGTCAAACCAGAAGGTTTATTTCATCAAAGGAACTACCTATTTTCATAATGAGCCATTCTGTAGGTTCCATTAGTGGGGACCTTGATAGAAGACATTTCAACAAAACATGGACAAATCGAATGAGAAAACTTAAATCTTTGCTCCCTTATAAAATTTTACATCAAGAGGGCTCACGGGTTTACCGTTCGTGTTGATAGTTGTGTGTGTTTTTCAGACCCCAGTTTATATTTTCCAAAATTGAATCCATGCCGCTGTCGTATTCACAGCCATGCAATACTGCTGTAGATCCTCCCCCAACCCCCTTGAACGATACAAGTAAATAACCAACTTGAGTGGTTCTTCAATTCCATGCTTCCTAATGCTAAATGACATGGTGATTTCGTGGAAGAATATTTATTCAACACATCCTCTTGGAGGCCTACAACATCCAGAGAATTCTAACTATATCACTAATAGCAGCCGTTTTGAACAACCAGTTTAACAAATGCAAAGCATTTATGGTTAACAATGTAAATGCTTCGTAGAGCATAGGTGCTTATCCTCTGTGCAAGGCTATTTGCCTAGTTACGGCCATAGTATGTGACATGATATACGTCATGGAGTCCCAGCACTGTTGTTGGCATAACTAATTCAAATTTTCCTCCCAGAGTAGGATGCCAACTTCACTTGTCACCCAACACACATTTACAAACAAAAGGGCCATGGCTGGAAGGAAGGGGCAAAATTCACATTATTCACACTCAATGGCTATGTCACTGAGTGTAAATTTTTAAAATCACAACTGTTCGCTCAGTAGGCTGAAAATTTCAAATCAGTATCACTAATATTGTCATAGTTAGTCATTTAAAATACTGTCTGTATATATAAGTATGACATATGCTACTATTTAAATTCACAGCTTGGCCTCATATGAAGACACAACAATGCTAAAATCACTGACTCATATGGAAATGCTTACATTTTGTTCTAAAACAGAGATCACTGTACTATACGTTAGCATGTTGACAACATATTGCCGCCATGAAATAGGCTTTACAGTATCCCAATGAAAACTAAAATTTATGAATATCAGTTATTATTCATTGAACATTAGAGCTAGTGAGAGTCTTTTAAATCCAGAAGTTTAATGTTCACAAGGCATAATATTTCTAGTATTTTCTGCCATGATGATAAAAGTTTGGTATGATTTTAGGCTAAAGAAGTAATAAGATGGAGCACCTGGGTGGCTCAGTCAGTTAAGCGTCTGACTCTGGATTTGGGCTCAGGTGTTGATCTCACCATCACGAGATCAAGCCCCGGGTTGGGCTCCATGCTGAGTGTGGAGATTCTCTCTCTCCCTTTCTGTCTGCCCCTGCCCGGCTGGCACCCACATATGTGCGCTGTCACTCTCTCAAAATAAATAAATAAACGTTAAAAAAAGGAAATATTAAGGCAAAATACAATTTTGGTGGAAACTCAAACTTAATTACTGATATCTGAAGAATGATATCACGGATTTATTCGGGTATTTGAATAATTGTAGACGGGTAGTCAGTCTCCACTGGCTGCCTCCAGAAAGTGTTGAGCAAACATAAACAGATTAAATTGTTGCACAACAGTCTTGGGTAAGACCTAAGAAATGAAAAGAAAGAATCAATGTGTCTGAATATACACTATTTGCAACCTTCAGTGTTGTGTAATTTTGCATATTATTTAATTTATTTGTGATGCAAAAAAAAATGTGTCTTATTATTGTTTTACATGGGAAACTTGGTTTCCAAGAAAGTAACAAATTTCTTTGAGTTACGAAGTTGGTGAGTAGCAGAGTTGGCTAAATCCAAAATCAATTTGGATTAAATAGTATGAGGCGGATAGTACTGTCCCTAGTTGATAGCTGAGAAGACCAAACCTCAGAGAAGCTGAGTGACTTTTCTAAGGTCTCATAGCTAGTACATGGAAGCATGGCATACTCTTGACCTCTAAGCTATATTGTCCTACCGAGAGAGGGCAAAGAAATCTTATGTCTTCCAGACATTTCCTGAGAAACAGTAACTTGAAGGAAACATAAACCAGAAAATACATTTGTAATTTTTAAAATGCCTTCTGCCTGATTTTCTTTGGAAGACCTACCCTCATTCTTATTCTGGTTCTTTTGAAAGCATTGGCTCATTTTCTTGCCTAGAATAACTAATGCAATTCTCCAATGCATCCCCAAAGAAAGGCAACTTCTAGCTTCTTTCCATCTGGGTACCCACACTAAGGTACAGGTACCTCACCGTATTTTTCAAGGTCACAGTGATGCCAGTGCAAGGGTTTTACCTATTTCCCTCCACGCCGCAGACTGTTGGGCATTGGATGGTTTCCATCTTGTTCACCAGGACCTGAGAACTGTTTGCAGTCCATGAACTTGGGGGACTCAAAAGCACGAGCTACCAGAAGTTAGGAATCTTGGAAATGAAGATTGCACAGTGTGTTTAAAAAAAATTGTTCCCAGGAATAAGCTGAGAAATGTACCCAACGGGACTGGGAGGAGGGACAACAGGAAGTAGAATGACCAGTGTAACTGGAGGCGTGGTTACTATTTGCCGCCTCCACTTTAAGTAAATCAGCCCTTAGGACAGAGAGAGCTAGCAATAAGCATATCCTGAGGTGTTTTTCCTTAAATACAGATTCCTGAGCTCCAGCCCAGACTTGCTGAGTCTGGAATTCTGGGAAGTGCCAGGTAATCTGTCTACTTCACAAGCACTTCCAGTGAATCCTGGCACACCAACTTCAGAAACGGTGATTTGTGGCAATTAAGACCCATAGCAGAGCCTAGGTAATGTGTGTGATTCGAAAGGCCTATCTCTAAACTATAAGAAATTAAGCTACCAAATGACAAGAGCACCTTAAAGGGGAATTTGTAGCAAAGACTTAAAGAGGGTAAGGGTGTTAAAGCTAGGGATGCATTTCAAAAGAAACCTATTTCTAGGAAGATATAATTATCTTATAAGCTGATATGCATGTAACTTTATAACCTCTAAACAAACAAGTTTAGAAACCGAGATACGTACCTAAGAATATCGTAGACTACACATTCTTCGATTCTCTTTTGCCATTGTGGATTTGGGTGCACTTAAGTGAAATAATAACAAAAGTAGCTAGCTATGTGCATGATACTAGTCCAAGGAACTCCCACATGATAATTTTCATATTACCTTTTCAATCTTCATAACAACCTTTTGTATCGTGCTTTCATAGATGAAGAAACTGAGGCACAGGGAATTTAAGGAATTTACCAAAGTTCACACAGAAAGATCCAGGCAGGGATTTGAACCCAGATGTCTAGCTGTGGAGATTCTCTGCTACATAACACTGTTGGTTGGTTGTTTGGTTGGTTGGTTGGTCGGTCGGTTGGTTTGTTGTTTTTTGGATGACAACCAGCTTGTCTATAAAGGAGCTTTTGCCCTTAATGTTGATCATAAAGCTGAAAGACTCTTTTATTAAGCAGTGGGGTGGGAGAGTCATGATCATTGTAGTTGTGTTTGCTGTAGCAGTAACATGCACTGAGCAAGCACTGTGCTTTGCCATTCATATGCTTCACCTCATGAATTGCCCAGTGAAGTAAGTATGCCTTGGTCCTTTTTGCAGATAGGGAAACTGAATTTCTTTCCGAAGTTCCTCATTGACTGCTAAAATGGCATAGATACTGAATGATGAATCCAGGTTTTGAATGTAGGTCTCTCTGGCCGGAAAGCTCGTTTTCTGGACACTGTATTGCCACTTCTTAGGGAATTAGTGTCAGCACTCAGAAGAGTTCAGACCCAAGACAAATGACTTCCAACACAAGGACCATGTCTACTGAAGTCATGTCTGTACCTGAAATTATTTGTGGAACTCACCACTTACAGAGGAAGGCAAGTTTGGATGCTCAAAAAATGGAACGCAGGAAACATTTTGACCATGATAAAGGTGCAGAGGGGGAAGAGGGAACACCGATGTGGAATAAATATCAAGGATGTGAATTACCATGTAGGACATTTCCAGTAAAGATGCATGGGTGTCCTTTCTGGTCTCCCTCTTGAGGTAGTAGCTGAGCCAGAGCCCTGCTTCAGGGTGAGTGAGTGTAATGGTTTGAATCCTGACCTCCAGAAAAGGCAAGAAGCACCACCCTTCGTATGAACAGAGAAGCTCACAGACCTCCTTTAACATCCTTATGCTGAGTCCCTGTTTTCAGACCATTACACAGTATGGTGCTGATTGGTCTTAAGCAGAAAGATCTAAAATGGAGACGGGGACTTCACTGGGTGGAAATGTAATGACACAGGAAGCAGTATAATGTAATGGATACAAATGTGGTTAATCCCTTCCTTAGAACAAGGCAGTGGTGGCAGAATTTCAAAATAGAAGTTTCAAGGCAAGACAGTGCAAACCCAACTTTGAGTTTTGGACAAGTTCCTTAACCTCTCTTAAGCCTAGATTTTCTCTTTTATAAAGTAAGAACAAGAATAGTACTTATCTCAGATTGAGGGGATCAGATGAAATAATTAAGATGAGTTGCTTAGTGTAGGGTTGGACGAATAGTATGTGCTCAATAAATAGGACCCACTGTTATTATTAGATGCAAGATTCAGCATGAAAAACCTGGAAATGTATCCATGCCCCTAAAGCCAGATCATATTCAAAGATGTTTATGTTCTTACCTCTCGTCAATTATTATACCCTGGCCATTGACCATGACTCATTCAAAGCTTCAAGAACTCATTGTTTATACCTTTAATTTCTCTTTTTTTCTTTCAAATTTTTACTTAAATTCTGGTTAGTTAACATACAGTGCAATATTGATTTCAGGAGTAGAAGTCAGTGATACATACGACACCCAGTGCTCATCCCAACAAGGGCCCTCCTTAATACCCATCACCCATCTAACCCATCCCCCACCCACCTCCCTCCATCAACCCTCAGTTGGTTCCCTATCTTTAAGAGACTTTTAGGGTTTGTTTCCCTCTCTCTCTTTTTGTCTCCCATATGTTCATCTGTTTTGTTTCTTAAATTCCACACATGAGTGGAATCATGTTTATCTTTTCTGACTGACTTTATTTCACTTCACATAACACACTCTAGCTCCATCCACATCATTGCAAATGGCAATATTTTATTCTCTTTGTTAAGCTGACTAATATTTTGGTATGTATGTATGTTCCAGTGTGTATGTATACACACACACACACACACACACACACACACACACACACATTACATCTTCTTTATCCATTCACCATTCATCAGGCAATGGACATTGGGGCTCTCTCCACAGTTTGGCTATGGTTGATAATGCTGCTGTAAAGTACCAAGTGAGGTTCTATGTCAAAGTGCTTCAGGCTTTGCCACTACAGAGATGGTCAGGTTGTCTATTTTTTAAGTCCCAGCTGAACCTTTAAGGGAACAATTTCTGGCACAGAAATCTCCCAGAGCCTAGTGTTTTCTGGTTCCCCCTTTGGAAATGACAATTCTTGTAAATAATCAGAGCCACTCTTGAGCAATTGCAGTCCATTTAGCAGCCCCTTACTTCACTTGATACAGTTGTTTTAGGAAGCATGCAAGATCTTTAACAGTATTGCAGTGATGGAGTGAAATAGAGCAAAAGGAAACAAAAATTGGATCAAATGACTGTGTAACCCTCTGGTCTAATAACAGCTTACAGCGTCCATCAAAGGTCATATGCCATGATTTTTCTCCATCAAATGGCAAAGGATAAACAAGAACACCACAAGTCACCTGTAAGTGAGGAGACAAAGCTGGAAGAACTGTGTTCATCCAGGTGATGCTCCTAAAATCTGAAGAAGGTCAAGCTGGGATTCCTTGGTCCACCAGCTCAGACACATATAAGAATCACCTGAGAAGCTTTTTAAAAATTACTGTAGCCCAGCCATACCCTAGACAAAATATAAGTCTCTCTCTGGTGGGAACCGTAAATTTGTTTGTTTTAAAGCTCTCCAAGGGGTTCCATTGTGAAGCCAAGCTTAGGAAATGGTGCATAAAAGTCATAATAAGGCAGGGGCACCTGAGTGGCTCGGTCGTTTGGGCATCCGGCCTCTGCTCAGGTCATGGTCTTGCAGTTTGTGGATTCGGACCCTGCATCAGGGTCTGTGCTGACAGCTCAGAGCCTGGAGCCTGCTTGGGATTCTGTGTCTCTTTCTCTCTCTGCCCCTCCCCCACTTGTGCTCTGTCTCTCTCTATCAAAAATAAATAAATGTAAAAAAAAATTTTTTAAGTTCTAATAAGGTAGATTGTAGGATAGCAACAGAAAACAAAGGGCAACTGCCTGGGTGGAGGGAGTGGTTCTGTTGTTTGCAAAACTAATGTTCAACATTAATGGCTGACTTAACTGCTGCCTGTGTCTGGTGGTGAAGCAAATTAACTCAAATGCAAACAGTGTATTTATATGAACATAGTCCCATACATTTATTTGAATCCCAAGCAGTGCTCTAAAAGCTAATTACAATGAAAAATATGCCATCCTATGTATAAATATACATGCAATTCTGCCAGTTAGTTGCCTGGAATTTTCCTTTTGTTCACTCTCCCAAGTGAAAAGCTGGGAATTCTATCCCTCCACCCCGCCCTTGTTAAGTACCAGACAAACTGGGGAGCCTTTGAAAATGTGCTCAACCTCACCATTTTCTCCTCTAGTCTCTTAATCTAAATTTACTGGATGAAACAAACCTAATAGATAGACATTAGCTATTAAACTATTAGCTTTTTTTCTGACAACCCAACCTTCTGAGAGTTTGTAAACAAGACTAGCACTGAGCATCATAGAATTTGGTCTATAAGAATAGATATTTTCCACTTCCCACAATTCAAGGGGGTCTACCAACGACCTTATTACTACACCATGAGATTATTTCTCATGGGCCGTAAAGCCCTGACATCTCTCCATGAAATGTAAAGGTAACACAGTCAAAGGAAAGAAAACCCCATTATACAGAACACTGACAGAAGTGCCTCATAAAGACAGCTGGCATGTCAATCTGACAAGTAACCCCAAACTGTCTTGAGATTTTTAGTGTTCTTTGTAATGGAAAATGGAGATTCTAAATTGTCTTCTCTATTCCCTCCTTTGGTTCCTCAGCATCATTTTTAGATTTACTTATTTGCACAAGTGAAAGAGGGAAACAGAACCCCAGTATGTCCCATCTATGCCATGGTGTCTCCACCAACAAACCTTTCACCTAGATCCAAGGGAAATTGGGGACAACAAATCCTTGGGATTGGCTACAGTTTGGGAGCAGAACCTCATCACACATGAATGTATTCTGAATTCGTGGTTTATGCCTATCTTCTATTTTTTCTTCTTTTTATTTCCTCTGTGAGTAACTTCATATTAGAACGAGAACCAGTGTGTGGTGGAGAGTTAAGAAATCATTTAAGGAAAGCATTGGATGAAAATAAAATTTATTGTGTAGGAGATATCATCTCTCTATGGCTATTTTATTAGTTGATATAAACTTGTTTTATCAGATTATATAGCAGAAACTTCACTTCTCCAAAGCAGGTTCTGTGGCTCCAATACTGCTTAGTCAGGAGAAAAACATTCTGGACCATCAGTCTAGTGCATATGTGTGCACACCACCCCCCTCCCTGCCACACCAAATGAAAATAGAACTAAAGAGTCTAGTACGTAAATAATTTTGTAATGGAAGGCCATGAAGCCTGCAACCATTATTCCAGTTGAGATGAGCTTTTGACATATACTTGGATCAGAATATCTTTTATCATGCATGCAAAGATAGAGGTGACATGTTGGCTTGTGTTGCATGTCAATACGTTAATGGTGAAGTTCAACAAAATTGCAAAAAAATAAAGTGCGTTTTTAAATTTTTTGCAAAGAAATTATGTGTGCAGTGAAGGTATATGCCTTTAAACAAATAATTTAAATTAGCAGAATATGGATGAGACCTAGTTTTAAAACTCAGTTGTCAACTGCTTTACGCAGTTGGTTATTAGGCATCTGCAGTCACAGTACAAAGACGATAGTGTCCAGTCTGGTTTCTGAGTGATCTTTCTTCCTTTGCCAATTCTATTTTTATAGCCCTTGTTCCATTTAAATCCTCAATTTCTTAGGGATTTGCCGTCACTCACTCTCACATTGTTTTCAATCTCAATATAAATTGGCTCTGCCTCTTGCGTTGTTTCTACAAATACTCTTCTTGTTAAACAAGAGCTTCTCTTTCTAGGATTCTTATTAAGGATGAACCCATGTCCTTCTCAAAATATTTGCAAGTGCTACACCTTTAAAACCAGGAGAAAGCCTCCCTTAAGACAATAGAGAAGAAAATAAGACCACCCATATGCTTTTAAAACACACAAGAGATTTGATGGCTGAACAAACATTTGTTTTAAATTGCACAGCATTCACAAAAAAAGTTTTGTAGCCTGAATTTAACCAAAGTGGAAGAAAGAGCTGAACTTTAGTTGCCAAAAAAAAAAAAAAAAACAAACAAACTGAATTGCTTACTACTTAAGGAAATAGGTGTTACAAATGAGATGTAGAGTTAATTTTTTTTAAGTGTGTGGGACAACAAAAGCGATGTCAAAACCCTTATAGGTATTAGAAGTTGTCTTCCTGAAGGCACATGGAAGAACCACAACAAAACTCTTAGAAAATTTGAGAATGGTTGATATCCTTGCTGAACCTCCTTCTTCTTTGTGTGTGTTTGTTTTTATTTTTGTTTATTTTTAATTTCCTGTGCTCCATAATCACTGGATAAGTTGTGGGGGTGTCAGGGAGATGGTTGGGAGCAGTTAGAAGCGATGCTTACACAGTTCCCCTTATTAAATGTGTTAGGACACCTGCCATTCAGTTCCAGTTCTAGCCAATGAGTGCACAAACAAGGCAGTCTGGTCCAGCAGAGGGAGAAAAAAAGAAACTCTGCACTTAATTGACTGTCACCATGTGGTTAAATCTTCTGGTATGAAGAAGGTATTTGGGGGTATAATCTTACAGAACACTGATTTTCCTCCCCTCCCACCTCATTCTTTAGCTACCTTTAGTTAGTTATCTTTTCCTTTAACTATAAGAGTAAACTAGTATAATCATCTAGCAATCAATGAAGAAAAAGTATGAACAGGTCAAGCAAGCCAGAAACACTTTGTTTTTCTTACTGACTCTTCTCTTAAGGGAAGACTGTCATTTTTTTCATCTCCCCATCAGGTACCTGTCTGAGCCTTTGTTTCTTCATTGGTAAACTGCAGATAATACTTCTTTCTCGAGGTTTTTGTGAAGCTAAAATGCTTGTAATCCCCCATTCCAGATGTGTAACCTCGATTGCATACAGGATTTAAAAGTAACCAAGTGGGAGATTTAAAAGTAACAGGATTTAAAAGTAACCAAGTAGGAGATTTAAAAGTAACCAAAGCGGCCAATTTGGAGGCAGAAGTGAGCATGGTAAACAGATGAGCAGGGGCTACTTTTTTTTTTTTTTTTTTTTCAGTATATGAAGTTTATTGTCAAATTGGTTTCCATACAACACCCAGTGCTCATTCCAAGAGGTGCTCTCCTCAATACCTGTCACCCACCCTCCCCTCCCTCCCACCCCCCATCAACCCTCAGTTTGTTCTCAGTTTTTAAGAGTCTCTTATGCTTTGGCTCTCTCCCACTCTAACCTCTTTTTTTTTTTTTCCTTCCCCTCCCCCATGGGTTTCTGTTACGTTTCTCAGGATCCACCTAAGAGTGAAAACATATGGTACCTGTCTTTCTCTGTATGGCTTATTTCACTTAGCATGACACTCTCCAGTTCCATCCACGTTGCTACAAAGGGCCATATTTCATTCTTTCTCATGGCCACGTAGTACTCCATTGTGTATATAAACCACAATTTCTTTATCCATTCATCAGTTGATGGACATTTAGGCTCTTTCCGTAATTTGGCTCTTGTTGAGAGTGCTGCTATAAATATTGGGGTACAAGTGAAGCAGGGGCTACTTTTAATTGAAAGTGGGGTACCTAGTCATCCTGGTCCCCAGATCATTATTCCCGTGAGGGCACAGAGGCCCACTGTTGTCAAACATTCTGATACTTTGCAGAGAAACTAGAAACGTAGACCCTTTTTTTTTTAAGTTTATTTATTTTGAGAGACAAAGAGAGTGTGAGCAGGGGAGAGGCAGAGAGAAGGGGAGAGAGGAAATCCCAAACAGGTTTCATGCTATCAGCACAGAGCCCAACACAGGACTTAAACTCACAAAACCTGAGATCATGATCTGAGCCGAAACCAAGAGTTGGAAGCTTAACCAACTCTAGATAATTAAGAATTACCTAAATTCTTAAGTTATTTTAAGATGTCCCTAGGGGTGCCTCGGTGGCTCAGTCGGTTAAGCATCCAACTACGGCTCAGGTCATGGTCTCACAGTTCATGGGTTCAAGCCCCGCATCAGGCTCTGTGCTGACAGCTCAGAGCCTGGTGCCTGCTGTGGATTCTGTATCTCCCTCTCTTGCCCTCCCCCACTCACACTCTGTCCCTTCCCCACTCACACTCTGTCCCTTCCCCACTCACACTCTGTCTCTCTTAAAAATGAATAAACATTTAAAATTTTTTTAAAGATGTCCCCAAAGGTTGAAAATAAACAATCCAAGAAACCCAGAAATTTGGTGTCATTTGTTTGTTTTTAAAATACACCAGGAATCATGTTGATAGTTTTGTGGTCTGGCCAATGCCAGAAGAACATAACTCTGCACTATTTGGAGCTCGTCTAGAGCCTGGCAGCAACACAATGGTTCATTCTCAGGTGAAGATTGACATGCAAGGAAAGAGCAAGACTGTCATCGAGACTGATCCAGACCCTAATGGAGAATAATCAGTCCCAGAAAGCAACAGCATGGAAGCCCAAACTCTGAGTTAATGAGCACTTTGATGAAGAGAGCCAGGTGGGATGGGACGTGGGCTACCAATCTTTGGTGCTGCTTTGGGCATGTGCTCAAAAATGCCATTTATACTAATTGCTTACCACATGACAAATAGCCTAGTATGGAACTGGCAGACGATAAGAAAATGCAGCGTAGAGAAATTTCAGGGCATAGTACAGTAGAGCCTTGTTTTCAGATAGAAGCAAATGAAAGCTGAACTGGAAAAATACAATTTGGGGAATAAACTGCCAAGATCTGATCCAACAAAGGTTGAATTAATAAAATGAAATAGCACAACCAATCAGATGCGGGGGGGGGGGGGGGGGCGCGAGAAGCCAGCACCGAGGAAATCTGTGATTAGAAGGAAGAACTAAAAGACACCATAGGAATAGCCTCTATGAGACACTAAACCCAGGAATCTGTCGGAAAATACAAAAGTTATTTGCAAAACCATCCAGGTTTATAAAGGAAACCGATGTGCAAGATCCCCAGTCTGTCTGCAGGCAGATCTCACACTGGAGATAGTAATGGATTTACTTGGCCTCAATTTCAGTGGGGAAAAATTTGGTCCCTCAGTATGTAAAGTTCACAGTTAACATATCCTTATAGTTTTAAATTGCAAGTTCCCACTACCATTTATGGAGTGCCGGGTGCTGCTCATGAGGAACGTACAGATCCTAGCCTTGAAACTGTGCCCAAGAGAAAATTGTCCAAATAGCTAGCCCCTCTTACACGTGGTTGAAAAATGAGCATTGAGGGTGAAGAAGCATGTTCGTGAACGTTGCATTTAAAACAATGGCAAACAGGGACCGCTTATGCTCAGACCAGACCTGGTTAGGGATATGTACCTTTATGGGGTCTCTTTAATGACTCTAATGCCCCCTGAATTGCAAGCCCCAGAAGGACGTGGCCGCCACTTTTATTCACTGATTGGTGCAATTGTAGCCCTTTAACACAGTGGCTGGGACACAGCAGTCACAGCAAAAATACTTGTGGAATAAATGAACAAGTAAATGAAGTAAAAACTGAATTCACTTGCTCGATCTGGTAACCACCGTATGACGAATAACTACTGTGTTCCTAGCTTTTTTATAATATTACTTATTCTGATACTCTAAGGGCAGAAAAGAGTATGGTTTTCATTTTACAGATGAGGACACCGAGGTTCAGACAGAGAGAGGAACTGAATGAAAGTCACATAACTCCCGAGTGGTGGAAGTGAGATTTGAACCCGACGCTGGTTAATTCTCAAAGCAGACTCCTTTCTGTATTAGTTGTATACAGATGGGCTTAGAGGAGGTGGCTCGAACAATACAAGGAAACAGAAGGCTTAAATCCAGGTTATCTCCTTTAACCCGACTGCTCTTTCTATTAGATCACAGTCCCCATACCTGCTTTGTTTTCCTCCAGGAAACCCTGGCAAACAATACGTCTTGGCTTGTTTTGCTCAGCAACCATCAGCATGCTCTGGCTGTGTAATAAATGTTGATGTCAGAGCTACCGTAAGAGACAGAAGTCTTTTCATTTTACATCAAGACACGAGTCACCATCTGGAAGACCAGATATGCCAATCTTAATTTGAGGCCAGATTTTTAAATCTAACTCCAGTGTGAGGGAAATGCTTATCAGCATTCAAACTGGAAACTTGGGTCATTCTGCCTGGCAAACATTCATTTTCTTAGGACCCTTTTTCATAAGTAAAAGCAAATGGATTCTGCAAACAGCTAGAGCCCATTTCTGCATTAGTTCAGACTCTTGTCTGACAGGAATAGAAACCCACTTGAGCAAGAATAAAACAGAGG
Source organism: Panthera uncia (assembly GCF_023721935.1). Lineage (NCBI taxonomy): Eukaryota > Metazoa > Chordata > Mammalia > Carnivora > Felidae > Panthera > Panthera uncia. The sequence goes on from NC_064816.1 coordinate 34,205,607, forward strand.
GAAGGAAATTTATTATAAGGATATGCAGTGTCTCTTCAAACCTGAGGGCAGGAATGCACCTAAGACTCAGAACTAGACCCAAGACAAGGTCACTCTCCTTTCTGAATCTCTCTTCCCTGCAAACTAGCCTTTTCTGCTTCTCAACTCACATGGTAAAACACAGCTATCCATGCATTTCATGATTAAATTTAGTATTCAGGAGGCCAGCCACGTGCGTGCAGGAATCCCAAATCCCCTTTGGTCCAGCTTGGGTCAGCGGTTGACCCCTGGCCAATCCACTTAAACCAGGAAGCCAGAGGTCACATTTTGCAAATACGGTTGCTTGCACTGTAAACATATGGGTGGAGCAGAGCGGTAAGGGGCTGGTTCCTGTACAGAAGAAAGGGGTGATGGGGAGTGGATTCTTAGCAAGTCAGCTACCTTCGGTGGTCCTCCATACTGTTATCTATACACACATGTAAAAGAAAAATGTCTCTACTGTGTATAGTTTCATACAGAGTAGAATTTGAACGGGGATGTTACTGATTGTAAGGGTTTTAAAAGATTAATGTTTCTTATGATAAACTGGCTCTTTGAGCACTCTAGAATTCAGTATGCCTTGATTCATAAAATGACTATTAAGAACCCCACAACCATTCTGTATTATGTCACCACACCCTGACTGTTTCTAAAGATCACCACGACATGCCAGCACCATGTTAAGCATTCACCTTATGGTATGTATTGATGAAACTCATTTACTTCCAGGTCTCCTAGTTGTTCAGTTACTTATTATGCTTTCTTGTGAGATAAATGTCCCCAGCCCTGCCAGGAACTCCAGCTCAGCCTTTTCATATTATCTCAGCGATCTCACGAGCTCTGTCTCTATACATTCTTTATGGATCGCATTACTTTCACTGCCTCTTATCTCCCTGCCTGCAAAATCAGCCTCCAGTGGAAAAGTAAAAGAAAAGCATTCTCTCCAACCACCTTTCTCTCTTGGTGATGGCATCATGGGCTCTCCATAGGCTAATCACATTTCAAAATAATTGTGTTTGGGGATAAATTTATCTGGTGCTGATCTTATCAAACCCAAATCTTTGTAGAAGGAGGTCCTCTTTTGACATGACTGTGCCCGACGTTTTTTTTCAGGGTTCCCACCTGAACGCTAATCCTCTCCCACATAAATAGCTCTCTGGCCTCCTGTTTTTCACTCTGTCTGCTGCTCAGCCGTTGTCACTGAAAGCGAGAGCTTTTTTCCAAACAGGCTTCGTTTCCATTGTGCATCCTACTCCAGACAGCGATGTTATCACTTGACGGTGTCTATCAGGACTTTCTATTACCAAGCAAATAATTTCTAAATCTATATCAATTAAAATACGGTTCATTAAAAATCATAGGTGGTGGCTTACCTACATAAACCACATTTGAAATCAACTCAGGGAGTATATATTGCATTTGTTCCATACAAGTCACTGAGTAAAAGGAATGGAGATGAATCACATGCTGTCCCTGACCTTACGCCGATCATGATCTACACATTTTGTATATAAATATGCCCCCATCAACTCACATTGGGGGAAAGTCAATCTCAGATGAATGTATAGATGATTTCCAAGGACCACTATGAATCTTTTTTCCTTGTGTAACTTACGTTCATTAAAAACCAGCATAGTATCCGCTCCTTCATATTTAACATTCTTAGCTAATAGTAATAATGAATTTTTTTTGGCGTTCTCTATATATCATGCGCTGTTCTAACTTTGTATACACAAGTCATTCACGTCTGTGGCCATGTTGGAGACCTTTACTGCAGCCCACTCTTTATTTACACATAGGTAGGAGCACCTGGGTGGCTCAGTCAGTTAATCATCTGCCTCTTGATTTCGGCTCAGGCCACAGTCTCACAGTTCATGGGATTGAGCCCCACATCATTCCTCACTGATGGCACGGAGCCTGCTTGGGATTCTCTCTCTCTGCCCCTCCCCTGCTTATCCTCTTTCTCTCTCACACACATAAATAAACATAATAAAAAATAAATAATGTTTATATATATATATGTAAAGATTTGTCTTATCACAGTGCACAGTTGAGGATGAGCCCCTGTGTTTATAGTGCCACCCCCGTCCAAAATGAATGAGAATCTCTGAGCAAGCAGCCCAGGCATCTCTATATTTTTAAAGCCTCCTACAGATACTCACCAGTGAGTATTTGAATACCAGTATCTTAATAAGATGATGTTTTCCATTGATCCTTCATTCCATTTCAATTTGTATCTTTTGTTTGTCCTCTGGTCTTAAGCAGGATATGGACCTTTGAGGCCCACGTGCTCCATACCCATCAGTTATATGCCATTCCTGAAAAGGGACACTTCAGGGCAGAGTTTAATTGCCTTAGTATTTTACCTTGGAATCTAATATCTTGGGATTGTTTCCCAGTACCAGAATTTACTAACTAGGTTTGCTTGGGCAAGATAACCTCTCTCAACCTCAACTTTCTCATCTGTGATAATAATAGAGCCTACCTTACTGGACTAAATGAGATAATGCATGCATCTAGTGTGTTACAAAGAACCGGGAAAGAACTGCCTTTCGCATTGTCCTCTATAGCCTTTTGCTTGTCATTTTAGAAACATTTCCAGTGACTACAAAACCACATAAATCCTGGTCAACAAGTAACGTTGTTGGTTAACCAAGTTATTTTGTGTTTTTAAATGAATTGTTGATGACGGTATATTGTTTTTATAAGTGAGTATACGCCATAGTAAACTTTAAAAATTTTTTTAATTCATTTTTAAGGAAGAGAGAGTGTGAGTGAGGGAGGGGCAGGGAGAGCAAGAGACAGAGAATCCCAAGCAGGCTCTGTACTGTCAGCACAGAGCCCAGCATGGGACGCAAACCCACCAACCATGAGATCATGACCTGAGCCAAAATCAAGGGTCAGCGCTTAAGCGACTGAGCCACCCAGGCACCCCACATAATAAATCATTCTTAAAGTTCTCTTTGACCTGAAAAACTTAGATATGTCCTATCCATCTTCATCAGTATCATCATTAGTTCATTTTCATTCACAGAATTTTACAACATTGAGAAAACTTACAGTGACTCATAGGTAGGACATGTTTCCGAGAAAACAAAGAGCGATGGTCAAAATCAAAGATAAAGCTAATAGAAATTCCTCTAGATTCACCACTTGCCTAATCTACCTCACAATTATGGAGGATGTATTTCCTCAAAATTCAAATACACTAGAGTTTTGTTTGAACTTTAGTTATAGACTGGCTTTCACCTGGCATATAGTTGCATTCTAATGGGTTAGTAGGTCGTAGACACTGCCATAGTGAGTGGCTAAGAGGACAGACTCAAAAGCCTGAGGACGTAGGTTCAGATCCTACCTTTTCAGTTTATTAGGTCTGTAACTTTGATCAGGTTATTTAACATCTCTGGGCCTGTTTAATTTTCTAAGAATGGACATAGTAATAGTTTCCATTTTATGAAAACTGAATGAGCCAATCCATATGAAACAGTACAATATGTAGCGTGTTTTAAACAACTTCCAATATTTGATATTATTAAGTTTATTTATAATATTGCAATTAAGCATATCTATAAACCATTGCAAATTATAGCCTCCAAGCCAAATTTAGCTCATCTCCTGTTTTTGTCAATAACGTTCTCTTGGAATACAGTCGTGCTTGTTATTTGACACATTGTCAGGCTGCTTTTGTGCTGCAATGGCGGTGTTGAGCAGTGGTGAGGAAAGCCACTTGGCCCCTGAAGACTGAACTAGTTACTATCTGGACCTTTACAGGACTAAATTTAATCCCCATAGCATGAAAAATATTTTCTGCCAATAACACTAGGTGGGTACTATCGCTATCCCTATTTTGCATAAGGAGAAGCAAAAATTTAGAATTATTATGTAAAATGCCCAAAGTCACACAACTAGCAAATGGCAAAGAGTGTGGAACTTGAACCACTGTTTTTTTTCCTTTATGACTCAAAATCCACATTTCTAACCATATTTCTCAGATTCACTTAGGTCATTCTTTGATGACAAATAGGGCTTGGGTAGCGACTCCTCTTTTACTTTGTTTCTAATCTCAGAAACAAAGATGGTACAAACAGCGCATGTTTGAAAAGTCCACGTTTGGGCCACCCACCTGCATTTTACCTGCACCAAGAACTCAGGCAGGATGATACATGCTCGATCTAACTTAACAAGCCTGAACAAAGCTAGCCTGGTGACAGGTGTGTTTTCCTGCCTCCATCTTTGTTGAAAACCATCCTCCTCCTTCCAGGATGGAACACTTGGCCTTCACCAACAGTGTTGCCTCCATAAGGCCAGCTGTGTAGCTAATGAATTAATGTTACAGACTGTGGCTTCCTTTCTTATTGGCCTCTTGGATATCTGCTCTGTAACTACTGTAGTAGGTGTGGAGCTAGTTGAAATACCGAATGTCTGAAGCTTTGCCCCCCCCAGAAGCTTATTTTGTTTGAGAAGGTACCATTTTCCTTTGATTCATTTTTGAAATACGTCATGTGCATAAGAATTAGGTCCAGTGAAAGGTTTCCCGTGAGATCAATTTGCAAGAACCTTTAGTTTAGAAGGAAAGATCATTCTCTAGTGTGTATGTTGGTTTGATATGGAAATACATACACTTGCCCTACATGTAGATTGCTAGTGTGCTCCGAATTTTCTTTGTAAAGTCAGAAATTAAATCCATACACCCTGTGCCTTAATGATCCTTTTTTGGTGTCTGCATATAGACACTTTCTTAAGGATGAAGCCCTTAAGCATGAGAAGAATGTGATGGAATGAATCTGATATCTGAACCTTCAAAAAGCTGTCTTTGTTGTTGGCTGAAGGTGGGATTAAAAATTCTGGTGGCTATAAATCCAGGCATTGTATTTCCAGTGATAATTAGGTTTCTTACAGATTTCATATCCTCTATGCTCGACTCCAAATGGCAGTCTGTAGTCCACTTTGCAATGGGGATCTATTTCACAACATTAAGAAAGACATTGTTAGATTGTCAAGTGGCTTTTGGAATTTTCCATTACATTAAAAACCTCTCCTTAGGATCATTTATTAAAGAAAAATTAGGTTTAAGAAGCCTAATGTGGACTTATTTATGCTTTCTTACATTAAAAAGCACCACCTAGACTTTTTTACATGGTAATTTGTCCCAGTGTACCATGGAAATTTTATGTCTCAGTGAAGAGTCTTGGTACAATTTTACCTTGTGCTCAACCTTCAACAAACATTTACTTAGAAATAGCTCTCTGCCTGGCGTTATGCTGGTGCTAGGGAAACAAAAGAATCAGGGTGTATTAGGTCGATCTCTTTTCTCAGATTTTTCTTTTGTAAGTCTTCTTTCTCCTTTCATGCAGGACATCATTTCTTTGCCATAGTTAAGGATCCCTATACAGGGTCATCAGTAGTAAATGCTTCTTCCAACAGTGACATGAAAACTTTCTCTCTCTCTCTCTCTTTTTTTGTTAGTAGAGAGGCACACGGTAGCTTCCTGAGACCTACCTTGCCTTGGAAGGTTATTTCTTATTTTTTTAATATAATTTATTGTCAAATTGGCTTCCATACAACACCCAGTGTTCATCCCAACAAGTGCCCTCCTCAGTGCCCATCACCCACTTTCCCCTCTCCGCCACCCGCTCTGTCAACCCTCAGTTTGTTCTCTGTATTTAAGAGTCTCTTATGGTTTGCCTCCCTCCCGCTCTGTTTGTAACTGGGTTTTTTTTCCCCTTCCCTTCCCCCATGGTCTACTGTTAAGGCAGGATTTCATTCTTTCTCATTGCCAAGTAGCATTCCATTGTATACATAAACCATATCTTTATCCATTCATCAGCTGATGGACATTTAGGCTCTTCCCATAATTTGGCTATTGTTGAAAGCCAACATTGTTGAAAGCATCAGCATTCCTGTATCCCTTGGGTAAATTCCTAGCAGTGCTATTGCTGGGGCATAGGATAATTCTATTTTTAATTTTTTGAGAAACCTCCACGGTGTTTTCCAGAGTGGCTGCTCTAGTTTGCATTCCCACCAACTGTGCAAGAGGGTTCCCATTTCTCCGCATCCTCTCTAGCATCTGTAGCTTCCTGAGTTGTTCGTTTTAGCCACTCTGATCAGTGTGAGGTGGTGTCTCAGTGTGGCTTTGATATATATTTCCCTGATGATGAGGGACATTGAACATCATTTCATGTGTCTGTTGGCCATCTGGATATCTTCTTTGGAAAAGTGTCTATTCATGTCTTCTCCCATTTGTTCACTGGATTATTTGTTTTATGGGTGTGGAGTTTGGTGAGTTCTTTATAGATTTGGAATACTAGCCCTTTATCCGATATGTCATTTGCAAATATCTTTTCCCATTCCATCAGTTGCCTTTCAGTTTTGTTGTTTCCTTTGCAGTGCAGAAAGTTTTTATCTTGATGAGGTCCCAGTAGTTCATTTTTGCTTTTAATTCCCTTGCCTTTGGAGATATGTCGAATAAGAAATTGCTGCAGCTGAGGTCAAAGAGGTTGTTGCCTGCTTTCCCCTCAAGGATTTTGATGGTTTCCTGTCTCACTTTCAGGTTTTTAATCCATTTTGAGTTTATATTTGTGTACGGTGTAGAAGGTGGTCTAGTTTCATTCTTCTGCATGCTGCTGTCCAGTTCTCCCAGTACCATTTGTTAAAGAGACTGTCTTTTTTCCAGGATACTCTTTCCTGCTTTATCAAAGATTAGTTGGCCATACATATGTGGGTCCAAATCTGGGTTCTCTATTCTAGTCCATTGATCTTTGTGTCCGTTTTTGTGCCAATACCATACTGTCTTGATGATTACAGCTTTGTAGTAGAGGATAAAGTATGGGATTGTGATGGGGAGGTTATTTCTAATATACCCTCCATTCAGCGCTATGTTTTCATGCAAAAACAATGATAATATTATATTCTTTTTGGTATCTAAGTCCTTTCTGGCTATATCATTAAAAGTCATTCATGAGATTCAAGGTAACATTTCCACATTCCACCAAAGGAACTCACGTTATTTTATAAAAGAGTGTTAATCATTTATCACATTACAAGCATACGCTATATAGTTTGAAGAGGCATATTCAGTATATGAGTACATTGCTATTTTTAGAAATCAAATAAAATTCCTATGTCTTAACTCACATTACCAAAACTAGGGCCAAAGGAATCTTGGCTGGAAGAGATATGCAAAAAAACCCAAAAAACAAACAAACAGAAAACAAAAAACAAAAAAAAAGATTGTTAGAAGAGATTTAGGGAAGCATATGCCATTGAATAAATGCATATTAGCATCACTAGATTTAAATCTTACCTTTATCAAAAGGTAGTATGGATTTAAAGGAAAAAAAATGGCTGACATCACTAAACTAGGTACTAAGCTTTTATTAATGAAACCCACAAGCACATTAGCGATTTTAGTAACCACATCACACAGAGGGCTCATTCAAAATTCACCATCAATTTAAACCTCTCTTTTTCAAACCACTGCAGTTGCTAAGCCTCTTTTCCATCTATACTTAGGGACTTGTTTCTAATATGTCGTGTCTAACATTTATCTCTCTTGCTTCCTTCTAGCTGCGTTCAGCTCATTATCCCACCTGCAGATTTCTTTTTGGATCTTCCCACCAGTATCTTAATTTGCTCCCCAGAATAAATCCCCATCACCTTCAGACTTAGATAGCATGCCACTGTTCATGGTACCACATTCCTCTGGACCCCTTTGGTCCCATATTCTAAAACTGTACAACTGACAAACAATGACACGAAGCCAAATCAATCTTAATAAAGACCTGCTCCTTTTTAAAAGTTTGTGGCCATTTGATTTTTTAAAATATAAACGTAGACAGCAAAAGAAGCCTTTTGAATGGTCATTCTAAAGCTTAACAATTAGCCAACAGCGCCATCACAATGGAATATAGATCTCCATGTGATTAGCCATTGATGCTTTAGCTTTACTTCAAAAATCCGTTTTGGAGAAAATTAGGTTGTAATTGTTTGCATTGTTAAGTGATATTTATCTGGGAAACTAGCCCAAGAGAATTATCGTACATCGGTGATTTGGAAAAGGGGTTTTTATTGTGCAAGTTAATAAGCCATAATACAGATCCCTTTATTTGTATTTTTTGCATGATTTTTTCTACAAGGAAAATAAGAAAACTATTCCTGATGATGGACCGAAAGGTGCAAATAACTTTTTAATTAAAAATGAAATTGTGCATTCTGCCAACTAGCGTATAGTCTGTGCTGATAAGGACAATTCTATATTTCCAAAGTTTGGGACTGTAGATAGTACGAGGGAACAATTTCCCTTCTTCCCTTTCTAGATGTTTTTGGCTGGCCTATTAATTAAATTGACGTAGTACAAATTAATGGAGAAAAACGAGTTGTATTTTGGGTATGCAGGAGCCCCACAAGGATGGGGGAGGCTCAGACACAGTCAGGCAATGGAGGCTTATATGCACACTGAGCTAAGGAGAAGGAGGTCGGGATCTGGGGCTGCAGGGGAGGAGGATAGTGTACAGGAAGACCGGAAGAGCAAACATTTGGTAAACAAATGGTTGTCATGCCATGCAGAGACAGGGGGACACAGAGAGGGATTTGATCTCCAGGCCTTGCTGAGCTTCCCCCAGTTTACCACACCTGACCCATAGTCTGGGTAATTATCCTTGGTGATAGCTGTCTCCCTGGACCTCTAAATTCTTAGAGACAGAAAAGGAGGAAGTAAAATACACTTTGAGTCTTTGGGGCCATGATTGTCTTTAGCTCAGAATAATCCACCTTCTAAAGTGGCACACTTGGATGAGGCTCATTATGAACCCCTTCGGTAGCTATCCTGGAGAATATGTCTGGATAATTTCTACCTTGGATTAAGGAGCTCTGTATGTAGTTGTAAAACTGTCACATACTTTGCTTTGATTTTTCAATAATTCTTTCTAAGCCTAGATATAATAGGTATTTGACAGTGCGTTTTAAGCTCATGTTTGTTTGGGGTTTTTTTTGTTTTGTTTTGTTTTGTTTTTGTTTTTGTTTTTGTTTTTTTTGGTGTAGATTTGTTTGTTTTAACCAGAAGAACACATAAAAGCATTCATCAGTTTGGCCTTGTGGTAATTAAAAATATTTTATTCATTTTTTATATCATCTTCAATAACTATAATATTTTCCTATCTATTATGAATAAGGCTGCCTTGAATATCTTTGTGGATACAGCTTTGTAAACTTTTGCAAAGGTAGTGGTAGAAGAAACTTCTAGAATTCATATCACTGGGTCAAAAGCTATGTCCATTTAAATTTTTTTTAATGTTTATTTATTTTTGAGAGAGTGTGAGCAGGGGAGGGATAGAGAGAAAGGGAGACACAGAATCCGAAGCAGGCTCCAGACTCCAAGGTGTCAGCACAGAGCCGACACAGGGTTCAAACCCACAAGCCGTGAGATGATGACCTGGGCCGAAGTTGGGCGCTCAACCCACTGAGCCACCCAGGCGCCCCCAAAGCTATGTCCATTTAAATAGTGGTAAATACTGCCAAATTCTATTCTTTAAAGACGTCTTCTTGATATTTCCTAATCGTGTTTGAGAGTGTCTGTTTCTGCGTGCCCTCATCACCTCTGGATACCAACCATCCCTGTCATTTTTCCCAAACTGATTGGGGAAAATTATTGCTAGATTAACTTCAGTTTTCTTGTTTTAAAGTGAGGGTCTTTGTTTTTGTTCATTTATTTCTTTGTAAAAAAACCCTATTGAGATGGAGATCTTTTAAAATAAGAAAGTCACAGTGTCCAGTGTTTACTTCTTTTTAAATAATTTGTAAAACGGAAACACAATATACATTAAGAAAAGCATACACGTCATGAGTGAGCAACTCAATGAATTTTCATTACCTGAACTCATTCATATTACAATTCACATCAAGAAATAGAACATTGGCAGCAATCCAGAAGTATACTACTGACCCCAAGGTGACTCTTTCCTAATTTCTAACCCCACAGGTTGGTCTTGCCTAAAACAACAAGCAACAACAACAAAAAACCTTTTTATTTAAATTCATCAGTATACTATATCCTCTTTGATGTCTGGCTGCTTTCATTGACTGTTCGTTACTTCCAGTTTGGGGCTATTATGATTAAACCTCCTATGAGAATTCTGGGACGGTTCTTGCATAAATGCAAGATAAATTCATTATCCTTGGGTATACACCTAGAAGAAGGATGACAGTTTTCCATACAAACTTAAACATTCTTTCATGGTTTTTTTCTAATGTTTATTTTTGAGATAGAGCGGGAGCACGAACGGGGAGGGGCAAAGAGAGAGTGGCACAGAGGATCCAAAGCAGGCTCTGTGCTGACAGCAGAGAGCCCCATGGGGGGCTCAAACTCATGAGCCGTGAGTTCATGACCTGAGCCGAAGTTAGATGCTTAACTGACTGAGCCACTCAAGTGCCCCTAAACATTCTTTTAAAACACTGCTTCAATCATGTCATTTTGCTCAGGGTCCTTAAAATAAACTGAGAACTTTTTAACATGGGTTTTAAGAATTTCACATCAGGTTATCTTTTGACCACTTTCCTTATTCTCATCTATAAAGCACCTTCCTCTGTGTTGACCTGAGTAATCTTCAGCCATCCCAATTCCTTGCAATTATGCTTACAACAAAGCCTCTTTGAACACTACTTTGCCTGGAAATTTTTCAGCTCTCTTTTGCCCTGTTGGCTGAGAAAATCTTGCTCATCGTTCAGGTTTTAAGTCGTTTAGAAAACTTCCCCTTCCCACCAAACTGGAGTTAGGTCCCCTTTAAGGTGCTTATCAAAATCATAGCATTTACATCACTGAACTGGATTTTTTTTTTTTAATTTTCTTTTTTTTATTTTTTTATTTTTTTATTTTTTTAAATTTTTTTTTCAACGTTTTTTATTTATTTTTGGGACAGAGAGAGACAGAGCATGAACGGGGGAGGGGCAGAGAGAGAGGGAGACACAGAATCGGAAGCAGGCTCCAGGCTCTGAGCCATCAGCCCAGAGCCTGACGCGGGGCTCGAACTCACGGACCGCGAGATCGTGACCTGGCTGAAGTCGGACGCTTAACCGACTGCACCACCCAGGCGCCCCTTTTTTTTTTAAATTTTCTGTCTTTCCCACTGAACTGTAAATACCTTGGGGATATTTACATTGTTGTATCCTTTTGCCTAAGGTAGTGATGACAAACAGTAGGTAGTCTTCAAAATATTTGTTGAATGAATTAATGATTGTGCGAAGGAACAGATAAAAGCCACTCATGATCCTCAGGACCCAAAACCGCTGGCTAAAATAAGGACCCATGAAATCATAATTCTTCTACTTGAGTTTCTAGAAACTCTTCCGTACAATGTGTCTCTTTGTGTACATTCACCTGTCCCTTACCTTCCACTCCATCATCGCATACTTACCAAACACAACACTGCACAACATAAGTGCTGATGGTTTTAGACCAATGTGAACAGTAACTTTGTATCGCTTCACTACCATGAATATCTGTCTGTATATGGAAAACCTGAGTTCGAGTCCCGGTTCCAAACCTCTCTAACTGTGCCCGGGGGTAAGCCTTCCTATTTACACAATGGGTAATAACAGAAACTAAGCCTTAAGCTTGTTGTAGGACTAAAAAAACTAAAGTCTGAAAGGTGAAGCCCTGTGATCTACCAATGTTAGCGGTCACGATCGCTCTCACAGCTTGAGGCACACCCTCTGAGATAAAGGAAGAGTGGGACACATCAACCTTTTTTCACTTAGCTGCAAAAATGTTAATTTCTGGGGCGCCTGGGTGGCTTAGTTGGTTTAGTGTGTGACTCTTGAATTCGGCTTAGGTCATGATCTCACAGTTTGTGAGTTGAGGCCCCGCGATGGGTTCCGCTCTGACAGTGCACAGCCTGCTTGGGATTCTCTCTCTCCCCCTCTCGCTCTGCCCCTCCCCTGCCCTTTCTCTCTCTCCCAAAAAAATTTTTTTGTGTTTTGTTTTTTGTTAATGTTGATTCCTGTCTGCCCCTCACTCCACGTATCAAATGCCTAAGGGAAGAGTTGGAGTTTGAATTCAGCGGCATCAGGGTCTGGCAAAGTTTTCCCGTTAAGGGCAGGATAGAACTAGTTTATGCTTTGTGGGCCAAAAGACAAAACTGAGGGTATTATGCAGGTACTTAAATAACATGGTTGAGAGAAAACAAAGCTCCACAAAATTCTTTTTTTTTTTTAGTTTTTTTAAAACATTTATTTTTGAGAAACAGAGCATGAGCATGGGAGGGGCAGAGAGAAAGAGAGACACAGAATCCGAAGCAGGCTCCAGGTTCCAAGCCGTCAGCACAGAGCCCGATACGGGGCTTGAACTCACAAACTGCGAGATCATGACCTGAGCTGAAGTTGGACGCTTAACCGACTGAGCCACCCAGGCGCCCCTCCACAAAAATCTTTCTTGCTGGAATTTAAGATAAAATGACAATCGGGTAGAATTGATTTTCTCTCTAACCTTCCAAGAGAAAGAGCAGGAATGCCCTTCTGCATGCACTAAGCTTGCTCAGTTCAGCGGCTTATGCTTGGGAAGGGGAGAGCTAGAGCCAACAGTGAGTCACCAGGTACGTGGTGCTGACCCTCACCCCTCTTAGGATTGCCAGGAGTGAGCAGGCAAGAGCTAGGGGTCCTGCGTCTCCTCTTCTCCACTTCCTCCTAAATCATGTAGCCCCCATCGCTGTAGGCATCTCTCCAGGATGATGGAGGAGGTAATGATTTTCTTAGGTAATTTTAACCCAGTATTTTTTCTGCCTATTCCTCTCCATGGTCTTTAAAATTAACCCCATTGAGGAGTGCCTGGGTGGCTCAGTCCGTTAAGCGTCGAACTCTTCATTTCAGCTCAGGTCATGATCTCATGGTTCGTGGGATCAAGCCCCACATCAGGCTCTGCACTGACAGTATGGAGACTGCTTGGGATTCTCTCTCTCTCTCTCTCTCTCTCTCTCCCCTTTCTCTGCTTGTGCTCTCTCTCTCTCTCAAAAATAAAAAGTAAATGAACTTTAAAATTAACCCCAATGAACAGATGAGGAAACTGACAGTGAGAGAAATTGATCAAGGATTCCAAGGTTAAATTAATACCAGAACTGGGAATAAAACTGCACCCTGAGTGGTCTGAGTCTGTTTCCTTGGCTGCTGTTTTATATTGCTTCCCTAAGCTTTCAAAGTAGATGTGCTGGAAGAAAAAAAAAAAAAAGTGGTGGATTCAGGGATGAGAGATTGGAAGGTGAAAAGTTGTTGGACAGGAAGGAAGCCATTCTAGGTGGACACAAATGTCTAAGCAAAACTATGGAGTAAAAAGGAGAAAGGCATTCTCTCTGTAAGGCTCTTCCCATGAAGACCTTACATGTTCACAAGTATCCTCAGTTAATAGCATTCTTCCAAATGTCTCTATGCATTATTTTTTTTAATTTTTAATGTTTATTTTTTTTTTTTGACAGAGAGAGAGAGAGACAGAGCATGAGTGTGGGAGGGACAGAGAGAGAGAGGGAGACACAGAATCTGAAGCAGGCTCCAGGCTCTGAGCTGTCAGCACAGAGCCCAACGTGGGGCTCGAACTCATGAACTGCAAAATCATGACCTGAGCCGAAATCGAACGCTCAACCGGCTGAGCCACCCAGGTGCCCCTCTATGCATTATTGATGTTAGCGGAAATTTGGTATGAGCCAACTAGGCCTTCTCAGTAGCTAAAATCCCCAATGTAGACCCTATTAACCTGAATATAATTTGCTGTGAAGAAGAAAACTTCAGACTTAGGTTGAAATTTATGTACTTTTTGGACAGCTTTCCCTAACGTTATTTCATTACAGTTATTAACTTACTTGACTGTTTCTTAAAAGAACTTAAAACTTCAATAGTCATGCTCTGCTTTTTCAAGTGATCACTCACAAATGTTTGCTGTCAAACTGACATCTAACCAAGGAAGAATGGTCATTTCTTTTCATAGGCTTCTCACTGCAGGGCCATTCATTCTTTATGATTTATCTAAACTAGTGCATTTAATATCTTAAAGAATGCGTTCTTTTACATTATGTATAAAAAATATGTCTCTCATTAGTATACATAGCTTAAAAGTCAAAATTGGTCTATTTTGAGGTATTGCTTCTACATTGCTCAAATGACAATGAATCAATGCATTTGGCCATAAAAATGTTAAGGTAACTTTGTGTTACTTTAGATGGAACTGGTTTATTCATATCAGTCAACATAATTAAAACATCAGAAGGGCTGGGGATTAGGGTGTAGTACAATCTGAGTTAGGCTGTACTGAGCAGTTCAGATTTATTACTCCATTTATTCCTTACAGTTACCTTATGAAGAAAGTGTTCCCCTAACCCCATGTTACACAGCTCAGAGAGATTAAGAAATGGATCTGTTTTATGTGATGTATAAGCAGCAAGTTTGAGATTCAAACCCACATTTGGCAGATATTGAGCCCAGGAGGCTTCAAAATCACATGAATGATTTTGCCAATCATTTCATGGCTCTGTTGTTTGGGATTGCTTAACAATATAGCCTCAACCATCCAGTTGACTATGAGTCACTTCAACTGATTCTTGAACTATCAATTGCTAGGGATCGATGTGGTGAGTTATTTGGACTTCACCCGCAGTAAAAGTCACAGAAAATCAGGATCACATTGATTCTTGATCAGTTTCTCTCAGTAAATTTAGAAATATTCAACAATACTTGTAGATGCATAAGCATATGAGTGTAATAAAATTCCAGTCACTTCATAAAAAAGGGTAGAACAATAGCTATAATAATAATAATAATAATAATAATAATGGTAACAAAAATGACTACTTACTTTGAATACTTACTAGGTTCCAGGCACTGTGCTTAATGCTTCCTGTGCATTTTTAAATTTAGTCCTCACAAAGACCCTATAAAGTATAATGTTAGAACCCTAAAACCTTAATTCCTGTGGTATTCTAGAAAGATATTTGGCTTTTGCCTCCTGTTTCTGGCACATAGCTTCTGAAACCCTTGGAAATTGCCAAAGTAATAGAGTATCTTTTGTAGATTAAAGAGACGACTGGTGGCTGGGGGTGCTTAGATAGTTTCAAAATGGGGGCTGGTCACCAGAAAGACTGACACATGATTAGAGGGTTGGAAATTTCAACCTTGCTCCCCTACTTCTTGCAGGGAAGAGGGTCTGGAGGCTGAGTTAATCATCCATGGCCATTGGCTTTTTCAGTCTTGTGTATGTAATGAAAATTCTATAAAACCCCCTAAATGTAAGGTTTGGAGACCTGAGTTGGTGAGCACATTGAGATGCTGGGCAGGTGGAAGCTCCATTCAAAACACTCCACCCATCCCCCATACCGTGTCCTATGCATGTCTTCCCTGTAGCTATTCCCGACTTGAACCCTTTATAATAAATCAGTAAGTGTAAGTAAACTGCCTTCCTTAGTTCTGCGAACCATTCTAGCTAGTTATTGAACCTGACAAGGGGTCTTGGGAATCCCCACATTTATCACCAAGTCAGACCGAAGTGCGTGTGGTTCGGGCACCCCACTTGCGACAGGTGTCTGAAGTGAGGTCATTCTTGTGGGACTGATCCCTTCATTCAGTGGGGTCTGTGCTAACTCCAAGTAGTTAATGTCATAATTTGAATGCGATTGTTGGATATTAGTTTCTGTTGGAGCGTTGGAGGTGTGGTATGAGAAAGAAACCACAGAATTCCCAGTGGCCTACTCATGTACGGTAAAAGGAAAAAGGTATATTAGCACACTTAATAAGTTCAAAGGTAGAGCCAGCAGTATTGAAGCTCAAATGTGTCATGAGGGCTTAGTCCTTTGCTATGACTCCTCTCCACTTTTCTCCATGTCAGCTTGGTCTCACACAGAATCTCCCCAAAAGTCAGCCCACAGCTTTAAGCCCAGCAGAAAAGAAAGCTTCTTTTCACATAGTACTTCCATACAGCCCTCATGTTTAAGTTCATTGAACCACCTTAGATCACAACTTATTCTCAAACCAGTCTCTGTGACTGGGATGGACCATGCAGTTTTGCCTATGCTAGGTCACAATTTCACCCTTGGAGACTTTGCTCACCTGCACTACATGGACTGAAACTAGGGTGGGGTGGTCACTCCCCAGATGATTAACTTGTTCATCAAAGAAGAGGAAATGAGTCATAGATTAGCAAGAACAGTGGATTTCAGCTACAGAAAGTGATAGGCTCCACTATCCCCATTTTATAGACAGCTACGTTAAGGTTCAAGAACTTTAGAGTGACATGTCAGTATCTGCCAGTTACTAAGATATAAAGCCAGTATTCCAGCCAGGAAATCTCAGGGTAGTTATAAAACCACAGTGAATTTCTAGGAACTAAGTCTGCAAGTAAAGAGTTTCAAAAGGAGCTTGTTGCTCATGCTTGTAAACTTAAAATAGAACAGAGAGTTATGTTTGGATTCAGTCAAGTAAAATTACTAACTCTGAACCAGACTCTTAAAGAGCAAAATACATGTTTTCTTATTTGTACAGATCTTATAGATGCTGTTGATTCTTGGAAGATGTCCCGAGTAACTGGAATCAAATGCCAAATGTAGTAGACATTTTTACCTGAAATTGCCTAATCCCTCATCCTTAGTGAGAACATGCACTGGGTAGGTATGAGATGACAGTCACATAGACCCTCCTCAGAGGGTAACGTAAGTAAATACTCCCAAGTTCCCTCAGGTTGTTGGCAGAATTCATCTCCTTGTGGTTGTATGACACCCAGCCAGGGGTTACTCTCAGCTCATCGGGGCCACCTGCAATTCTTTGCCATGTAAACTTTTTCAAAGCTAGCAATGGAGAGAGGGTCTCCCTAATGTCTACTAACAAGATCTTACCTAGAGATAAAGATAGAGATAACCGTGGTGTGGCATCACATCATCCTTGACACATAATGTAACCTAGTTACAAGAGTATCATCCTATTACCTTTCCTGTATTCCATTCTACAGTCTAGGGGACACTCTAGAATCTGTCACTGGCCCATCTTTCGGCCTTCATTCAACTTGCCCTCACTACCTAAAATGTGTGTTTCCCATCACTGCAAAAACAAGCCGTCCTTGAAGGACCAAGGGCCTGAATCAAATACTTCTACTTCCCCAAGACTTACTTAGTCCATTAGGTTGAAGGAAGTATCTCCTGGTTACTTCGAAACCTCCAGTACCAATCCCTAAACTCTCTGGACATTTATTACTTTTTTGTTTTGAAATACTCATTTTTTTTTCCATGTCTAAGCACTCTGACTAGATCTCTGAAGCCGAAGGCCCACCCTTCCTTTCATTATTCATACATTTGACAAATGTTTATCCAAACCCTAATGTGTGACATTGTACCAAAACTACATTAGGTTTCAAGGGACAGAAAACCCCAACCGAATGGTGGGTTAAACAGATTGGCAGGCGGTTTATTTTTTCTCATGCAATAAAAAGTTTGAACGTAGGAAAAAAAAAAAAAAAAGTTTGAAAGTAGAGTTTTGGTGACATTGGTTCAGCGGTCCCAAACTCTCAAGATTAAAATCTCTGTGATTCTCTTGGCTTCTTTTTTTTTTTTTTTTAAGCGTTGCTTTTTCTCATTGGCACACCATGGCTTCCATAGTTCCAGTGTCAGGCCTGCATTTTGGGGAGGAAGAAGCAGAAAATGGTAAATAGGAAGTTAATATGTCTGGAAAACAAAGTTTTCCTAGATAGCCTCACCAGACTTTGATTTATATCCCACTGGCAAGAACTGTGTCATGTTTCCATCCATAGCTGAAAGGAGAATGGAAAAATATTTTTGAACGGGCGGGCATTTAGGCACTCAGATCAACATTCTTGGTCTAGCTCTGTGAAAAAGAAGAGAATAAGCGTTGAGTCGGCCACAGTGATTTCCACCCTCAGGCACTGTGCTGGGCATTCAAGGCAACATGATCAATGAAAACAGTTATGGCCCCTGCTTCATATAGCTTTTTTCCTAATTAGAGGACACAGGCAATAATGAAACGTATTTGTTGAACACATGTAAAATTCAGTTGTAATTGTGCTGATGTGAAAAAGGTCACAGGGCTCTGAGCATTGGGAATGGGAGGAGGAGATATGAAGGACCTAATCAGGGAAGTTAGGAAGGCTTTCCTGAACGAGGAGCCCTTAGGGTGGTTGGTATCTAGTTCAGTTGTAGCACCTAACATAGGGTCCTCCATATAACAAAGCTTATAGCAAAGAAGAAAAAATCACGACACACAGTCTTTCGATGCCTAGTAGGACTGTACTTCGTGACTCTTTTTATTGCAAGTAGCAAAAAAATCTAAGTTCACACTGAGTTGTTTTTTTTTTTTTTTTAAAAAAAAACAGGCATGTATTCATTACGGTTCACCTTCTACTTTCTGGCACCAGGTAACATCAGGTAACATCACCCATGTTGTCAAGTAGCACTATGCTTTTCCACTTGGCTTCCCTCTGTGTTGACTCCATTCGTTTGGTGCTTTTGCTCTCATGATAGTAAGGTCGTGGCGAGCTCCAGATTTACAAATTTTCATCAGAAACCCGTGGAGGAAAAAAAATGTTATTTTCCCAAGAATTAGTATTTTCTAATTGGCTCCCATTGTGTGTGGGTTAGGCCAGGCACCCACGCTTGGGGCAATCCCTTGGTCACCAGAAAATGCATGATCCACCTTGCAAGTCCTAAGTCTTGTGCCTTCTCCCAGACGGGGATAGAAGCAGCATCTTCAAAACTCCACGATGTGGAAATGAGGATGAAGACCGTTGGCTTGTCATGGAAAAGCAAGACGCATTCACCAGTGGGAGTGGGAATGTTTGCTGGGCAGGCAGGAGGAACAGGGGACTCCACAGGGTAGAAATGACTAATGGCTTCATTCACTGCCACAGCTAACAAAAATAATAGTAATAACATTAAGAAAAATGCTTATTTTCTAAGTGTTCCTTATTATACCTACCCATACAAATCCGTTCTAGACTCCCAGCATTTTGAAAATGTATCCAGCCTGCTTTACCCAACCCAGAAGGAAAAACTAGCTCTGAGGTTTGAAATTGGTAAGTATGAGATTCCCAGAGGATGGGGTTTTTAGCAGGACTAAAACCCTTCCCTCAGCCCTCAAGTCCACACCGTATGCCCCAGTGCTCACACACTCATGCACACATACTTCCCTCGGTGCTGATGGGCTTAGAGAAGGTCCATTAAGTGAAGCTCATTTCAAGCGCAGATGGTCCCAAGTAGCTTAACGTTTGCCTAGTGGCCAGACTAAGTGATTTCGGATGGCCTTAGACTTCTGATCACATCCATGCAGCCAGGGAGGAAATGAAACCTTGTTTATCATCTTGATAAACAGTCCCTTTCAGTGCCTCTGGACGCTGTATGTAACTCGGTAGAGTCAAATACTATTAAATTGTCATCACTGTCAAAAAGAGAAGTAATAAGTTTTTCTACCTGAGTCATAGTTAATGACTTCTACAATGTGTAACACAAATCAGAGCTTCTGTTTGTCTGCTTTCCCCCTAAATGTGTGTTTTCTGAGATTTCTGGCTGTGAACGTGAGGCACAGTCTCATGATATAAATAAGTATATACTTTTATTATCACCTCTCAGCGAAGCCAATAAAATATCAAGATGACAAGGGCCAGATTCTTGGCTCAGGTGAGGTATGTGCACGGAGGAGACTAGGAAGTTCTATCTCGTTCTGGTTCTCCCTGGAAAGCGTAGATTTGAAAGACCATATTTCACGGGTGAAAGCCTCGGAGAGTCTGCCTCCCTAGTTACCATTAAACATATTTATAGAAGTTATTTAAACACTCTTAAGGGAGTAATATCCTACTTTTACTTTAATCATCTTAAAGAGTAATTTATTAGTCGGATTAGGCCGCATTAAACCACACCAACTCACCACCCCCAAATCTGATTGGCTCATACAACCAAGGTTTATTTGTTCATCTGGCAGCATGCTTGTTGTGGTTCAAAAGTGGGGGCTGTGTTGATAGACTTCACTCAGGGACTAGCATTGCTGGGGGAGCCACCATCTAAAGCCAAGGGCTGGGCAAACTCTGACCCAGACATCCTATCTGCTTTGTCCTGCCAATGAGCTAAGCATGGCCTTTACCTTTCTAAATGGCTAGAAAAACTCAAAAGGAGAATATTTTGTGACCCATAAATATTGCACGAAACCCATGTTTCAGTTTCTATAAATAAAATTTTTTTGGCATACAGCCACGCTCACTGGTGTAAGTAGTGTTCGTGGCTACTTGCCTGATAAAATAATAGAGTTTGGTAGGTGCCACAGAGATCAGGTAGCCTACAAAACCAAAAATATTTACTATCTGGACCTTTATAGAAAAAGGGTGCCGACCCCTGACCTAAAACATTTTGGGTCGGGGACACCTGGGTGGCTCAGCCGGTTAAGCCTCGGACTCTTGGTTTTACCTCAGGTCATGCTGTCACAGTTTGTGAGTTAAAGCCCCAGGTCGGGCTCTGTGCTGATGGTGCAGAGCCCCCTTGGGCATCTTTCTCCCTCTCTCTCTGCCCCGCCCCCTCTCGTGCTGTTTCTGTCTCTCTCAAAATAAATAAATAGACTTAAACTAAAAAAAATATATTTCTGGGGGCGCCTCGGTAGCTCAGTCTGTTAAGCATCCAACATTGGCTCAGGTCATGATCTCACAGTTCGTGAGTTCGAGCCCCACATCGGGCTCCATGATGACAGCTCGGAGCCTGGAGCCTGCTTCGGATTCTGTGTCTCCCTCTCTCTCTGCCCCTCGCCTGCTTGCATTCTGTCTCTCTCCATCTCTCTCTCTCAAAAATAAAATAAAACATTAAAAAAAATTTTTTTTTATATTTCTGATTATCACACCAGCAAGAAGAGAGCCTTGGTGAGTCTTGCATAGGGAATTAAAAACTCATCACGGTAGTGATAAGTCACTTTCATTAATACAGAAATAGTCACATGGCCCCACTTCCCACAAGGCGACTAAGAACTACGCATAAGTCCAGGAGGAAGAGAGCCAGAGAGAGTCATTTAGCACTCCTGCTGGCTGCCAGAGCTAAAACTAATAACAGCAAGAATATTAATAGGAGGAAATTGCATTTTTCTTATACTTCAGGCACTGATCCAAGTGTTTTGCCAGTGTTTACTCGCTTCATAGCACTTCACAACAACTTCATCCTGAAAGTACTGTTATCTTCCCCATTTTACAGATGATAAAACTAAGAATGAAAAGCTTAAGTGATATTCCTGAGGTAAATACAGTTAATCAAGGGGGAAGGCGGTATTTCAACCCAGTCAACAGAGCTCCAGAATCCCATCCAAACACTGGACTCTTACCATCGAACCACGTGCAAACCCCTGGGACTCACAGAAGTGCCAGCCCTTGGTACGGTAGAGACCGCTCCCTGACAAAACCCTTAATTGTAAAGTTCAGTAGATGCAAAATGCTACTTTTTATTTTTGTGGGACCCTTTCCATAACAGATTTCCATAACGCCTGATAATTCAGGTAGGATTGTGTGTTGGAGATTCATGTGGTTTTTCCTCCAGATACTGAAGGAGGAACTTGTAGTTTAAAATCGCTTTCTGACTCAGCAGGGGGACCCCCTGGTGGGCATCAGACCCTCAAGTAAGATCACTTCTTTCAGAGGAGAGTATTTTACAACCACTTTCTTCCTGGATTAACTCAAGGTGTATCTGTCTTCCTGTCTTTGCTTCTCGGCCATCTCAGGAATGTTGTTGCATGAGCATTTTTGTTGTTAGCATTGTGTAGCTTGTGGAAGACATGTCAAAGAATACAGTCATGGCTTTGAGGTGATAGATTTGGAGCCATTCTCTTGCCTGCTTTATTTTGTTGACTATGCTTTCATGTTTTCCTAATGGAGTTTATGCATAATTACCACCCATGTTCCTATTAACATCCATCATACTTACCTGTGAAGGATAATGGAAGAATCTCATTTTAAGAGAATAAAACAAGTGTATAGCTGTTGTTGGACTTCCACCTCAGAGAGTATTCCTATCTGTATACCATTGAATAAATGCCGGGAAGAAACCCAAATAGAAAGATGAATAAAGACATAGGAGCAGATAAGATTCAATATAGACAACATATCAGACCACCCACCATTGACAGGGCATTCTGGAGTCTGCAAGGCAAATTCTTCCATTTTTCACCCTTTCAGAATTCTCTTCCTTTATCAAAATTCTTGTGAGAAGTAACCGCCTCCAGTGTTGTCTTTAAAACTGGGTTTCGTATTTTTATGTTTGTCATAAGAATAATGTTAGCTTTTATTTATAGTATGCTTACTGAGTGCTGTTTGGTATATTAATACACAATTTCTAATTCTCCTAATATCCTGTAGAGTTGGGCATTTTCTTTATGAAGGACCAGAAGTTAGAGATTACGTTTTGTTCCTAGTTATCCAGCTAGTAACCCATATTGTGTTATTTGAAATATTTAAATATTAATGTATTCAACCTTTAAGGTCAGTGTTTCATGTAATTTTAGGGGAATTATTATAATATTATAATCAGAGGAGTTGCTCATGTAAAATAAGTTTGCCTGTCTGTTTGCTAAAAATTGTTGCCCTATCATTCCCAGCCTGGAAAGCTAGCAATAGAGAAGAAAACCTGGTAACCTACCACCTAGCTGGACTGGTGATTTTGGTTTAGGCAAAGGACTTGGGGGGATCCAAGTGGGATTTAGATGAAGAAAGTTGTACCTTATAGGGGACCAGTGGACATAGCTACTCCTCTAATCCTCATTCCCTTTTAACCCTTGCCTTCATCAAAATAGTGGAGAGGCACCAGGGTGGCTCATTCAATTAAGCATCTGACTCTTGACTTTGGCTCGGGTCATGATCTCACGGTTCATGAGTTCAACCCCATCTTGTGCTCTGCACTGACAGTTCAGAACCTGCTTAGGATTCTTTCTCCCTCTCTCTACCCCTCCCCTGCTCACTCGCTCTCTTGAAATGAGTAAATAAACTTAAAAAATAGTAGAACACAATTTATTTATCTTACATCCTCTGATATCCAAACCACTACTGGGGTTTGCCCTCTCTAATGCTATCCAAGGCATCCCTGCTGGAAAAAGAGTAAAAGTTGTGTAGCATTTAAAGAACGCTAAAGACTGAAAGGTGTTCTTCTTACAAGCTCATTGGTACATCTTTGGGTAAAATTTGTTTCCATGTTGTTAGACAAGTTCTTAAAAATAATTTTTGCAGTAGAGTTTCATCATATCCTATGTGTAAGCCATTTTCTTCCTTAAAACAATAAATAAAGGAGAAATCTTGGGGATGGGTGATAAGCGCATTGTGGTATTTCATTACTTTTAGCAATCTTGTTTTAGGGGAATAGAGGGGTCTAAATGTTTCCCAGTGGCCCTGACTGGGAGTAGGGATACAGGTGTGAAGAATGGTCCATGTTAGTGAAATGAGGGAAAAAATGAGAAGGGTCACATTTTTTCTCAGTAATAATCCTGATTCCAATAGTATTATTAAGAGCAGAATGCGTTTCAGAGCTTACTCCTAATGAGGTATTATTATAGCTGCCTATACTTATTTAATTCTTATACTCTCTCATAGTCCTTGGAACAACTCTATGAAATTAATGCTATTATTATCCACATTTTATAGACAAGAACCTTGAGGCATAGCATGCAAAATGATCTGAAGCAGCAGATCCAGGATTTGAATTTTGGCAGCCTAGCTCTAGAATCTGCGATCTTATTCATTATGCTATATTGCCTCAAACAGGGCTTCCCAGCCCAGAATTTGTTCTTTTTTCTTCCATTCATCGGTCTTTTATGTACCCCAGAGCCCTAGGAGGGAGGAGATGGTAATTTGTTTAATCTGAAGCATAAACAAATCAAGCAGCCATTTTGCCCTTCTCGACCAAAACATGCTTAAGGATCCATTAGTGTCTCTCTTGTCAGTGATTTACAGACGAAGACACTTGGAGCTTCCTTCCAGTCTACTGGGTCAATAAAGCATTTTTAACAGAGTCTTAAATATGCATTTCTGACAGCCACTACCATACATTCCAAGAGAGCTATTTATAAGGTCTTGATCAAGAAGCCCTATAAAAGTGAATCTCAGAAAAATCTGTGCTTTGTCTCCTACGTAATATCTTTTAAAGAAAGGAGCCATTTGCAATGAAATGAAAATGGAAGGATCTGAGTAATTATGTCTGTGTTAACATTCCTTGCTATGTTTTATTCATTTCCTCCAGAAGTTGCCCTCAACTATAAGCAGATATATCCTGGCTTAACTCTTAATGAGGACTAAAGTTTTCTTACAGTTATTATTATTTTTTAAAGTCTGTGTGTTTATTTTGAGAGACAGGGAGAGAGAGGCGAGAGAGTGTGTGCATGCATGCAAGCAGGGGCGGGAGCAGAGAGGGAGAGGGGGAGAATCCCAAGCAGGCTCCACACTGTCAGCACAGAGCCTGATGCAAGGCTTCATCCCACAAACCATGAGATCATGACCTGAGCCGAAATCAAGAGTCAGATGCTTAACCGACTGAGCCACCCGGGTGCCTCTCTTATGATTACTTTTAATTACAATTTCATTTTCCAGTCATTTTGCTTAGAATAATAAAAAGCTTGTCTTTTGTACGTTTTTGGCATTACCCCAAACCAAAGTTCCAAGTAGATTTTTCTAGAAGTTATATTAGGTCATTTCTTTGCAAAAATTACATCTATCACTCAAGTTTGTTTTCTTAAAAGATCTCATAGTGAATATTCAAATAGGAATAGGTCCCCCAGAGATGGTTAATTTATATTATTCTTTCTTCTTTTCCCTTCTTTTATTTCCTCTTTTTTTACTTTCTCTCTCCCCCTCACTTTTTTCCTTCCTTCCTTTGTTCCCTCCCTCTCTCTTTACTCCCTTCTTTTCTTCCTCCCTCCATTCTTTTTTTCCTTCTTTCTTTCCTTCCTTCCTTCCTTCCTTCCTTCCTTCCTCCCTTCCTTCCTTCCTTCATCATTCAATCATTTAGCAAAAGTGATACTATTATTCTAGGCACTAAGGATAAAGAAGTAAACAAGATGTGGTCCCAGCCACGTGGAGTATGTAGCCCAACAGGATAGACACATAGTGAACCAAACATTTTTATTGGGAGATACACTGCAAAGGAGAATTTAGGCTTGCTAAGAGATCATACCATGGGGATCCAAAGCTAGTCTTTGGGGAAGAGATTTATTCAACAAATGTTTACAGACCAAACCTGGACCAGATTCTAAGGCAAGTACTAGGGATAGAGTGATAAAAAAGAAAAATTGCTACCCTCACCCTTTATAGGAAAAGCAAGACATCGTTTGAAAATGCCAAAATAATATTTTGTGATATTATTGTGGGAGAATTATGTAAGGTTGTAGAATCATATAGCAGGGGAATCTAACTCACTGTATGGTTCAAGGATACTTAAAGAAGATCCTAATGATGAGTATGGGGGGCAAAAAAAAAAAAGAATAAAATAAAAATATAGTACAGGGTTTAGACTTACAGTCTCTCTCTTTTTATTTTTAAGATTATTTTCTTCTCTTGTAACTTTGTACTGTCCCCTAGCATTTCCTTTCCCAGAAAACCCAGTGTTGTGATAATTTTGAATTACTTGGCTATGCTTAGTCATTGACATTAAGCCATCAACACCAAAATATACTAGTGAATGTCAAATTGCCTGGCAGATGAAAAGGATTAGACATAGCATTTTCCCATAAGTGCCCATTCTTAAGTGGCTGACCCAGTTTGTAGCCCAGAGCAATCCAGTTGCTTGGTATGAGCACTGTTAGATGACCATTCCGGGAGCAAACCCTGTTTTATGATGGCAGCCTTCAAGTTTTTAGCCATCTGCTTGCCAGTCATTTCTAACCTCATCATCCCTTTCATTCTTGACATATAATTGTCATCAGTGGGGACTCTTTTTAAGAGAAATGTTACCCTTAGCAATTCATCTTCTTGTGTTTCCTCACATGTGCAGGGGAAGACAGTGATGTATTGAGCTGGGAAGGAGGGATCATTGCTAGGAGCATATTGGGCTTGGCATTTTTTTCAACTTCTCCAGCTCAGAGAGAGTTGCTGCTGCCAGAAATAATCTTGAAATGCTGTCTTTCCCCCCCGTTTTTGGATATTAGAAACTTTCTCTTCCTGTTAAAAATAGGTTTTGATAATGTACTCAGAGGTCTGACAAACACAAGAGAAAAAGCAGAAGGGAAAGTGGAGAGCTGACCCATAGAGCTTCCCTACAGGGGGCTGCCATTGCCACTGGGGTGAAATGGACAAATGGAGTGAGAAACAAGGCTCCCATTTAGACAATTTGTGGGAGAGGAAGAACTGAGCAATAGATGTTCATCTAACACATCTAACATTTTGGATTGACCCATGTGAGCCGGGTAATTACTGCATTTACCTTCTAATCTAAAAGAACTATGAGGCCCCTTATGAAGTGCAATTTAGGATATGAGGCTAATTTCTTTTTTTAATTTTTTTAAAGTTTATTTGTTTATTTGAGAGAGAGAGAGAGAGAGTTGGGAAAGAGAGAGGGAGAGAGAGAGAATACCAAGCAGGCTCTGCACTGCCAGCACAGAGCCAGCCCGATGTGGAGCTCAAACTCATGAACTATGAGTTCATGACCTGAGCCCAAACCAAGAGTCAGACAGTTAACTGACTGAGCCACCCAGGCAAACCATGGCTAACTTCTAATATTGTATCTTAGATGTTTTCCCATGGACAAAGTCAAGTGATGATACAAGTAATAATCTGGAAATTTCTGAAGAGTACAGAAAACTTTCCTACTGTTCTTTGTGCCCCATTCTTTGCTCTTAGCTAATAGGTTACCTCATTGTCTTATGTGCTAGATATACAGATGCTGGGTGAAATCCAGGTAAAAAGCCATTTTCCAGATAATCCATAAGCAAAAAAAAAAAAAAAGGGAAGTTCAATTTATGGAGCACTTAAATGACTGCTGTGAGCGGCGATAGATCATTTTGAAATCATTTTGACTTGGACTGAGATAGAATTTATGAATGGATTGGCATTGGCACCAAAGAAAAGTCTGAAAGACATTTACATGATAAATATTATCATTATGAGTTTGCAATAACCTTGGCAGTTAGGTTTGAAGTGACAGTTAACTAGATAATCTTTAAATCATAGATAAAATCGATTTAAAGGGACCATTTTCTAGCTTCCGGAAAGGGTTATGACAAATCTTACTCTTCCTTTTCATCATCAGGGACAAACCTGAAGAATATTTTGGTTTGCAGTCCCCTTGTTCAAGCAGCCAGCTTGATAGAAAAATTCTATCCCTATGGTTATAAGAGAAGTTCAGAATTTTATTTCATTTCACAGGATTTGATCAGCTTCTCATTGTGTCTTGGGTAGACCAAAGTAAATGTGGGTTCCTTATATAGCCAAGAAGTAAAAAACACATAGAAATTGGGAGGGGGAAGTTGATCTTACAATCTTACTATACACTACTACACCAAAGCCATCCAAGCTGCTCAAGAAACAGTAAGTTACATATTATTTGGCTGTGTAAAAATTCATGACCGGCTCATACTAATCATTCATTTTGTTCAATCACCCATCTATCCATCCATCCAATAATATTTATCATTTGATATTAGCTTTAGAGGGCTGATCATCAGCTAAACAAAGTTGTTTCCACTTTTTCCTTTGCAGAAGCATTCCTTTAAGGAATGGATTCTTGGGGTGCTTGGGTGGCTCAGTCGATTGTCCGATTTCAGCTCAGGTCATGATCCCAGGCTCATGGGATCTACTCCTATGTCAGGCTCCATGGTGAGCGTGGAGCCTGCTTAAGATTCTCTCTCTCTTTCTCTTTCGCCCTCCTCTGCCCCTCTCCCCCTACCCAGTCTCAAATTTAAAAAATAGATTCTTGTACTCAATGTCAAAAACAACTAGAGGTGCTTCTCATTGTCTCCAGTAGAAGTGAACCCTCTTAAGTAATTCATAGAGCCCCTAAAAGCATAACTTAAAAACTTACAAGCAAAAGACTAGAGATACAAGTGAGCCTTTTCCTGTCAAAGATCTAATATTTTTATTTTGTCAACCCAAGTCATTGGACCAGGGTTTCATGGTCTGGATAGATTAACTTGCTCTGGTTGGCTGTGGCCAGGTCAGTCACAAATATAAAACTTTGGAGTCAGGAGATTTGGGTATGACAGGTCCAATAAGACTTTCTGAATTTTAGGGTCCTGTGGGCTCCAGAACCTGGTTGCATATTCCACATTGGCTTACCTAAGCAGTCAGTGTAAAATGAAGCTATAGTTCAAGCTGTCAAGATCAGGTGAGCCTGTTATTTAGAGCAACACCTCTCTGGCTTCCTGTGTGCAAATCCATCATCCATGAGCCTGCGGAAGACGTGGTCTGGAGGTCACTGACTTTATACACAAGGTTTTAATGCAAATGGAGCACTTGTCAATTCCCAGTCTCTGAGTTCTCCTCCCCTTTTCACAGAAATGTCAGCATGTATGCCCGAGTGTGGCTAGCGAAAGAGCACTGCATATGGGGTCAGAAGATCTGGGCTCTGGTCCACACGCGGCCAGATAATAGTTATCTGGGTAGTTAAAACGTGGGCCACTTTTTTAGCTGCTCTTGATCTCAGTTGTGTCCCCTGTAAAATGGGGGTAATCATAACCTCATTGGGCTCTAATAAGCATAAAGGAAATGGACGATTTATCATGTGTCTATCATGGTGTCAGGAAAATAGTAAGTACTCAAGAAATGGTTAACTCCTATATTCCTATCGTTATCACCTCTACTTATGTGGCTGTGCCATTTGCCTGGTCTAAGTCCGCCTCCTCACTAGAAAATCAGCATAACAATAGTCCTATTTCTATCTGTGAACTACTTTGCAAGTAAATTGAAATATGCACTTAAATGTTTAAGAAGTAGACAATAAGGGTCCTTGTCCTTGAGGATATTATATTCTGAGGGGGTTGGGGGGCATATAGACAATAAGGTAAATAAATAAACTATTTACAGTAATTGAAAGTTACAAATAGTCTGGAGGTGATGAAGATAAGGACATGGAGCAAAATAAAGGAGATAATGAATGCTTTCTAAGAGATTTATGGTTTAAATAGGGTAGTCCAGTGAAACTCTGAAAAAAATGACATTTGAGAAAAGATGTGGAGAGAGTAAGGGAAGGCCCAATAGATTTGCTAAAAGAGTGTCCCAGGTGGGGCATAGTTCAACTTGTCAAGAAGATCAGAGGAGCCTCTTAGAGCAGTGCCTCCCTGAGTTTAGAGTAACCCTCAAAAGGGACCACGCCTACCATTTGGAGGCAACAGCTTGCAAGACCAGTGTCCCTAGAGCAGAGAGATGGAGGGAAGGATAGGAGCAGATGAGGGCAGAATATAATTCGAGGAGGAAGCGTGAGTTGGATACTTAACCTTGATAAGCTTCCTAAACGTAGCTTCAGACTTCCTTCTGCAAGAACTTCCAAAGAATGACAGCTTGTGACAGGATGCAAAAAAGCACCTTTGGGGTCCAGCAGGCCCAAGTCATGCTTGTGTAATTTGGGACATGTTATTCAACCTCTCCGAGTCTCAGCTTTTCATCTCTAAAATAGGGGCAAAACCTGTTATAGTTGCTGCAAGTTTTGTCAGTAATGTGGGTAAAGTGCTGAGGACAGTGCCCAGCATCCATCCAATCAGAATCCAGTCAACGTCAATGAGCACTTAGCTGGTGCAGAACTGTTCCTTTGGCTCATCTACAAGAGTGTTGGGAGAGACTGGCTTTGGGCCTCCAGTGGCCACCTCTCTGTCCACATTATTTAATTCAGGGCAACAATCTGGATGATTTGGCATGTCTGTCACTGCCTTAACTCTAAATCAAATGAGAGTCAAGATCTATCCTAGAAGCTTTTCTATGGCTTGTGCTATTTTTATTCATAAATGTTGCTCTAGTCTTCCATTAAAGCCAAGTGGTGACTTAAACATTGGTGGTATTTTCATAAAGTGTAGAACCAGCTATTACCGAATTGACTGAGGGTACTTACAACTGACAATTACAAGTTAAAGCAACCTAATTGCCCTTATCTGGGTGAAAGAATGTAATGTGTGATTAGCCCTATTGTTTCATTAACTCTCATCCCAATGAAGGGCTTGTGGCGACAGTGAGATACTCTTCCCATGATCCAAGTTCAAACCCCCTTATTTCCTGCTCAGAATTTTGTATTGGCCTTATGTTTCTTCTGCTTTGCTACCTTGCACTTCTCCAATTCCTCCCTAACACAGCAGCCAGGATGGTCAGTCACTCTTGAACAATATCTAGATCCTTTCAGTTCTTGGCTTCAAAATCCCCGTTTGTGCTTTGTTCGAACAGAATCACACTGAATACTCTTTCTGGAGAGGGAAGATCTCTCCAGTTTAATCCTATGTCAGGTCCTTAGTTCATCTACCCTAAATATTTTTTTAATGCCCCGACCAGCTCCTTAGAGAAATGACTGGTTATAGGACTGGGACGGGAAATATACAAGATGAGCCTGAGGCATCGTGTAGAGTCAGAAAGTAAGAAAGTGCTCAAAAAAAAAAAAAAAAAGGTGAAGGGCAAGCAACATGGGGAGACAGAACACAACAACCAAATGAAGGGACTGAGAGTGGCCAAAACTGGAGCATTCTGAGCAAGAAAATAAATAACGTAGTGTTGGGTTATAACCCAGTGTGTAAAATAAACATCTTTGAATCCATACTGATATGAATGATTAAGTAAATAGATGAAAAAGAAGAGACAAATCTGTCATGCACAATTCCCCGTAATTTTAGTAGATGCCTCAACCTCACAGAGGTGGAGCCTGACTCTCTACTCCCTAAGTGTGGGCTGTACATAGTGACTTCCTTCCAAAGAGGACAGTATGGAAAGGCAAGGAGGAGAGTGATGTTATCTGCAGGGAATCTGACCAGCCCTGCCTTAGCCAGGTGATCAAGGTCAACATCAAGAGTGGTAAGTCATGCTGATAGTATGTGCCCTTTACCTCTGTGGTCTTCCTCCAGAAACACATAACCTCAGTGTAATCATAAAAAAAAAAAAAAAAAAGAATCAGATAAATCCCATCTGAGAGACATTTTCCAAAATACCTGAGCAACACTTCTCAAAGCTATCAAAGTCCTCAAAAAGGAAGGACTGTCTGAAACCATGATAGAGAACTATCATAACCAAGAGAAGCCTAAGGAGCTATGACAACTGAATGTAATGTGGCATCTTGGATGGCACCCTGGAACAGAAAAGGACATTAGGTAAAAACTAAGAAAATATGAATATAGCATAGACTTTAATTAATAATAATGTGTCAGTGTTGGTTCATTAATTGTAACAAATACAGCATACTAATATACGATGTTGGCATTAGCAGAATAGAAATAGGAAATAATAGGGTGTGGCATATGGGAACTGGCAGTATTATCCTAACCAATTTTCTATAAACCTAAGACAATTCTATATTAATTAAAACGTGGTTCTAAAAAAAGGCTGTGACCTTTCACATTAGTGAAATGCTTTCCCTTCATCATAGCCTGCTGAAGTTCTCCCTTTCAACTCACAACTTAAGAAGCCTTTCAATAATTTGGCTGAGTGAAATAAGTCAGTCAGAGAAGGACAGGTACCATATGCTTTCACTCATATGTGGATCTTGAAAAACTTAACAGAAGACCATGGGATAAGGGAAGGGGAAAAAAATAGTTACAAACAGAGAGGGAGGAAGGCAAACTATAAGAGACTCTTAAATACAGAGAACAAACTGAGGGTTGATAGGGGGTTGGGGGAGAGGGGGAAAATGGGTGATGGGCATTAAGGAGGGCACTTGTTGGGATAAGTACTGGATGTTGTATGGAATCAATGAACCATGGGAATCTACCCCAAAAACCAAGAGCACACTTTACACATTGTCTGTTAGCCAATTGGACAACAAATTATCTTTAAAAAATAAAATAAATAAATAAGTAAATATTTTGATACTCAAAAAAAAAAAAGAAGCCTTTCGAATTCTTCAAAAACAAATGGGTCTCCCCTTTGGCCTATATCCACAGAAATTGCTACTTGCCTTATGGTGTTAATTTTAGGTAATGAACTTCCTTCTTCATTCATTCAACCAACAATTATAGTGTACCTACAGCGCTTGTTGACAGTAAGGCTTACCTGGGCCCTGGCCAAGCTTTCAAATTGCCTGTGGTCACAGACGTCTGGTTACAGTTGTGTGAGGCAATGTGTAGGGTGCTAAGAGAATGAGCAGTGGCAGCAGTGAGGACGCTTTCTTAAAGGAACTGACCTTTGCATTTAGTTCAGAGAAGAGTTCATGAGTGAACACATTTGAGTTGTGGGTGGAGGGTGGAAGGATAGGAAGTAGGAGGAAGTATTCTAGGACACACCATCTTTGCACAGTCACTGAGGCAGAAAAGAGGAGGAAATTGCCAAGGAAATATAATATAAATGTGACCAGATATAGTCATAGGTAGCATATACGGACATTCGGCCGTGTGTCAGGCTCAGTGCTCACCCCTCTACGTGTGTTATCTTGGTGTGCACTCATGCAACCCTTTGAGGCAGGTGTTACTATTTTTACCATTTTACAGATGAAGAAACTGAAGCACACAGTAAGAGGCAGAGCTGAGATGCAGACGAAAACTGGCTGGCTCAAAAGCCCAAGCTCTTCCTGCCATTGAGAGGAGGTAGAATTAGTTTCACTTGAACCAGAGATTCTTTTGCTTCTTTCCTATTAAACCAGGGTTTATCAACCTGGGCACTCTTGACATTTTGAGAAAGATAGTTCTTTGGTGTAGGATCTACCCTGTGCATTGTGAGTTGTTTAACAGCATCCATGGCCTTCACCTGCTGGATGTCTGTAGCACCTACCCTCCACCAACAATGACAAATAAAATACCTTCAGACTTTACTAAATATCACTGGTGGAGAGGGCAAATAGCAAAATCACCCCATCCCCAGCCCTGCCTTGAGAATCATTACATTATTTTGTAGGTTCTCAGGGTAGGATGGGGCCATGTCTTAAGTCTTTCCTGACTTCTGTCTTCCTTCCCTCCTCTCCTTCTCTCCAGTGTTTCCTAAGTGCCCCCTGTGTATGGGCTGAACCCATGTCCCTAACAATTTATCACAGAGTGACTTGTATACAGTGGTTGCTTAACAAATACTTGCTGAATTTATGCCAACTGGATCCTAAATGTTACGGGTCCATTCTTGTCAAATAAAGAACATTCTTCGTAACATAAAACTTGATACTGGGGAAGTTAATTTCTGGTTTCCGGGTACTTGGAGTATCTTTAGTGTCCCTGTAGAGCTATCCTACAGGCTGGCAAGACCCACCTGAATGCTCACCAACATTTAGACAGACCCAGCAGTGCACCTGTTAAGAACCTAGTGGAGAGTGACATACATTAGGTTGCCAATAAATGTTGAATGCATGGGTGACCTGTAACAATTAAGTGAAGCCATATGCCTAGCTCTGTAATTTGAGATGCCATTTAAAGCACATACCTATTTTCTCCAGCAATTCTTTCTATCATTTTTTGGATGAGATCTGGATTTGGGAAATGACTCCCCAACTAGATTTTCTATTCAGCCCCCTTGAGAGTAGGCGGGCATTGGGCGGGAGAGCTCATTTCTGGGCAGTTTTCCTGCCACCGCTGGTTCTGTATCACTGGAGTGTCAGTTGCTTGTCATTAAGCGGGAGCTCAGAGAATTCTAAATGGAAAGATAACATAGGATTGAGCTCCCAAAATATAATGCATTTAAATCAGATAGACTCTTTATTTTGTGTTAGCGCCAGGCATTCCCTGGTTCACCGCTTCTCAGCATATACAGCCCGGAATCGTTGCCTCTTGAGCACTATTCATTGGTGGTCTTTGGTGCATTTGAGGTATAGGGCTGTACTACCTGTCTTCTGCAGGACTGCACGTACCTACTATAGAATCTTGTATACGTGTGTGTATCGATGTTACAGAGAGAGGGTGAGAGAGAATCCCACAATAATTATACTTCCTGGAAACTTTTTCTGTAATTTCTCTTACTCTCCCCGACCCCTCCACGTGTACCCCCACAGGCTTTAATGGCCCCTCTAATCAGTGTCCCTCTTCTTTCTGTCTTGCCAGAAGGAGGGACATGTGAAGTGATAGCTGCACACAGATGTTGTAATAAGAATCGAATCGAGGAGCGATCACAAACAGTCAAGTGTTCCTGTCTGCCTGGAAAAGTGGCTGGAACGACAAGAAACAGACCTTCCTGCGTCGATGGTAAGTGGCCAGTTTTACATCTATCCTTAGGTGTTTATGGAGGTGTTCACTGCGTGTAATAAATATTTTTTGTTTCATCTACGGTTCAGGATAACGAACAAGGTGCATCCAAAGAGTTAGACGGCTGTACAAATGCCCGTCCTCAGCAGACTTTGAATTCTTGTTTCTCTGGCTGTGGAATTGTCGCATAGCTCTATTTTAATGTTTTCTTAGAGATTAAGGTACAGTAATTTTTCAAGTCAAGAAATTGGAGGGCCCCATTCATTTCGGAAGTAATTTTAGATGAGGTTATACATAATGATGATGGTGACGATAGTACTAAAGATAACAATACCTAACATTTACTCAATGCAAATATAACGAGCATTTACTATATGCCAGGCACTGCTCTGGGTTTATCACATACATTCGTAAACAGATAGAGATGCTTTGAATGCTTACGATATGCCAAGCAGTGTCTTAAACACTTACCATGCATTATCTTATTTACACCTCCCAATGATCCTATAATAGTTCCCTACTGCTGTGTAACAAATTATCCCCTCAAACTTAGCAGCTTTAAACAGCAAACATTACCTCACAAGTTCTGTGGGTCAGGAATTCAACTGAGCTGTGTGTGACTGGCTCAGGGCATTTCATGTAGTTGCAGTCAAGATCTAAAGGCTTGACTGCTGCTGGAGGAAGGTTTTAAGATGGCTCACTCACAAGACTGTTGGCATGTGGACTCACTTCCTTGCTGTGTGGTCCTCTGCAGAGGAGCTCAGTGTCTCACAACATGGCAAATGGCTTCCTCCAGAGTGAGTAATCCAAGAGAACAATATAGAAGCCACAATAACGTTCTCTTTCATAATCTAACCTCAGAAGTTACCCTTCATTGTTTCTACAATATCATATTGGTTAGTGAAGTCATCTCCATTCAATGTGGGAGTGAACTATCAGGACTTGAAGGCCAGAAGACAGGGATCATTGAGACAGATACATTTTTCCTCCCATTTTAGACATTAAGAAACAGAGGCTTAGAAGGGTTATGTAATGTTCCATTGGTCCCATGGCTGACAAGTTGTAGCTTGACTGACTCTTAAGCCTAGAGTAACTAACTGTAATACCAAGTCTTGGCCACCATCTTTAAAACAACTTTGTATGTCCTAATAGTTGAGCCAAGGCTCACAAGGACCACAAATATCTCTCCCCATCTTTATCTTTCATAATTTTAGAGCCAAGTGTGAGGTGATGTTCAAATTCTTCAGTAAGAAAATCAGGACTCAGAGAAGTGTGTCACCTGCTCAGGGTCACACAACAGCAATTAGACCCTGAATCTCTTGGCTTAGGATCCCTGGTTGTACCTCTAGAATGTAGACAGAGCAGGACACCTTCTAGACTGACTTGTGTTATTTATTTTCATTATTATGTGGTTAGAAAGAGAAACAAACTCAAGCTACACCAAGTAAAGTTGTTTTTTAAGAAAATAGAAGAATCCTGGGGAGCCCAGTTATAGGAAACCTCATGGGATTCAATTCATAAATCCTTCAAGTGGAAGCCATCTTGTTTTCTTTGTTCATGGGACACACATTTTTCTGATCTCTGTTCTCCTCATTTTTCTCTGTGTGAACTGGTTCCCTCTTCCAAGATTTTAGCTCTTGAAGCCCCATAGCTTAGGAGCTGGCATCAAGTTCTTATTTCCATGGTGCCAACTCTGATCTCATGGGGATCACAATACAGCCCAAAAATATTTGACTCAGTTCCTTTGTTTTAAATGTGTTCTCCAAAAAGACAAAACATACCTGGCTCAGCCTGGGTCACGTGTCAACCTTTGCCCAATCAGCCATAGCCAGAGAGCCGTACATGTGGCACGTACAGCTGCCCATCATGTACCAAGCTTTTCTTTTTTCTTTTTTCCAAAGGATGTGGAAAAGCCAAGTTTGGGAATATACTAAGATCAGTAAGTTCTCAATTAAGGCATTTTCAGTGGTCATTTGGCACTATTTGGAGACATTTTTTGGCCTAGACATCTGTTGCAATTATGGGGGTACTATTCACATCTGATGGGTAGAAGTCAGGGATGCTGTGAAACATCTTACAGTGCACAGGCCAGCGCCCACAGCAAAGTATTATCAGGCCCCAGACGTCAATGGAGCTGAGGTTGAAAACCTGCGCTATGATTATTTATTTCTTGTAGATCGCAGTCAACATGGCAAGGTACCTCCAGTGCAGGAAAGGCAAGCAGCTAGTCTAGAAATGCTGCTTTTCTTACTTGCAGGAGGAAACTCTTGGCCCTTGAAGCCAATAAATATTGTAAAACCGTGATAGTTTCTCACATTGTCTGCCAAAGAAAAAAACATCGAGTCTGTTCACTATAAATCTCCATTTTGTTTCCAGTTCATTTTTATCTCTAATGATCTAGAAATAGAATTGCCTTCAGGATTTGGATGTAAGACACAAAGAACAATACATTGTTTATGCTGGCAGAGGGGGAAATGGCATCTGGCCCTAAGTTTCTATGAGAAGTTAAAGCACATGATGGTAATATTTTGTCTGTTGGAACAAGTGTGCTTGACTTTGGAAACTCTGATTCCTTTAAGGTGGTAGGTTCAGGCAAGAGGGCTATTAGTCCCTATCTTCCAAGCAAAAGTCTATAAAATATAGAGTATTCTATAGGATCAAGCTGATGATTTATGTTTTCTAAAGCATTCCACTCTTCCAAAATCCTTGACTCCGTTGGCATGTCAGAGTAAAGTCTACATGTTACTCTGGTCAACATTGTTTTTATGGGGGCGCCTGGGTGGCTCAGTTGGTTGAGCTTGGTTTTGACCCAGGTTGTGATCTCATGGTTATGAGATTGAGCCCCATGTCAGGCTCTGCACTGATCCTGGAGTCTGCTTGGGATTCTCTCTCCCTCTGCCCCTCCCCTGCTCCTACTTACTCTCTCTCTCAAGATACATAAGTAGATATTAAAAAATTATTTTTACGGGCCAAATCTCCTCATGCAAATTAAAAATGAAGCATATATATAAACTAATAATCATTCCAGTGTAGTTATTACGATCACGAGCTGTGCCATTAGACAGACATGAGTGGAACTCAGCTACACCAATTACTAATCGAATTACCTTGGACAAGTCACATACGCTTGTTACTTGTTCCTTAGCTCTGAAATGGAGATGGTAATTGTTTCTACTTCTCTAGTTTGGGATGAGGATTAAGGAAGTCAAGTGTGTTTTGCATAATGTCTGATTCCCATGAAGTGCTTGCAGAATGATGGCATCTGTTTCCTATCTTACTAATAAGTGTGGGTAATACTTGGAAGAACACATTGCTTCACAAAGTTGTGAATCAAACACGGTAGCATTTTAGTGCCACCTTTTCCTAAAACTGCTTCTCCCTGATTATCCTGGAGTTCACTAATGCTGGTAAATCATCTTCAGGAATTCAAGTTTATTATAGGAATTCTGAAAACTACAGAAATAATCCATACCTTAAAATCACACAGGATATTATTGCTCAGAGATTATCATTACTTTGCAAGAAAACATGTATATGTCCTCTTTGGCTTAACCCGTTACTAAAAAGAAACTCACGTGGTAGGTATTTTATTGAACTAAAATGTTACAGTGCTTTTTATCAACAGCTTGTTTCCTTTAACATGAGGTGAACGTTTCCCAATTTAAAACATATTCTTCAAAAACATTATTGTTAATAACTACATGGGGCTTCAGAGGTGGATATAAATGATTGATCTATTTCCTCCACTTTGGCATATTTACAATGTTTGGCACACTTCTCTAAGTCTAAAAATGGATGGAAACCAGCTTCTCCCCATAACAGTAGTTGACAACCCATACACCATATTTGTCCTGAATATATTCTGTTGTACATAGTGCATTTCCCATGTAAGCATTCCAATTGCTGTTATTTACTTTCCTCTGAAATTACAGGTCACTTGCCTTCCATAGCATTTTCAAAACCCGACAAACAGCTATGATTTTAAAATAAGCATATATTGTATTATTCAAAATCGGAGACCAGATGATTTAAAATAGGACATACATTTGCAGCGTAATCTTAGCAACTTATTCAAAAGTAGAATATAGGATATTGGGAAAATTTTTCAAATAGTGGCCTTTGAGTTTAAAAAGTATATTCTATCACCTAATAAGTGAAAATACCAAAAGAAACTCTCAACACTAACATTCACTCAATTTTGTGATATGTATAAAGACTTTTTCAAGTGTTATGCTCTTGGATTTGTGCCTAGCACTTTTCTGACCAAATATTAAATCATTACACTCTGATTCACACCCTCTTGTGTCTTGTTAAGTATTCTCTAACCCGAAAGGAAGGCACCTTCCTCACTATCATTGTTAACAATAATAAAAATAATGGCGGGGCACCTGGGTGGCTCAGTTGGTTAAGCATTTGACTCTTGATTTCAGCTCAGGTCATGATCTCAAGGTGGTGAGTTCGAGCCCCTGTTGAGTTCCCTGCTGGGCATGGAGGTTGTTTGGGATATTCTCTCTCTCTCTCTCTCTCTCTCTCAAAATAAATAAACATTTAAAAAATTGATGGCTAATATGTTCCTGAAGGCTCACCATGTATGTATGATTCAAGTCGTTCAAGTCTCTGTATTCATTTAACTCTATCCCCAACCCCTGAAGGTGTCTCCTTCTCTTACTTCCCTTTTGCCTGTCAGAAAATTGAGGCACAGAGATTCTGTGACTTGCTAACCATCACGCAGCCAATAGTGGCAGAGCCAGAAATCCATCCCGGGCTGTCTGACTCCAGGGCCCTATTTACCAAATGTGGGCAAACAAGGATGTAACATAAAATTTTTCTCTCTTTAGGTGGTTTTCTCTCTTTAGGCTTTTATTCTCATGCACTGTAAATGTGAAAAAAATCATTCAAGTACTAGTTTGTAGAGAAGGGTTTTTAATTCTCTGTAGATTTTGGCATCAATCTTATTAAGAAGAGTCTACATGATAAGTTCATAGGCCTTTCCTTTTCATTCACTGTGAATTCTGACCATTTCTATGACTGATTGCTACAAACATTGTCTGCTATTGTCATCTTTTTATACTGGATACCGGCCAGAAGCGACTAGCTTACATCACAGAACTTCCTAACTTTCACAGCTATGGAAATCCCAGATTTTTTGTTTGTAACTAAGATTTGTGTACAGTTAATGTAATGGAAAAGTAATGATATTCCTGCTTATTTCTGTGAAGACACAAACCCACAATATAAGAAGACATTTTACTGCTGGCTCATCATACATAACCTTTAAGATAAGAGCAAGCAAGAAAGAAAGATACACAAATATTCAGACCCAGAAAAACAGATAGACTTACAGGGAAGGAGACAGACAGTGAGAGAGGACATACAAAGAGGGACAAGCAAAGGGGGAGTCAGAGAAAAAGAGGTGTAAAAGAGACATGAGATAATGAGTGCTTAGAAGGTATATTAAACATCTACCTATGAAATAGCCTTATTCATTTGTCCAAACAATTATTTGTATTCACTCTCACAGTTATGACTAATTTTAACAAAATGAAATCTACTTGGTAGATTGAGACTTTGAATGTTTTTTTCAAGTTGCATGATAAGAGATTCTAGAACCAGAATATCTGTAAAAATAGCTTCTGGAGATTGCTTCTTTAGAAAAACCATGATAAAAGTTTCTTGACCACATACCAACACATTCCCTAGAGGCAGCCACGGTCGAGAAAAAGGTCTGATAACTGAAGGAAATTTGAAATTCAGCAATAGTTTTCTGTAGAATGTTATGAAATATATATGAGAAATACTGCATATAATAACCCCTTCGTAGCCATTCAAAATACGATAGCATATTAAAGGCTCTGAGAAGTTCTGTAGACAAGAAACTTGTTCAACTTTGACCCATTATGTCCCAAACTTCCTTGACTAGAGAACCTTTTTCTTTTCAACACTTATTCATATCCTGTGGACCCAGTGTTCCATGAAACAGACTTGGGGCCATGCTGGTATGGACTTTATGGACTATGTTTTTGTTTTTGTTTCCAGGAATTCCTCTTAGGTCTTTTGAGACTGACTAATAATTCCTATGCCAGTAGCTCAGTGTTTTTCCTAAGACTGGCTAACCAAGCATCGCACAACGGGTCTTGGTGGTATGTGATTTATAATATCTCTGTGACATGTCAGGCTCAGCTGCAGTTTGGAAATCATCTAGGGACCTTCCAGAGCAAACATTGTATGAAAAAGCTTAAGCCCTTATTTTTATTCACAAATATTAACCGTTTTCAAGAACAAGGGAAGATGACCTATTTTGGTTCCGCCATTTGTTACTTGTCCACACAATGAAATACGAAGATAATGAATTGCTGTGGTGGATCGGGATGGCACAGCAACAGTCTGTGGTCCCTTCATTACTGTCTCTGTTTGAAACCTGCTTTGTTCTTTCAAGGCAGACTCCAGCTTGTTTAATAGATGGGACGGTGAGCTCAGTTGGCTTCATCAAGAGGCATTTCTGAAGGGAGATCCCACTGTTATTGAAGAGGGTCTACTAAAGGATCATTAGTAAAATTGTGGCACATCTAGGTATAATTTCTGAATTACATACAAATTTGCTTTTGCTCCCCTACTTGGCACCTAGTCCTGCCCAGGTACGTGAGGGATCCAAGCCTCCATTAGCAAGAGGAAGGAGAGAAAGGATATAGAGGAACTGACAAAGCTTTTAGTACCATCTGATAAAAGGTCTGTCCCTGCGTTTGTTCCTTTGCATAATAAAGACAACAGAAATTCAGCTTTCAGGTTTTCCCATGCTTCCTTTTTTTTTTTTTTAATGTTTATTTATTTGTGTGAGAGAGAGAGAGAGAGAGTGTGACAGAGTGTGAGCAGGGGAGGGACAGAGAGAGAGAGGAAGACACAGAATGGGAAGCAAGCTCCAGGCTCTGAGCTGTCAGCACAGTGCCGGATGATGTGGGGTTCGAATCCACAAACGGGAAGGTCGTGACCTGAGCCCAAGTCAGATGTTTAGAGGGAGCCACCCAGGCGCCCCAGATTTTCCCATGCTTCTAAAACTAAGACTGGATGTCATTTTTTTTAAAGCAGCAGTTGCCAAATGGTAGCCCACTGGCAGAAACTACCCTCAGACCTATTCCATAGGTTGGCAGAGTGATGGGGAAACCTGACTGTGTGCCTTTCAAAGGGACACTCCAGTTTTTCCTGTGCCTCTCCACTTTCTATTACACACCTGGCTGTGGCCCTCTGATGTGACCTGCCTGATCCCTGACGATAGGGGAATCCATGCTTCTTGCTGAGAGTCATTTCCCTGCTATTCTCATTAATAAAAAAATTAATTTTCTGGGGAAAAAAAACCTGCTCTTTGATATCAAAGTAATATACATAACTTGGCATAAATAGAAGTGTACATACACAAAAACAGCAGAGAAACGAAGAGTAAATCCCCTTCTCCCCTTTCCCATTGAACCTCTCACATCTTAATTGCCAGAAGCATCCACTGTTACCAGCTTTCTGTGCATCCTTAGAGAATATATCCATGCCCCCGCAGGCCTGTGGATAACACATACATACAACCTGATAAATCAGAATGGTGTTATATAACTGAAACATTGGTCTGAATCTGTATTTTTTTAGCATAAGAAAATATCTTCCAATAGTTGTCTTTCAGTGAAAAAATGGGCGGTACACATGGAAAAGATGTTCAGCATCACTCAGTTGAAGAAATGTAAATTAAACTCTGAAATGTAATGTTTCATCAATCAAATAGGCAGAGATAAAAAGTTTGGTGATACCCAGTATTAAGGAAGGAGAGAAAAATTACTTATAAATCATACTCAGTGATAAACAGCTTACAGACTCAATTAGTTAGCCACTTTTCTTTATTTATTTCACCAGAAGAGAAGAAGATAAATAGGAAATTTGGTAATGAGACTGGATGTTTGGGGAACATAATATGAACTACGTGTGTTTTAACTGTTCATGGTGACTTTATTTAGCAAGAGTTCATGTGTACATCATGCCCTGCATTTCTTCAATAAGGTCAGGTTCATCCATTTGGATATCATCTAAGACATCTTCTAAGGATTTTGATTTCATTTCCATGGGAAAACCATATATGAAAGTATATTTAGTGCATACACCTGGACATAAATGTAGGAAGTCCATTGTAAAGTCCATTAATGTAGCCACTTGGGAGATACAAAATTCTCTGCACAAGTATTTGTAGTGGTGTGTATGTCGTGTGTGTGTGTGTGTGTGTGTGTGTGTGTGTGTAATCATGGTACAACACCAAATTCTTGTCCCTTACCTAGTTGGAATGTACTTCCTTATACAGAATTCCAAACTCATTAAGAAAATTTCCTGAAAGTAGCTCCAAAGTCATTCGTTTCCATTTATCTCCAAAAAGCTTAGATGTTTTCAAATACCTGTTCTTGTCTGATATGAGAGCACTTTTAATCAATTCTTATTTCTTTCAAAAAAGGGGAAAAATGTTGTTCTAAATCTAAGGAGTCAGCTCCTCATCCCTCTCCAGCTGGGCCTCAGCCCAGATAAGGCAAGATTTCAGGGTCCTGTGTTATTAATGTGCTGTCCATATGAATAACGAGCAAACCTTCTGAATTATTTCACACTTCTAGGAAAATCTATAGCCCTGTCCTTCCACAACAATGCTGGAAGCCGCTCAGGATGTTGGTACATTTCTTTGTGGAGTGTTCAGATATCTTCATCTAAGAATGTGCTAAAACTTATGTCCCCTTCTGAAGCCTGTGCAGAAATTTATGCAGGTGAATAATATTTTGAAACATTAATGATGTATTCCTCAATACACCCAAGCTAGTGGAATTTTTGAGGGCCTACTTCAAACCCAGACAACAAAACATGAGTCAG
The DNA here is from genome assembly GCF_023721935.1 of Panthera uncia. Taxonomy (NCBI): domain Eukaryota; kingdom Metazoa; phylum Chordata; class Mammalia; order Carnivora; family Felidae; genus Panthera; species Panthera uncia. The sequence goes on from NC_064816.1 coordinate 34,248,750, forward strand.
CCACTAACCAGAGAATAGAGGCCCAAATATTTGGTGTTTAAGTTCAAAAGCCATTCCGAGACTCCGATACACAATGGAAGAGTTCATTTATTCCTCCCCCCAAGGTAATATGATGGGTCAGCTCAGGGAGGGAGAAAGAAAGGAACACTTGAGGAGGAAAAATGTGGTCCACTGGAGTAAAGGCTGCCTACCACTACCCCCAGAGTTGTGTGTCACCACCTATAGACTCACCTATCCAACCACCAGCCAAGAGAGCACTGTACATGATAACTCAACACACTGTCTTCATATCCTTTTGGTTGCCTTCCTGGGAGACCATCCACAAACGGCAGCTAGCCTGTTGCATCCTGACTCTCCAACAGCAGTCATAACCACCGGAGTCTTAGCCTTCCATACTGCATAGGTGACCTCCAGGATGCTTATGAATTCCCGGAAGTGGAAGGAGGAACTTAGGCTCCTTAATAGGTAGAGTGGACATAGAAAAGAAATTTCATGCACCAACTACCTAAGACTAGATTTCTCACCGAGCTAAGACATTGGTGGAACACTCTTACCTTCCCAACCTACCTACTTCACGTATAATCCCTGATATTATTTGGTACTTTCATCACTGTATCATTTTTTTTTTCATTTTATTTTTTAAGTCATCTCTACACCCAGTGTGGGGCTTAAACTCACAACCCTGAGATCAAGAGTCGCACACTCCACCAAGTGAGCTAGTCAGGCACCTCCCAAGATTGCATTATTTAAACAATTCAATGGAAAATTCAATGGACTCAAATTCAGCTCTAGCTAATATTACTTAGGCTGGTAAAGTGATTGCGTGGTTAACCAGCCACTCCTTCAAAGGAAGGTCCCATTTTTTCAGATTTAGAAGGGCCTGCATGCGCCTCCTCAGAAGGTCTCATTCATCATCTCCTTTGGTGCCTACACACCAGATTTGCTTTCTGCTGGACACCCGTTCTCATCAACACTCTTCAGAGTGCAGGAAACCTAAACACTCTCAGTAGTGGCTCAAGTGAGAAGCCAAGTTATTGTGAGACTCTACAGGAGTCCAAGCGCAGAGATTACTCCATAGCGAGACTCAAGGAAGCTAACACAGAACCAGGACACGTGTGCTTCTCATAGTTCTGTCTCACACATGATGTCACCTTTCATCTGGGGACCCTTCTGGATATTGGCCTTCTCTTTTCTCTGTGGATGAGGGAGGTTAAGTCTGTCCATGTTAGCTGGAAACAGTCCTGTCAACTGTATGGTCACTAGTTATAGTACTAGTTTAAAACTGCTAGTTATACTGGCTGAAAAGTATCGAGTCCTCCTCTGTGACAGCACCTGTGTACTACATGTGCAGCCATACCTTACTTTATTGAATGCCACGGATACTCCATTTTTTACGAATTGAAGGTTGGTGGCAACAGCAACTTTTCTCCAACAGCATTTGCTCACTTCGTGTCTTTGCATCACATTTTTTGGTAATTCTTGCAGCATTTCAAACATTTTCATTATCATCACATTTGATGTGATGCTCCGTGATCTTCGAGGTTACTAGTGCTGTTGTTTTGGGGGGCAGCATGAACCACACCTGTTAGATGGTGAACTTAATAAAGGTGTGTGTTCTGACTGCTCCACAGACCAACTCTGCTCTCCCATCTCTCTCCCTCTCCTTGGACCTCCCTGTTACCTAAAATGCAACAATATTGAAATGGGACCAATTAATAATCCTACACTGATCCCTAAGTTTTCATGTGGAAAAAAAAAAGTCACATCTCTCACTTTAAATCAAAAGATAGAAATAATTAGGCTTAGTGAGACATGTCAAAAGATGTGTCAAAAGCCAAGATAGGCAGAAAGCCAGGCCTCTTGCATGAAACAGTTAGTCAGAATGTGAATGCAAAGGAAAAGTTCCTGAAGGAAATTAAAAGTGCTACTCCAGTGAACATATGGGTGATCAAAAAGGGAGACAGCCTTATTGATGATATGGAGAAAGTTTGAGTGGTGTGGATAGAAGATCAAACCAGCCACAACATTCCCTTAAGCCAAAGCATAATCCATAGCAAGGCCCTACCTAACTCTCCTCAATTGTGTAGAGGCTGAGAGAGGTGGGGAAACTTCAGAAAAAAAATATGAAGCAGAGGTTGGTTCATGAAGTTTAATGAAAGAAGCCACCTCCATAACATAAAAATGCCAAGGTGAAGCAAGAAATGCTGATGTAGAAGCTACAGCAAGTTCTCCAGAAGTTCCAGCTAGATAACCAGTGAACGTGGCTACACTACACAACATATTTTAAATGCAGATGAAACAGCCTTCTATTAAAAGAAGATGCTGTCTGGGATTCCCATAGCTTGAGAGTAGAAGTCAATACCTGCAAGCTGACACAGTCCTGTTAGGGGCTAATGCAGCTGGCGACTTTAAGTTGAAGCCAGTGTTTGTTTACCATTTCAAAAATCCTATAGGGCCCTTAAGAATTATGCTAAGTCTAAGATCCAGTAATTACACAACTGGGTATTTATGCCAAGAAAACAAAAGCACTGATTTGAAAGGATGGATATGCACCCCTATGTTTATTGCAGCATTATTTACAATCACCGAATTATGGGAGCAGACTAAGTGTCCATAGATAGATGAATGGATAAATAATATATAGATACATAGATATAGATATAGGTGATATAGATGTAGATGATACAGATATAGATATAGATGAATGGAATATTATTCAGCCATAGAAAAGAATAAAATCTTGCCATTTGCAATGACATGAATGGAACTAAAGAGTTTAATGCTAAGTGAAATAAGTCAGAGGAAGACAAATACCATTTGATTTCACTCATGTGTGGAATTTAAGAAACAAAACAAATGGGGGAACAAATGAGATAAATCAAGAAATAGACTCACAGACCCTTAACTATAGAGAACAAAATGATGGCCACCAAAGGGGAGGTGGGTGAGAGATGGGTGAAATAGGTGAAGGAGATTAAGAACACACTTATCATGATGAATAGTGAATAATGTATAGAATTGTTGAATCACTATATTGTACACCTGAAACTAATATAACACTGTATGCTAACTGTACTGGAATTAAAATAAAAAACTTAGAAAAAAAAGAATTATGCTAAATCTACTCTCCCTTTGCTCTAGAAATGGAACAGCAAAGCTTGGATGTTAGTACATCTGTTCATCACATAGTTTGACTATTTGAGGCTCACTTTTGAGACCTGCTCATAATGAAAGTTTGTTTTTTTTTTTCAAAATACTGCTCACCTGATCATCCAAGCTGTGATGGTAATGTAAAATGAGATTAATGTTGTTTTTGTACCTGCTAACACAGTATCCATTCTTCAGACCATGGGTCAAGGAGTAATTTTGACTTTCCAATCTTATCATTTAAGAAATATATTTTGTAAGGTCATAACTGTCATGGATAGCGATTCCTCTGATGGATCTGGGCAAAGTAAATTGAAAACCTTCTGGAAATGATTTACCATTTTAAATGCTATTCAGAACATTTGTGATTCAGGGCACCTGTGTGGCTTAGTTGATTAAGAGTCAGACCCTTTTTTTTAATTTTCTTTAATGTTTAGTTATTCATTTTGAGAGAGAGAGAGAGAGAGAAAGTGTGAGTGAGGAAGGGACAGAGAAAGAGAGAAGATCCCAAGCAGGCTCAACACTCAGTACAGAGCCCAATGTGGGGCTCGATCCCACAACTGTGAGACCATGACTTGAGCCAAAATCAAGAGTCAGATGCTTAACTGACTGAGTCACTCAGGTACCCCAAAGCATGCAACTCTTGATTTTGGCTCAGGTCATGATCTCATAGTTTGTGAGCTCAAGCCCAGTACTGGTCTCTGCACTGACACTGGGTAGCCTACTTAGGACTCTTTCTCTCTCTCCCATTCTGTCTCTGCTCACCCCTTCTCTCTCTTAAAATAAATAAATAATTTTTTTAAAAAAGAACATTTGGGGCGCCTGGGTGGCTCAGTCGGTTGAGCGTCCAACTTCAGCTCAGGTCACGATCTCGCGGTCCGTGGGTTCGAGCCCCGCATCAGGCTCTGGGCTGATGGCTCAGAGCCTGGAGCCTGCTTCCGATTCTGTGTCTCCCTCTCTCTCTGCCCCTCCCCCGTTCATGCTCTGTCTCTCTCTGTCTCAAAAATAAATAAACGTTAAAAAAATTTTTTTTTAAAAAGAACATTTATAATTCATGGGAAGAGGTCAAAATACCGATATGAATAGGAGTTTGGAAGTTGATTCCAACTGTTATGGACAACTTTGAGAGGTTCAAGTCTTCAATGAAGGAAGTAACTACAGACGTGGTAGAAATAGCAATAAATTTAGAATTAAAAATGGAGCCTGAACATGGAATTAATTGTTACAGTGTCATGAGAACACTTGAGCAGATGAGGAGTTGCTACTTATGAATGAGCAAAAAAGTATGCATCTTGAGATGGCATCTACTCCTGGTGAAGAAGCTGTGAAGGTGGTTGAAATGAGACAAAGTTTTTAGAATATTACATAAATTTACAGGCAGGATTTGAGAGAATTGACTCTGATTTTGAAGGAAGTTCTACTGGGCGTGAAATTCCATCAAACAGCATCCCATGCTACGGTGAAAATCACTGCAGCAAATTTCTTGTCATCTTATTTTGAGAAATTGCTGCAACCAACCCACCTTTCAGCAACCACCACCCTGATCAGTCAGTAGGCATCAACATCGAGCCAAGACCCTCTACCAGCAAAAAGATTACAACTCACTGAAAATGCCAATGATGGTTAGAATTTTTTAGCAATAAAGTATTTTTTTAATTAAGGCATGTACATTGTTCTTTAGACATAATGCTATTTCACACTTAATAGACTACTGTATAATATAAACATAACTTTTACATGCACTAGGAACCAAAAAAATTAGTTGACTTGCCTTATTGCCACATTTGCTTTATTGTGGTGGTCTGGAACTGTACCTGCAATATTTCTGAAATAGGCCTGTATTAATTTATGTAATTCTTAAAGCAGCAGCCTTATAAGAAAGTTGCTATTATTATCCCCAAATTATTGAGGAAGAACCTGATGCCATAGGGAAGTTAAATCATTTCTTCTAAGAATACCAGCAGGAGATCTGGGGCCCCAAATGAGGAACTGCTAGAAATGGTTGTAGAAGATTGTACGAGAAGCATGGATAGCAAAATTTCAGCATATCTGCTCACTTCTTGTATTCCCTTCCTCAGAGAATGACACCACCATTCAGGCATGCTAGGTCCTTACCTAAGCATCCCCTCAAATAGATACACCATTATCATTCACATCCCATGGTTCTCAGATACTTCAATTTCTCACCATTCTCTGATTTCATTACTGCCATAGACTCTTATGCTGACCCTAATTAATGTTCCTTCAATACCATGCTCTGTATTGTCCAACTCTGAATTTGTCACCCAACTGGAACTACCAGCTCCAGAGGGCCTCCCTCAAACCACCACACTCAAAACTAATAAATACCCTCCTTCACATCCTTGAAGCATCCTGTACAACATTTACCGTAACTTAACATATTGTACTAGATCCTTTTGTTGACTGTGATTTTCCCTGATAGACTCACCCATTTATTCAACGATTATTTGCAAAGTGTTGACGGCATCCTAGGAATTATGCTAAGCACTTAGTCACATAATGATGAAAAAAGCCCTTGCTTTCATGCAGCCTACAGTCCAGCAGGGAAACACATGTTAATCTAATTACATGTTCCAGTGTTCAGGTAGACATTACATGTTCAGACAGAAAGAATTCAGTCCTCAGAGAGGGTGTTATAACAAAGAATCTAAAGAAGGCTGGAAAGCTGAGGCTTCCGTGAAGAAGTGAGAGGAATTTGGAGATGGGAGATATGACTCAAGCTAGCTGGGTGAGAAGCTTTCCAGGCAAAGAGCCAGCGTGGGCAATAGCCTTGGGTTTTGATCAAGAACTTCAGAGAAAGCCATGGTGGCTGAAACCCAAAGAACAATAAGATCATGTGTGAAAGGAGGCAGAAAAGATAGGTGGGGCTAAATAATACTGTTGTAATTGATCTGTGCCTCTCCAGTTCTTAATATAGTTCTTTTTTGTTTGAGTGTAGTTGACACACAATTTTACATTAGCTTCAGCTGTACAACATAGTGATTCAACAAGTTTATACGTTATCCTAATTGTTAAAACTGAGACGTGCTAATCAAATTCTTAGAGAAGGCAGCGACATGGAATCTCTTGTGGGAAATTGGATGGTAAGTCAGCCTGGGATTTGGTACATGAGGAGGTGACTCAAGAGGCCTCTACTGCAACCAAAACCTCCTTCTGTAGTGTCTGCCAACAGATTGCAAAACTTTAACACTCACACTTCAAACAATGGCAAAGCATGGCAAATCAAATTGCCTTGTTGATATCGCCGACTTCCTCACATGCTGTTATCCACATGGTGGCTGTCACCTGAATGTCTCACACTCTGTCCGTTCCCAACCACTCATCCTGCTGAAAGAATCCTCATAACTACCACAAAATCAAGCAAACAAAACCTTCTGATAGAAATTTTAAGTCACTGACTTTCAATTCTATTGTCTGTCATTAGATAACATTTTAACTAGTAGGTTCTTTATGCCTAGAGGGGCATTAAGGCAAAAGGTTTATAATTTGGGATATACATAAACGTGGGGGCTAATTACAGGCTCAGGTTAGTTTATTTTCTTTCTGAACACTTGATTGTCTCTGACTCCAGTTCATTTCTTCATGAATTGATAATGCCACGTTCTTTGGAGCCAAAAAAAAAAAGTCTCCCTAATACCTATACCAAAGAATGTCTGACCCCTGTGTTCTTGAAATCTGGGGTAGTGTTACAAAGCTGTAATCATCAAGACAGCATGGTATTGGCATAAAAACAGACACATAGACCAATGGAATAGAATAGAAACCCCAGAACTAGACCCACAAACGTATGGCCAACTAATCTTTGACAAAGCAGGAAAGAACATCCAATGGAAAAAAGACAGTCTCTTTAACAAATGGTGCTGGGAGAACTGGACAGCAACATGCAGAAGGTTGAAACTAGACCACTTTCTCACACCATTCACAAAAATAAACTCAAAATGGATAAAGGACCTGAATGTGAGACAGGAAACCATCCAAACCTTAGAGGAGAAAGCAGGAAAAGACCTCTCTGACCTCAGCTGTAGCAATCTCTTACTCGGCACATCCCCAAAGGCAAGGGAATTAAAAGCAAAAGTGAATTACTGGGACCTTATGAAGATAAAAAGCTTCTACACAGCAAAGGAAGCAATCAACAAAACTAAAAGGCAACCAACGGAATGGGAAAAGATATTTGCAAATGAAATATCGGACAAAGGGCTAGTATCCAAAATCTATAAAGAGCTCATCAAACTCCACACCCGAAAAACAAATAACCCAGTGAAGAAATGGGCAGAAAACATGAATAGACACTTCTCTAAAGAAGACATCCGGATGGCCAACAGGCACATGAAAAGATGCTCAACGTTGCTCCTCATCAGGGAAATACAAATCAAAACCACACTCAGATATCACCTCATGCCAGTCAGAGTGGCCAAAATGAACAAATCAGGAGACTATAGATGCTGGAGAGGATGTGGAGAAACGGGAACCCTCTTGCACTGTTGGTGGGAATGCAAATTGGTGCAGCCACTCTGGAAAACAGTGTGGAGGTTCCTCAAAAAATTAAAAATAGACCTACCCTATGACCCAGCAGTAGCACTGCTAGGAATTTACCCAAGGGAGACAGGAGTACTGATGCATAGGGGCACTTGTACCCCAGTGTTTAGAGCAACACTCTCAACAAGATCCAAATTATGGAAGGAGCCTAAATGTCCATCAACTGACGAATGGATAAAGAAATTGTGGTTTATATACATAATGGAATACTACGTGGCAATGAGAAAGAATGAAATATGGCCTTTTGTAACAACGTGGATGGAACTGGAGAGTTATGCTAAGTGAAATAAGTCATACAGAGACAGACAGATAGTGTATGTTTTTTACTCTTACGTGGATCCTGAGAAACTTAACAGAAGACCATGGGGGTGGGGAAGGGAGAAAAAAAAAAGGTTAGAGAGGGAGGAAGCCAAAACATGAGACTTTTAAAAACTGAGAACAAACTGAGGGTTGATGAGGGGTGGGAAGGAGGGGGTTGGTGGGTGATGGGTATTGAGGAGGGCACCTTTTGGGATGAGCACTGGGTGTTGTATGGAAACCAATTTGGCAATAAATTTCATTTAAAAAAAAATAATAATAATTTAAAAAATCTGCGGTAGTGTATAAAATTCAAATGGGTACGCAGGCATTAATGAGTCTATTTTGTGAAGGAGATAATGGAGAAATGGTTGTTTCTCACATTACCAAGTCCTGCTCCCTTCAAAATATTCAAGCACATGCATTTGATTAACAATGTAATAAAGCCATATGTATGCTATAAAAATTATTCACTGTACTTAACAGCCCTTGTAGAAAAACTACAATAATAATTACACAAATTGTAAATTATTAAGCACTATGTGTCAGGCACCTCCCTGAGAATGTGAGCCATATTTTTACATGTCATTTTACAACATGAAATGGATACTGTTATTATTGTCCCCATTTTATTGATAAGGAAAGTGAGGCTCAGAACAAAAAGGGGCTTGCCAAAGGTCACATGGCTACCCAACTGTAGAGCCAGGATTTAATCCTGGATAGTTGGATAGCAGCGTTCCTATAAGATGTTCAGACTGTGTTGCTTCCCAGACAGAGAACAAGAAAATTTGTGTGGCAATATAGAATCGCTGCACTTGAAACATGCACAGGCCTGGATTTCCACCCTCGTTTTGCCACTGATTAGTCCAATTTCCTTCAGCATATTATTCTCCTGGAGCCGTAGTCTCCTCATCTGTTAAACAGAGAATGAAAAAAGTACAATGTCAAAGAGTTGATGAGAGTATCCAATGAGATAATGCACACAGGGGAGCATTATCATAACCGGCTGAGTGGCTCAGTCGGTTAAGCATCCGACTTGGGCTCAGGTTGTGATCTCGTGGTCCGTGAGTTCGAGCCCCGCATCAGGCTCTGTGCTGACAGCTCAGAACCTGGAGCCTGCGTCTGATTCTGTGTCCCCCCCTCTCTCTCTGGCCCTCCCCCTGTTCATGCTCTGTCTCTCTCTGTCTCAAAAATAAAAAACGTTAAAAAAAATTTAAAAAAAAAAAGATAATGCACACAAACCACAAAATCCCCAGGCATATCGTGAGTCCCCCGTTATATTAACATTAATAAACTCATGATTATTTTCAGAAAACAATATTAAATTTATACTTTCGTTAATGAGTGTGCATCTAGATTTTGAGATAAGAAACCATGAGTCAGAACTGCAGTTTTGATTGAAATACCAATAGTTATATACCCCCACCTCAGTGGATTACCTCCAACCATAAAACAAGACTTTTAAGCTCCTGCAAATGTGTGTACGGAAACAAAAGAAGGTGAGATAACTAGTTAGGATCCTGTCCCCAGAGAAGCATGAAGAAAGAAAGCAAGTTGAATGTGATGCTTGTTTTTCCATTTGGAATGGACTTAACATTGGCTTTGGTCTTTTCTCAACATTCACAGAAGAGCTGCCTTCTTCTCTTGTCACTAGAGACACTCTCCCTGGGTGAGTTCATTCATTCACTCTCATGGCTTCAAAGACTTAGACGGTTGCTACCTAACCTAATCCATTTTTTCCAAACTCCCGGCCCTTTTATTCAGGCAATTATTAGACATCACCATTTGGATTTCTCAAAGGTACCCAAATTCAATATGCTCAAAATGGAGTACACATTTCTACCAGCATGGTAATGCACACGTTATTCTCACATCAGTGAACAGCACCTGTATTGCAGTGGACTAAATGTTTATGTCCCCCCCCAAATTCGTATGTTGACATTTTAAGTCCTGAGATGATGGTCTTAGGAGGTAGGGCCCCTGAAGGTCATGAGGGTGGAGCCTTCACAGTGGGATTAGTGCCCTTATAAAAGAGGCCCCAGAGAGATCCCTCACTCCTGTCCCCAAGCATACAACAAGTTGACCATCCGCAATCCAGTAGAGGGCTCTCGTCAGAACCTGACCATGCTAGCACCCTCACCTTTCACTTACATCCACCACAATCGTGAGAAATAAATCTCTGCTTAAAAGTTACCCAGACTACAGGGACTCCTGGGTGGCTCAGTCGGTTGAGTGTTCGACTTCGGCTCAGGTCATGATCATGGTTCATGAGTTCGAGCCTCACGCCAGGCTCTGTGCTGAGAGCTCTGAGCCTGGAGCCTGCTTTGGATTCTGTGTCTTCCTCTCTCTCTGTTCCTCCCCTGCATGCATTCTGTCTCTCTCTCTCTCTTAAAAATACAGATTTTTTTTAAAGTTACTCAAACTATGAAAATTTATTTTAGCAGCCTGTAAGAACTAAGGCATTCATCTATTCCTCATTCAAGCCAGCCTCTCGGGAAACATGTTTGCTTTGTCTCACTTCCTCACGCCCACATCCATTCTACCAGGCATCCTTGATGCTACTGCTTAAACATCTCTCCAATCTTTTCTCTTTTTTCCATCCCTACTTCTAACAACCAGGCTCAGGCCATTGCCATCCTTAGCGTTCATTGCTGAAATGTCTTCTTGTTGCCTGAAGCCTCTCTCATACATGGCCTTCAGTAAGTAATGTAATTCTTCCTGATAGATGCTACCAGGGTGTTTTGTTCTTCCCCTTTTGTAGCATAATTCCCACTTTAAACTACATTTCAATGTTATCTTCACTGCTGTACAACAGATGCTATGCGAATGTCTTGTTCAGGCTATACGTCAGTGCCCAGCTCAATGCCTGGTGTAGACGCTCAAATAATTCATGCCTTTTACACCTAGGCTAGTGGGATCAGACAGATCTGTGTTCCATTCCCCCCTCTACTATGATTCTAAGCCTCAATTTCCACATTCCTGAAAATGGGAATTACAAGAAGACAGCTTCATGGTGAGATCATCAGGATGAATTGAGGAAATGCATGTAGAGCACGTAACATAGAATTAGTTCTCAATAAAGATTGGTTCTAACAATAAAGACCCTCCATTTCTGGTGGACCACCTGTGGGGCTCTCTACTCTTAATATGGAGAAATTAAAGTCGACACAGCAACTTTCAGCCTTACACTTGAGTAGGCGTAGTTTGTACAGAACAGAAGATTCTTTTGGCCTCGTTATTCTGCAAATTCACCTGAAATATTGCACTCCTTTAATTTTTCTCCATGATGAAAGCAGAGGAAAGATGAATCCTTGTAATTGGTGGGAGAAATCAAAAGTCAGGTGGTTTTTAACTTCATGGAAGGGATAATCACTATCAACAAAACCAAATTGACAATGAACTCTTTTAAATATTTACTCGACCTAAAATAAATAAAATTGGTTTTTACATTGTGTTACTAATACCTGGCTGGTGGTGTGTGTTGTGGTAACTTGGGATGCTTTGCACTAAAATTTAGCTTTTTCAGTAATTAAAGGGCTATAATCTCTGGAAGGTTAGTCTCTCTCTTGCATTTATACTTGTCTCTGAATGCAGCCTCTTCTAGCTAGGCACTTGTATAAGTAACACTCACTGGAAGACAGTGTAAATATTCTCTACTACTTATAAAAAATGTTATATAAACAGATTCATCTATAGAAACTCATCAGATTCTCCACTTAAAATGATTGTTTTTTTTTTAAATTTTTTTAACGTTTATTTATTTTTGAGACAGAGAGAGACAGAGCATGAATGGGGGAGGGTCAGAGAGAGAGGGAGACACAGAATCTGAAGCAGGCTCCAGGCTCTGAGCTGTCAGCGCAGAGCCCGACGCGGGGCTCGAACTCACAGACCGCGAGATCATGACCTGAGCTGAAGTCGGCCGCTTAACCGACTGAGCCACCCCGGCGCCCCAAAATGATTGTTTTAAAGTACATTAAAGAGCTTGACATTACTTAGCCCTTTCTTTGTGTTTATATAATGAGAACTTTTTATTTCATTTTAATGCAAACAAAAAAGACCTCAGACAGAAACATATCCCATCCCTGACTCTTCCTGTGTTCCAATGGAGATAAAACATATATGAGGATGAAGTTTACACAGAACTCTTGATCAAAGGTAGAATTATTCAGTATACTCAACAATTATTCAGGCAGGCAAGCTCTACAAATGGCTTTGTAGCCTACTGACTGGCTGGCTGACTGACAGAATATTGGTATATCTTTTAGAGTTAACATCATTTGTCTGAAACCTGTCATTTTTGATGATTTCATCTTTGAGGATCTAAAGAATTCAAGAGAAAAGTGTTTAATACCACCTCCTGTATAAACCAAAAATGATACATAAAATGGCCCAAGAAAATGCCCACCTCAAAAGATTCACTCTGCAAATACTGACTCATCCTCTCTGATCTTAAGCGTCAGGGATAGAGTAACTGATAGGACATTGACCCTGCTTTAATGATTATGGGATCCAGGGGAGACAGCAGTAAATGGGTGCTTTCAAAATTGGGTGATTTGTGCTGTAATGGGGATTAGCCCAGGGTGCTCTGAGAGCAGAGGTGAGGATGCTAACCCAAGCTGGGGAAGGCTCCCGATAGTTCCCCATCAGAACTGACATTCACACTGAGGCCCTAAGTATCTAGGTGAGATGATGAGAAAGAATGTTTGAGGTAGAAAGAACCATACCTGCAGAAGTCTGGAGTCAAGAAGGTGTCTGATGAATCCAAGGATCTGAAAGCAGTTCAGTGCACCTTGGGAGAGATGAGCATAGGATAGGTGTGAGAAGATGTGAGACCAGAGTGGTCACCAGGGTGAGAGCTCATGCAGCATCCTGGCAGCCATGTTGCAAAAATGGAACTCTGTCCAAAATGGATGGACTCAGGCACTAAAGGATTGTGTGCCCATAAATGACATGGTTGGATTTATCTTGGAGAGTATCATTAGCTAGCAAAGGAATTAACAAGTTGTTTCTCCTATAAGAACTGCTTATAGGAGCTTATATAATGAACTGCTCTTCATTGTACTTGGGCCCATATTTCTAACCGATAGAATAAACCCAAGAAAGGAGTGCCGGAAAGGTTGCCGGTCAATTGTGATATTTGGGTCAAAGCTCGCTCAGCAAAGGTGCGTCACAGTTTTGTGGGCAAAAACTCAGGGTGAAGATTGTGGAAGAGGAAGCAAGTTTCAGAGGAAGTCATGGCATTTAATTAGACCTATGACTCAAAAGCCCTGCACTGTGCATATTCAGAAGGTCTAGGATGGGATTCCAAGGTTCTTCAGGAAAACTCTTGGCAGTGTATCAACAGCACTATGGCAAGAGGAGAGTTGATTCCACTGATGTCTTCACCATGGAAGGAAGAGACCTCCCATGCTAGGAAGATTAAAGAACACTATGCATTGCCACTTAGCTACACATTAGAATTACCTGGAGAGGTTCTTAAACTACCAATGTCTTGACCACACCCCTAGGCATTTGTACTTAATTGGGCTAAGGTGGCTCCTGGCCATTTGTATTTCTTAAAAGCTCCACAAGGGATACTAAATTGTAACTAGATTCAAGAACCAAATGTGTAGTGGCCAAGAGAACGGGCTGGAGACTAAGGTGGTGGGAGTTGGAATTACAGCCCTTTCTGGAAATGGAAGTATTTTTGCTCTTTTAATTTTTCATTTGTTTATGCATTAAAGGTGGCCTATATCGCTATATCTGACATAGGAAGACAGATAAAATGTAATGTCAGCATGAAAGGAATATAATTCTTACTCCTCTGCCTTCAGTTTCCTTTCTGTAAAATGGAAAACTAATACTATCTCCCTGGTAGGATCAATGCAAGGACTAAATGAGTTAACAAATAAAGTGATTTACAAATACCTGGCAGATAAGTGCTTGATGAATATAAACTATTTTTCTTAACCCAGATGCATTTAATAAGAGAAATGAGGACAGAGGCGGAAATCACAAGGCATGTTCCAAGGGCACCAATTAGTTTGGCTGGTGCCTCAGGGAGTAATAGGGAAAAACATTTAGAAAGGCAAGTTGGGGCCAAATTGCTTTCTTGAGTTCCAGGCTAATGTTCACATTTGAGCAAGTGTTCATTAATTGATCATCTAATAACGTGGTCCCCAAATGTGAGGGAAGCAGGTGTATATTGTACAAAGTAGAATAAATTAAAGGGTCGCCCAGAGTCCATTCCAAAACTTGGACTCTGATATCAGTTTAACACAAATGTGGAACCAACAGATGTCTCTGTGAAAAGCTGAGATTAAATCAGCATAGAGCTTCAAAAATGAACAAGGAGTCACTGGGTATTAATAATCCCCGGTGCTCAGGGAGACAGATGCTCGTCTTTGTGACACCTTGGCTCTCATTCACAGATAGAGCTGACTCCACTTCTGTTGTCCAGATTCAGCCCACTTTATTAGGAACCTCTTAATGGTGCTGAAAGTGGTTTCTCTTCTCTTCATTTTTCATTTATAAATATTCAGAAAAAGATTAAAGGTAACTTGCCGGGATGCAGCCCACACATCAGGGAAAGATAAAATGTAATGTACGCATGAAAGAAGTCAGGATCCAGGGAAAGCAAGCATAGGAGACTTGTGAGGAGGCCAAGAGGGAAGTGAACACATCGAGAGAAGGTCACGGGGGCCTATAAATATGCCAGCAGTGGGCACAAATTGGCCTTAAGCCTTCTAAGCCTCACAGGCAATGCAAAGAGGGAAACGAGATTGGTTACAAGATTTAGGAGGTTCCCAGCTTAATCCAGGCAATTTCTTAGGAGGGGAACAGCTATTCCTGGCACAATACCAGAGAGCAACCTCTCCAGGTTCAAATAAAGAGGATACCATATAAAATAATGGTATCTACAGCAAACCCCAACACCCTAATAGAGTGCTTAACACAGAGTGTCTGCTAATACATATTTAGTGAGTGAATGGAGGAAGAAAGAAAGGTTGGAGGAGCCTGTACTATATATCACAAAATTCATGGGGTGCTTTGCCAGCATTCCTTAGTGTGGGCTGATGGCCTCCCACGATTCAATAAAAGTAGTTCCAGTGGTTGTGTGTTGCACAATGACCCGGTTCATGCAGCAGTGCTCAGCTAGCCTGACTGAAACCAGAAACAGATTTTAGTTACCTAGGGAAGAGCACGGGTTATCCCACAGGCAAACTTTCCTAAAGACTGCTGCTCTGCACCAGGCATCTGATAAGAATTGAGGGGCAGAAATGTGATGTTAGCATCCTATATAACTCTGGCTTCTTGATCCAGTGGCTGAAATTCACTGCTCACTCACATGAAAACTGATTCATGGGTATGTGCATGGCAGGTGGCTCTCCTCTGTGTGGTGATTCAGGAAACCTCAAATCCTCCTTATTGTAGCTCTGTCATTTACGGCTACTGGGAGCATCTCCATCAAACGGCAGACAGTGGCAAAGACCCACCTACTTCTAAGGCCCAGAAATGGTCACATCCGTTCAACTCACATGGTCTTGGTGAGTGGTCCCACTTCATTGTAAGGAAACTGGAAAATAGAGTTTCTAGCAAGGCAGCCTTTTCTTGGTCGCTTCTTTGCTCTGTGAAAGAAGAACACTTCCAGAAGAGCTCTGGAAGGCAGCCGGGTGTCTCTTCCACAGTACTCATCTCCAGCCACCAAATATGTCCCCACACAGAGAACAACACCCATCCCCCTCACCAGAAGAGATAGCCAAAGTCCAGAGTCTCCTATATCGGAGTAGTTTCTTCCAGACTAGACGAGACTCATCGTCTGGCCTCCTAGAAACTATAACATGCATGATTTGACCCTCACCCCACCCCACATACCAAATATATGTGTGGAAGCAGGAACAGAAGCAATAAAAAGTGCCCTTCAGAGCAGGAATGAAAGAGAAAGAAACGGAGTCACCATTTCTTCCCAATCTGAAATCCTGCCCAACAGGCATTGTAGGGATCCCTGCTCTAGTGGTCCATGTTCCTCCATGGCCCTCCTCAGTCACATGGCAGGTCCTCCTTGTCCATCATCCCCTGTGGCCTCATCTGAGTAGAGTGCCAGGCAGAGTGGCCCCCTCGGGCTCTACAGTTTTCACGGCATATTTCTTATTCTTAGTAATTTGGGAACCTAAGAGTTGCTTTAAGCTTGGATGGCTAAATACATTTTTTTTAATTTAAATCTGAGCTTTCTCTTATGGCAACATAGTTCCTTCAAACACTCAGAGGCTCCTGACCTATTTTTCCCTCATAACCTCTGCCTACCAGTAATCATCTCCAGTGTTACTTCTTAGAAAGGGTTCTCAAGTCTGCTTTATTTCTTTGCTCTCTCAGCCTTGTGTGACGTGCATTATTTCCACCAGGAGTGGTCACGTGACCATTGCTAAATGGACTGAGTCTGGAAGTACAGTCCTTGTCTGTGCTTTCCAGTAATGATATTACACCATGGAAACATACAACTCTCCAGTGAAGAGCTGGCCATTGAACTGTTCGTCCCTAAGAATATTTGCAGGAATGTGAACATTCTACCGTGTCTGTGGAATGTCCATTGCCGCTGCTGCTGCGAGCTCTTCTTGAAATTAAGATGAATCTGTGTTCAGATGCCAGATTTACCCTTTGCAACTCCTGTAATCTCAAGCACTACTCTACTACTTTTAATATCACATTTTGTAATCTATAAAATATTCACAGGGTTGTTATGGGAAGATAAATTTATCTAGTTTTACCAATAACTTTTCGGTAACTTAAAATGTGTGTGAAGAGTTCTCTTGATAATTATAGTCACCCTCTTCATTTAGTTTTTGTCGTAATCCAATGGTAATTAGACAAGACTTGGACTTGCTGGTATTTAATCTTTACGGCATGCCGTGTGTGTGTGTGTGTGTGTGTGTGTGTGTGTGTGTCTATATAGACGCACACTGCATTTTGAGCATTTTGTTTACTGCAAAACTAGCTGGTTTACTCAGATACCTGCTTAGCAGATTATGAATAGTCCATTGTCTATTTCTGCCATTTTTAATTTTGCATCTTGGGGAAGTGGTATCAATCACTTCAGAGCAGTTAGAAGAAAGTCTTCTGATTACACCAAACAGCCTATAATTTGATCCCAATTTGTGTGGTGGTTGGATGTGTACCTTTATAGAATTGAGCACTGAAGGATTATCTGCTTTGCGAGATTATTGTTTTAATCAGTCAGCAAATGAACAAATGATCTATGCAATGGAGTATGGGCAAACTAATTTTCTCAGAGGAATTCTCCATGGATAATTTATATTGAACAAATATATAAATACTGATGCAGTTCCAGACATTGAAATTAGCATTCAGCATGAAAATTTTTTGAAATGAGTTCTAGCTGTTAACTTGGTAGGAGGGAATTCTATCTGCCTCAGACATATGGTCCCTTAGGCTAACGCAGGGGTTCTCATGCAGCAGAATTACCTAGAGGGCTTCTTGAAACACAGATTTTTGGACTTCATCTTCAAGATTTCTGATTCTGTACATCTAGGCTCAGAAACGTACATTTTTTTTAAAAAAAAACCTTCAAGTGATGTTGCTGTTCTTGAGATCTCACTCTGAGAACCACTAGCCTAAAGCAGAGTTCAGTGAACTATGTCTTGCACCTTCAGTCTGACATACCATCTGTTTCAGTAAATAAAGTTTTACTGGAATACAACCATGATCACTTGTTTACTCGCTGTCTGTGGCTACTTTCACACTACAATGGAAGAGATGAATAGTCCTAACAGGGACCATATGGCATGCCAACCCAAAAATATTTAGTATCTGTTACTTTATCTCAAGAATTTGCTGACCCCTGGCTAAAGAATAGGGAAGTAAGTGTGGAAGAGAGTGGCAAGAGACCTGGCCCCTTCTCTTCCATCTGTACCTTATATAAGTTCCCTGTATGGCCTCAGAATTTGAATTAGCTATGAGCTCACCAACAGGACAGTAAATTATAAAGACAAATCATTTATATATGCCTGTCATTAAAGAGTGCAAATTAAAAGAAATTGAATTACACACTTCAGTACCCAATTTTTGCCAGATGGGTGGAAGACTTACATCTAAAAGGAATCACCAGGTCAGCTTTCCTCTTAAACCCTTCACTCTTGGAAAAGACACAGTGGAAGCTTAATCTTTTGAGATGACAAAGGGGCTCAGTGAGTGTGATGAATGGTTCACTGCCATGTCCATTTAATTAGAGAGAACTGCTCATGTGGACCCAAGTCATGAGTCGCGATACAAGGTGTCCACTGGACAGAGCGCATAATCTCCATGCTGTTGCTACTTGGTGAGGTCTTCATTGGAGTCGTCAGAAAAGAAGATCTATAGCCTCGTGCTGACTCCTTGGATCTGATCACTGTGCTTTACTTAGGGCCATCAATTATCTGTCTGTTGCATTTTTGAGTTTGTTCAACAGTAAAGGATGAGCCAAAAGATTCTCTTGGGTTGTATTTGGTCATTTGGGTAAGAAACTTTAAGAGGATTATATGGTATTGGGTTGATATCCTATACTTAAAAAGTGAGGTTAAAAAAAAAAAAAAAGGAAAGTAAATGTGCCATGTGCTGTTCTTACATTGATGCTTATCAGCTCAAGACACATCTTGGCAGCCTCATGATATTCATGGTAGCATTACTTTATTCTATAGAACAAAAAACTGAGCTTTATTTAGAGAGCTGAAAGGACTTTCTCAAGTTTACCCTACTAGTAAAAGCCATAGCCAGGATTGAACTGTGAACTAACAACGAAACTGTCAACTACTCTACTCTGCCCGTGGTAAACTCCCTCCACAAATTTTCTGAATGTGATCATTACATTCATCCATAAGCATCATTTACTTTGGTCTTACCTGTTCCCCCAGTGAGTCACTTGTCTACTCTACAGAAAACAGCCTTGCATCAGGGGTATCGGTGGCCACAGCTCCTAAACTCTTTAGCTTCTGGTCTGATCATGGACTAAGCCAAAAGAGTCCATCCCAAAGATAGGGACAATACGTAGATAAGTGTAGATGGTAGTTGAAATTTTTTTAAGTGGATGTTTCCACGGAGTAGTGTACCTCAAAATCATGGGGAAGTACGCCCAGGCCCATAAACTGAATAATCCTGAGGCTGTCAAATAATTTCCACCTCTCAAGTTGCCTCTAATCAATTGTCAGTGGCTGCTGCAGTGCTATACTGAGAAGGATTCTGAAGCTCTGTGCTGCTGTAGAAGGAAAGAACATTATAAATAGTAATCAGAAAAAAATCAACACATACTGCAGGAATTGCCAGGTCCAGAACTGAACACGTTAAAATATCACCTTGGTTAATTTTACACCAGTCCTATAAAATAGGTACATGTGAAGGAACCAAAGCACCGAGTTTAATGATTTACCCCATTCACATTCAGTGTAATTAAGTAGCAGGGCCAGGATACAAGCCCAAGAATCTGTCAATGGTGTGGTCACTTCCTGCTAGAGGGCAGGAGTGTGTGTGACAGACCTTTGCATGCCTGAGGTACTCTCCTAGTGAGGGACAACATAAGAAGATAGTCTCAGAGCTTTTTAATCTGTTTTGTGCAATGGAGGCTTTAACGGTCTTGTCACATCCACAGACCCCTTCCCAGAATAATGTTTTAAATGCATACTACAAATCACATGAGGTAACTAAAAAAGTCAAATATACTGAAATCCACATGTTAAAAGTATTTGTAGAAGTCACTTTGTAAGAGAGTAGTATACATACTCCTTTATTAATGCAGTAAATAACAAGACCCATCAGTGAGTCTAATAGCAGCTATAGTTTGAAATAATGAAGAACATAAACAGAATTTCAAATAATCTGCAACAACTCTGCTGTGGCAGGAAAATCTTGGCGATTTCCATCTGGATGTAGTTGCGCGAACTTCTTGTTCTAGTGTTTGTTACCTTCTTACATAATGGAAGGAGTTGATAAATTTCACTTAAAGGTTAATGAAGGTAAAGGCGTAATTTTTGTTCCTGTGAAGGTCACAGACCCTCTTATTTCCGAACACTGAATCTTTGAACTACATTAAAAGTAGTTCTGATGTTGTAAAAGGAAAACTGGATATGGGAGGCAAAAGAACTAGAATTTAATAACTGTTTTGTAATTATGTAACCTGAATAAGTCTCCTAACCTCTCTGAGTTTCACTTTTTTTCCCACTGTAAAATGGGAACAAACCTCTGTTCTGTGGATGATGTCGATAAAAAATAATAATGTAGCTGGAAATGACTGTTTAAAGCCTTTTCTTAATAAATTCTAAGAGATCTTGATTAGTATTCAAGAAGCCACTTCCCCATTCATACTGGGGAAAAGAACAAACGAACTTTTTTTACTGAATACCTCCTGTGTGTCCACACGGGGATAGGGTTCATGCTGCTAAGGTATAAATATGAGTGGGTTGACCACCTTCCTTCAAGACAGTTGGAATCTACTCTGGGGAAGACAGACATATCTCCACAAAATAGTAGGGGAAATGCAGTGATAATGTGACGAGGAGAGAGGAGCCAGGGAAGACCCTCCCCACCCTTCTCGCCTTTGCTGGAAGTGATAACCAAGCCTTAATGGTTGAATAGAAGTTTGTCAGGCAAAGAAAGAGTTATTGATGTTACAGCTAGAGGGGGCAGCATAACAAGAAATACACAATAAGAAAAGACCTTATGAATGCAGGAAATGAGACTCCTTTTGCCATCTCCAAAGCATGAATTACTAGAGAGGAGAGGGCTTTTGGAGAGATAAGAGGGGAGAAGGAGGCGCCAGAACACAGAAGTTCTTACCTGCTGTGCTAGGTTTCTTGAACAGTATTCTGTAGGGGATGGGAGACCCTAATGTCTTCTGAGTAAGTGATTGATACGATCTGATGTAGAGATCAGAAAGAGAGTACAAATTGGTGATCTTCTGAAAAAATTGGTATTTGTTTGCCAAGTGTATTGACTTTCTAAAATTCTTCCTATGTTAAAAAATCAGGAGAGGGGCACCTGGGTGGCTCACTTGGTTGGGCATCTGACTTTGGCTTGGGTCATGATCTCATGGTTCATGAGTTCGAGCCCCACAACAGGCTCTCTACTGTCAGTGTGGAGCCTACTTTGGATCCTCTGTCCCCATCTCTCTCTGCCCTTCCCCTGCTCATTCTCTCTCTTTCGCCCTCCCTCTCTCTCTCTCAAAAATAATAAAGAAACATTTTTTAAAAATCATGAGACTACCCTCCTTCCAAAAAATGAAAAGATACAATATCTCTGAATTCATATTGTGCTTGGCATCATTTGGCCATGGCTGACTAGTGACTGTCTCATTTAGACAGGGCAGGAGCTGTGCAGGTGGTCTTGGTCCCACCACTCTTTGTTTCCTTGCCAACTCTGAGCCCAAATAAGTAAGACCATTTATCACCAGGTTTATGGCACTTTTCCTATAGTTAAGAAGTATTTGTCTGCACTCATGTATCTGTTGAAAGTGAAAAAGTGAAAGATACACCAAGTAGACCACATGTTTCAAGAAAAATAAGAGAGACAATATTTTCTGTCTTACTCTAGCATGCTTCACTCACTCACGATACCTGCCCAAAGCTTGACATTTGAATTTGCAGCCTGTCTTGCCATAGACAGCGTGGACTGATGGGCTCCTGGGAGATGGGTTCCAGGAGCAAACCGGAGGCAGGGAAAACAGTGGGAGGTTTCTATGTTCCAGGCAAGGCTGGATAAGAGTGAGGGTTCAAACTATGGAGCTCAGGTTGGAAAGGCGGGGTGGATTCACACGATCCTTAGGGGATGTGATCGAAGGCTTCGTGATTATTGGCTTGGAGGCTATGAGAGCAAAAAAATTACTTTCTCTGGTTTCTGCTTTGTATATGGAAACTGATGGTGGTTCTGTCGACTAAGGGAATGAGAAAGAAAAGGCAGACATAGGGTGAAGATGAGATCAGTTAGGGACATGTTGAGTTGGAGGTAAACTTGGAACACACAACAGCAATGTTGAGCAGAAAGTTGGCTATGTGAGCAGAGAGATCTGGGTGAAAAATTTGGATTTCACTAGTCAGCAGCAGATGGTTGGTAGGTGAAGCCATGTGAGTAAATTCCATCACTCAGGGAGAGCCTGACGTTCAAGAATGGCTCATTGACAGATGCCCAGGGAACAGCACATTTGAGGAAAAGATCCCACAAAATCGCCCTGGAAAAACAAACAGGAATAAAAGGATTCCAGACATAGGGTATTATGGAGGCCAGAGGAATAGATTTTTAAGAAGTGTCCAATGCATTAAGAAGAGAGAATGGCCCATTCGTCTGGGAAATTTGGAGTTCATTGTTCATTTTAGTGAAAGCAAGTTCAGTGAAGTGATAAGGACAATACCAGCTAACAATAATAATTACATAGTACTTACTACATTGCAGGCACAGCCCTAAGAGCTTTCATTTTAACTCTTTTAAAACAAAAACTTATAAGGTACTGTGGCTATCCCCATATTACAGTGAGCCCACTGAGGGGCAGAGGTTACAAAATTTTCACAAGGAAGGACAGCAAGTAAGAGGTAGGGGTAAAGTCTCAAACTCAGGCCGTCTAGCTCCAGAGTCTAGGCTCTGGATTTTAGTACTGTTAGGTTCTGTTTTCACACTGAAATGGGTAAAAAATAGAGTGATCCAGTTTATGCCTATTGTGCCAACATCCTACCTAAAAAGAAGCAGTGTCTAGATTGAGATGATATCTGATCACCCCACTCATGCAGTGAGCAGTCAAAAAATATTGTGAGCCTAGACACGTCTTTGAGTCACCATGCGTTACAGATCATATAAGCTCTTGAGAAGCAGTTGTTAAATAAATGCATGAGAAATGTTGAATCTGAGTGGAGGAGTGAAATTGGTACCTAGTATGGTAAAAACTCAAACATATTAATAAAATTTTAAGGAATTTGTCAATAGAGGAGAAACTTGAGGGAATACAGAAAGACATGTGGTGATGTCTCTAAAGGGAGAAAACGAGATGGTATTAAAGTTACTCCTCCATCACAAAAGATAAAAGCTACTAAGATCTTATCCATTGGGGCACCCGGGTGGCTCAGTCATTTAAGCATCAGACTTGGGCTCAGGTCATGATTTTGCAGTTCGTGGGTTCAAGACCCGCATAGGGCTCCCATGCTGACAGTGGGGTGCTTGCGTGGGATTCTCTCTCTCTCTCTCTCTCTCTGCCCTTCCCCACTGTGCTCTCTCTCTCTTTCTCAAAATGAATAATAAATAAACTTACAAAAAAAGACCTTATCCATAAATTCATATCCCTATCATCATCTCTCTCCATCTGGACATTCTTCTATACATTCAACACATATTTATTGACTCCTAATAATGTTCTCAGCACAGAGAGGTTGAAATGGTTTTATTTGTTTTTCGAGTATAATTGACCAACAATATTACATCAGTTTCAGGGTTACAACATAGTGATTCACCAAGTTTATACATTATGCTACGTCCTCCACAAGTGTAGCTGCCACCTGTCACCATACAATGCTGTTACAATACCAATGACTACATTCTTTATGCTGTGGCTTTTATCCCATGACCTATTCATTCCATTATTGGAAACCCATACCTCCTTCTCCCCTTCACCCTGGCAACCATCAATTTGTTCTCTGTATTTATGTCTGATTCTGCTTTTTGTTTATTCGTTGGGATTTTTTCAGATTCCACACATAAGTGAAATCATATGGTATTTATCTTTCTTAGTCTGACTTATTTTACTTCACATAATACCCTCTAGGTCCATCCATGTTGTCTCAACTGGCAGCATCTCATCCTTTTTTATTGCTGCATAATATTCCATTGTGTGTATATGTGTGTATTTATATACACATATGTGCATATATATATATACTTATGTGTGTATACACATATGTATATTTATATACACATATGTATAAGTATACACACATATATTTATATACATGTACACACACATCTTCCTTATCCATTCATCTATTGATGGCCACTTAAGTTACTTCCATAGCTTGACTATTATAAATAATGTTGCAAAAATCATAGGAGTGGATATATTTTTTTGAATTAGTGTTTTCGTTTTCTTTGGGTAAATACCCAGGAACAAAATTAATGGATCATACAGTATTTCTATTTTTAATTTTTTGAGGAAGCTCCATACTGTTTTTAACAGTGGCTATATGTAGCAACATGGTTCTAGATATGTCTCCTAAGGCAAGGAAAACAAAACAAAAATAAACTACTGGGACTAAGTCAAAATAAAAAGCTTTCGCATGGAGAAGGAAACCATCAACCTACAAAGGCAACCTACTGAATGGGAGAAGATATTTGCAAATGGCATATCTGATAAGGAGTTAGTATCCAAAGTATATAAAGAACTTATACAATTCAACACCAAAAAAGCAGTCTGATTAAAAAATGGGCAGAGGTCCTGACTAGACTTTTTCCAAAGAAAACATAGGGGTTGACCTAAAAAAAAAGGAAAAGGAAAATTCAACATCTAAGGTGGGGAAAATACAGGTGCAGATGTACACAGGCATGAAAAATTTATAAAGACACAGGATGGAAAATTGAGAAGGACCACAATGATGAATTATACTCACTCACTGAGGCAGGGGCCAGAGCCATTTGCTAAGAATGAGTCCTGCAAGCTAAAGGAGAGAGGTGGAGTTTCAGAACAGTCAATGACGGTGAGGTAGACAGTCGGCTGATGATAAATACACGGATTAAAGGGCAATTCTGATGGCCTGATTGAGGCTGGAGACCAGGCATTGGATGAGGAAAATCCTGTACCAAAATGAAGACTTGGGATCGGTGTGCCTCGGTCAGAGAGGACGCTCTTGTCTTCCATCAGGGAGGCATTCCTGGACATGTGTGAAATTGATTATAAATCACTTGTGTTGTTTTCTACATATTGAACATGCCCATTTAACATATTTAATGTGTTTCTGACATTTACAAAGTGTCTAGCAGGCTGTGGGCAATCATTATTTAAAGCATTTTACTAAAAGTACCCCTGAGTAGTTCCTAAACACTGCATTCTTTTTCAATCGATTCTGAATATCCCTGAAGAGGGAATTGTAAATGTTGAATACTGTAGTTGTCAATCATGGGCTCATCTCCTCTCCTCTTTGAATGATAATATAAAGTCATTTGAAACACTACATGTAGCCAGACACTCATTTTTCCCCCTCACTGCTATGGCATTGCTTTATTTCACTAAGACGGAAAAACTGGATTAATCTCTAGAGACGTAAGTGTTCGCTAACCTTGAGAGTTACCCGCTCAAGATTTTTGAATTCTTTTTAAGAATGATGGGGTTTGAGTGGGTCAGAGGTGGTGCCCAAAACCCTCTGTCTTGACAAGAGAGCCATTGCAGACTCCTTTCAACCTCATGTAATTTGTGCTGGGGAGTGACAGCTCCTATATTAGGATGTGAAAATGTCTCCAATCAGAAAATGCAGCGTGTTTCAAAAATGACAGAAATAGTGCATGTTATAAATGCAACTCTTCTTCAAGCCACTTCTCACTCCTGTTCTGATAAAAATGCAAGCTGGAGTCCTGTCCTCAGTGACTGAGGTTATTCCGGATACCCAAAATGAGTGGATGAGGAATGGACTTTAAACAGCAGGTGAGTGGAGGTAGGGAGTGGCAACGGGCATTGTCCGTGCAGAACACAAGTGCAAATCTCTTTGTCCTCAATTATATTTTGATACATTCTCTGCCTAGAATATCAATGCCATCTGATGAGAAAATGTGCAGTGAGGCCATTTGGCAATGGGCAACAGATTTTGTGTAAGCATCTGGCATAGAAGTAATTTGACAAACAGCAATATGCCAAAATTGTGTTAGATAATTTTTAAGGAACTATTTGTCAAGCTGAATACTCATTATTCCTGGGATGTTATTCATCAACCCCATGATTTAAATGACAATTAGATACAAGTCTTTCATTGCAGGGAAGGCTTTCACATTCCCCATAATCTTCTCCATGCTTCTTCATTGATAAAGATGCAACAATTTCAATGCCTTCTTGCCTTGGCACTCTGCTGGAAATCTGAACTGAACTCTGGGGCACATCTGAGTAAATAAAGCGTAAAGAGAAATACTGAAACGAAAAATTAATTCTTTGCACATTCAATGGAAGTAGAAGCAGGTTAACAGATGTTTGTTATCAGTGGGGCACCTAGGGCAACTTGGATATTTATAGCAGTGGCTGCAATTGTGTTGTTAAATGGGCATGAGTCTTCTCCAGCTTCAAATAAGAGATCTCCTATATTCGACCCAATTGTAAAAGAATTGTGCCAGCTTTTCCAGGTTTCCAGCGTTTTCTTCATAAGAAATAAGGTCACCATATATATTTCGTCTCTTAAATGTTCCCTGGCTTGAAACCTTTGTGTGTTTCGTCTATTGTGTTGCATCTATTCTGTTGCTTCTCCTGAACTTGATTCTGTTTACCCCTGGTGGAGAACCCCTTGGTCTCTCCTTATTTCCTCAGTCTGTCATCTCCTACTTGGTCCTGGTGTTCTTCCTCCCCAGTGTTGATCTCGGTGTCGGGTCTTTCAAGCAGTGTTGCTCCGTAACTGAATTTGGCAGCCTCTATCTACATTCCCTCACTGTATGCTATTTGATACAAACCCCAGCTATAGATTGTTAGAGAAGTCCATTGCCTTCAAGCCCATTCCTAAGCTTTTAAGAAGTATTGGAAGTCTTGGGCTGTTTGGACCTTAGGCAAAGCCATTTCATCCATCCACACCTCAGCTCTCAATGACAGTTCTTTGCGACTATTGTTGCTAATCCATAACAGCTGCTGGTTCAGCCCCCTTCTCCTCCTCCTCCTTCTTCTTCTTCCTCTTCTTTTCCTTCTCCTCCTCCTCCTCCTCCTTCTTCTCCTCCCATTCCTCCCCCGCCATCACCTCCTTCTTCTTCTTCTTCTTCTTCTTTCTCCTTCTCCCCCTCCCCCTCCTCCTCCTCCTCCTTCTTTTCTCCTTCTCCTTCTCCTCCTCCCCTCCCTCCTCCTCCTCCTTCTTCTTCTCTTTCTCCTTCTCCTCCTCCCCTTCCTCCTCCTCCTCCTTCTTCTTCTCCTCCTCCTCCTCCTCTTTCTCCTTCTTCTTCTTCTCCTTCTTCTTCAAAGCCCCCACACCCACCCCTGTCCTGTAACTCTTCAGGTTGCATAACAGTTACCAAGAATGTCTAGTTAAAATGCTATCTTCCTAACACCACCCCCAGAGATTGTGATTCAGTAGATGGGGGTGGGGGATCCAAAAATCTGCCTTTTTAGCAAAAATCCTGGGTCATTCTGATGAAGTTTTCCTGTGAATCATGCTTTGAAATAATTGACCATATCACTCTTATGTAAGGCAATGAATCCACGAAACATTTTAATCTTTGGTTTTATTGTGTGAATTAGTAGGCAGATATTTGATAATCCATGGTTACAGCTTTGCTTTTCACCAAGATCACTTGTTCACTATTTTATCATTTCTAAGAGCGTTCAGCAAAGTTAAATGGTCTGTCCAATTCAACACCAGGGCATAGGATTTTAATTCTGTTTGTTGTTCACCCCAGTCTTCTTAAGGGTATCTAAAGATTCTCAACTGGGAATAAATCCTAAGATGGCAACTACTACTGTGACATTCCCAGATGTCTTATGGCCAAATACTCCATATGTAGGTCACTTAGAGTTGCTTGGCTGAGAATCTTGTGTGGTTGGAGTAGATATATTTGGAGAGTTTCTACTTTTTAAAAACTTTCTCACTACTGCTATAGAAAAGGGTAAATCACGTTATATTTAGTAATATCTTCTCAGATAAGTTCTCTGGGATACAGACTCTAAGAGAGATATGCTTGCAGAAGATATATTGAGGAGGCACCTGGGTGGCTCAATTGGTTAAGCAACCGACTTCGGCTCAGGTCACAGTCTCCCAGTCAGTGAGCTCAAGCCCAGCGTCGGGCTTTCTGTTGACAGTTCAGAGCTTGGAGCTTGCTTCAGATTTTGTGTCTCCCTCTGGCTCTGCCCCTCCCCTGCTCATACTCCGTCTCTCTCTCTCTCTCTCTCTCTCTCTCTCTCTCTCTCTCTAAAATAAATAAACATTTAAAATTTTTTTTTAAAAAAAAGAAGTTATATTGAGTAATGGCCCCAGGATCTGCACCTGTGGGAGGGAAGGTACAAGGTAGTCAGGATGACCGAGGCAGGACCAGAGTTGTGATGTAGTCACAGCAAACTCTACAGCCATCACCCCAGGATAGCTCTTCAGGATTTTCTCCCTTAGGCAGGGAGGTAGGCCATTCTCTCCCCACATTTGCTGCTCATTAAATGCAGGGTGACCCCTGGGAGGGATTTGACTTTGGGCAAGGAGGCTCTCTTCAGCTGAAGACAATTCCCAGTGAGCCGTGGCCCCCGCAGGATCTGGGAGAATGAGCCTCTTGGTTGTGAAAGTGGAGATCCACCACAAATATTCCTAGTCTTTAGGATAATAAGCTTCAGCAACATTTAAGAACAAAGATAATAGACAGACTTTAGAATATTAAGAACCCTTGATAATGTTTAAAAATTCGTATATTTTTACACTTTGATCGGGAGTTCAGAATCCATCTTCTAGAAAGAAATAAGATTTTTAAAGTAGGGTCTAATTTCAAACATGATTTTTTGTTCCCTACTTCTTTTAATGCACTAGGAGAAGTAAGCAATGATTTAGCCTTGAATGTTCATTTTTGAAAAATACAAGTTCAGAGAATTGAATAAATATGACTAAATCCTGGTTCGGAGGACAAAATAAATGGAACTAATACTAGTTTTATGGGAGCTGAATGAAAGTGTTTGCAGTTGATAGAAGGTATTATCTCATCTTGGAAATGAGTGATAAGATCAATACAAAGAAATCTCATTGCTGCTTTTTCCCTAATTCCCTATTTGCCCATATAAGACTTTCATTTTGAGATGCCCCAGTCAAGTGCCCATGAAGTAATATCATCCCTAGTGAAAGAAAAGAAAAGGATAAATAAAAGTAAACTTCTCGTGTGTAATCCAAGATTCCTGAGGCTCTGGAAAACACAGTGAGGCTGTGTTAAAATCATTCACTCTAAAATCAAGCTGTGTTATCAGTATTAGTTTCTTTAGATTCACCCACTAATCACCATTTTGTGGGAAATGAATGCACTGAAGGCCCTTCATTGGGGCTGGAGAGAACACTTGTTCCATCATCTAAAATGGGGGCCTTCTGGTTTTCCCCCAATTTCCAAGTGGGCTCAAAAATTGCTTTTTTAGATATCAGAAGGAAAGGAGGAATGAGGCTTTTTTTTTAATGCTTCCTCTTTCTACAGAAAAAAAAAAACTTAGCTGGAAACTGCTTAGGGTGGTATTGATTAAAATAAAAGAGGGGAGGAAAAAAAGTGGACATTTTCAAATCTCAGAATTCCAGATTTGGAAGGAAATTTTAGCTCATCCTGCCCCATCCCAGCCCATCTGATGCTTCACATGTTTCCCTTCTTACATCATGGAAGAAATCAATGGAAGGATGATTTTCTTTCTCCCCCTCACCACTCACTCTCTGGGGTCTAGTTTCTCCACGAATAAAGGACTTTTATTTTTCAGTGCTGTTACTCAGATCCAGAGAAGAGACAGACTTTTAGCATAATAAGGTGCAGGGTAGATGCCAGCAGGAGCATAACCATTTAATAAAAGATGTTGAGCTATATTTTTAGAGATTGCATTCAGAGGCAAGATCTCTGTGGGGATGTCTTTCTCTTCTCCACATTCCAGATTCAAAGCATCCCTTGCCCCTTCCCAGGAGTGGAGCCCCAAACACAGAGGATGAATATACACACAGAGATGCCAGTGAAAGGGGAGGCAGGTTGCTGAGTCCCTCTGCCAGAGTTTCTGGCTCTATAGAGCAGGCCTGGGGCCTGAGAATCTCTATGTCTAACAAGTGCCCAGGTGGTGCTCATGCTGTTGGTCTGGGAATCACACACGGAGAACCATTATGCTAAAAACTTACAAAAAAATTTTTTTAATATATTGAAGGGCGCCTGTGTGGTTCAGTTAAGCCTCTGACTTCCGCTTAGGTCATGATCTCGAGTCCTGGCATCAGGCTTTCTGCTTTCAGCTCAGAACCTGCTTTGGATCCTCTGTCTCCCATTCTCTCTGCCCCTCCCCCACCCCCGTCTCTCAACAATAAATAAACGTTAAAAATTGTATCTGTATCTGTATATAGATAGATTTAAAAAGAAGAAGATACCTTTAAGTGAAATCTTTCTCCAAACCCCCAAATGTAAAACAGATAAAGATCTGCTCTTAGAGCCCAAGACAGGCAACCGAAAGTGTGCAAATACCTGGCCAGGATATCCTGAAGAGGTCCACACCAGTCGTGCTGCACGTGTATGTGCATAGCCTGAACTGGCCATGTGGCCCAATTTTTTTTTTCCTAGCAGCATCCAATCAACTCTCAGCTTCCCTGGCAGTCCTCACTGAATCCTGGATCTCGGTGGAAGTGCCAACCTGAAGAGGGATTGAAGGCTTGATCCATACATCTCCCTCACTTTATTTCCATCCCCTTTCCGTAACAGTGGTCTCTATGGTTTTTGTGGAAACTCTCATGTTAGAGCACAAGCTAACCACAGCATATCATCATAGTGTCGTTGAGAACGAAAACCTATCTCATTTATTATGTTCATCTATTCTCAAGCAGAAGACCGTTGGCCTTGTGGTCCCATTTGCCTTTCTTCCACTGCAATCATGGTATGTCATTTTAGCAGTGCTCTCCTGGGACGCAGGGCAGGACAGTAGATGCGTCCTTCTCTGCTGGTTTTCTGGTTACTCCTCCATGACAGAGAGTACCGCGGGCACTTTTCATTGTAGTGTACAATGGGTTAACACCTTTGGAGGAAAGAAATCATCTCTCCCAGAGCTGTTTTCTGGGTTGCAACGAGGAAGTTCAAGGTAGAGAAAGCGGTAAAATCTTGCTATGTAGAAGAGACAAAGTTAGTGATTATGAGGCATTGATAAGATAGAACATATTTTGGCTGTTAAACGCACACTTTTGAAAACCTTGGGAAAATTCTCATTTTAATGGTAGATAAAGTATTCTTGAATACATGTACATATATACAAAAACAATTTTTAACAAAATATCATTTAAAAGGAAATAATATGTTAAACGAATAGAGAAACGATCATTGGTACATTCTGTGAAAAGTAAGATATTCTAGTGACTTGTGTCTTATTACTACTAGTTTGTCTTAAATGGTATCATGAGGAAAGTCCACTGTCATAAAGTGACTGTTTAAGCTTTAGGCTTATTCTGTATGCTAATATCTTATGATAAATGGAATCATCTCCTTCGAGAGTAACCATGCATTTTTTTTCATATTAAATCATGGCATATGCCCAGAACTTCTTTTCATTTCCTCGCAAGCAAATTAAAATTACAACATACACACATGCACACGCACATGCACACGCACAGGCACGCACACACACACGCATATGCATAAGCTCTATTGGTAGAGAAAATTTTACCTTTTGTTATGGGTGTGGCTTATATAACAGTTAGTGAGTTCCAAAACTGGCAAGCCCTAAGATAGTCAAAACTACTCAAGACGTTTGTTCAATTTCAGTGATCTCTATAAAAACATAGATTAAATTCTTGTAGGTTTCTGTTGTCAGTCTCTCACTTCTTTGTATGGTACCTGCTTCTAAGTTCTTTGGTTTCTTGTGATCACTATCATTTTAGCTGAAAGGGCATCAGTGAGTTCTCTAGCATATGGGAGGAGGGCATAGATTTCCATCCAGGGTGACACATTGATTGAGTCAGCCAGTAAATTAACAGCATCAGAACACCATTAAATTTTAAACTTAATTGGTTTCTTCAGTTAATTTCTATGCATATAATCAATAGATGCCAGAAAAAGTTAAAGGAGTTTTTTAGCAAGTACCTATTTCCTGGAGCATAATGGAAAAACCACTGTTTCATCCCGGAGTTATTACAAACAACTTGCATTTCAAATGCAGTCACTTACAAACCTTTTTTATCACAAGGTTTCATTTTAGTTGGGTTTTTGATTAGCCCTTTTTCTTGACGAGAAAATGAGGATTTTAGTAATATAATCAGTTAGGCTTTCTCCCTGGATCTCCCCCCCCCCAACATGCAGAAAAGGTACCCCTGCCTATTGAATTGTTTTGCTTATTTTCTTTATATTTGTCACTTGTAAACTCTCTTTCCACCCGAACATTGAATCTGTGTCCTGTGTTCCAGATTTACACAGAAAGGAACACTTCAACATAAAATGCCGAGCACGTCCTCATACCCAAGAATAAGCTTTGCCAGTTGATGTTGGGCATTATTATTGGCTAAAGTTAAAATCTGATAACTTTTTTTGGCAGGATTGACATTTAGTTTTATTTTCCTTGAGCCATTTCTGCTGAATTATGACCATAGCTTAGGAGGCAATTTCATAGCCTCCGAAATAGCCCTCATGAATAAGATACATGTTGTTACTATGTGTGTGTGTGTATATATATATGGTTATATATACATATATATGGTTATATATACATATATATGGTTATAGATAGATAGATAGATAGATAGATGGTCAAACATATGGTTTGACACAAATTCATTGATCTATTTATTAAGTGAATGGATAGGCTTATGCTTTCCACATCATTTCATAAATAACAACTGTGCTTTTTCTGACCCTTCACAGATTTGAGTCAGCACACTCTTGATGAGGTAGGATGACATTTCACTTTTGTGGGCAAATGAAATTTGATTTCATGCCATTTCTGTCAGCCAGGTAGGGATGACCTCGAATACCACCACCGTCGCCCAACTTCTTGTCTGTTTGTTGAACACCTTCCATGTACCAGGTACTGACATATTTGCTAGAGCTATGTAGATAAAGAACAAGGATGACGCCCCGGCCTGCCTTCCAGTTTGAAGACAGTGGGAGTAAAACACTAAACAAGAAGGAAAAATACATCAATATTTAAATGAGATGATTTCTGATAGTAAAGATAATGAGATGAAAACAAAAGGTAAAGGTACAGAGAGGTGACGCAGAGGGAGCTCCTTTCCCCCGAATGGTCAGAGAAAGTCTCTCAGGGGAGATACATTTGAAGTGAGACCTGAAGGGACCAGAAGGAGCCAGTCAGGTAAAATCTTATGGGGAGTCATGACTCCCAGTCATAGTCTCCAAGGTAGGAATGAGTTCATCCCATTTGTAGAATGCTCAGAAGTCCCTTCTGACTGAACACAGGGAGGGAAGGAGAGAGTGGCATGAGATGTCAGACTGAAGGAAGCCGGGGTCACACGGCATAGGACCTTGTAGAGCACAGTCAGAGGTGTGGATATTTTCATCCACACAGTGGGAAGTTTTCAGTGGGTTTTAAGCAAAGGCAGTAATGTTATACGATTTGTTAAAAAAAAAAAAAAAACCAATGTAGCTAATGTCTGCTGTTTGAGAGTCAGTTGAAGGTAGGGGGATGGATGAAAGGCAGAGCAGTGATGAGATATCCTTTTTGCATTGCCTCTCAGGTTGTAGTTCTGTATATTTAGAACAAACATGGAGCTATATGACTTGCTAAGTACAAACGTAAAGGAGAAGCTAGGGGTGCCTGAGTGGTTTACTTGGTTGAGCCTCTGACTTTTGATCTCAGCTCGTACTTTGTGAGTTTGAGCTCCGCGTGGGGCTCTGTGCTGGTGGTGGTGCAAAGCCACCTTGGGATTCTGTCCCTCTCCTTCTCTCTCTGCCTGTCTTTCTCTCTCCCTCTCTCTCTCCAATAAATATATGAACATTAAAAAAAAGTAAAGGAAAAAGTAGATTCTTTAACTGCTGAGGAAGACACTGTTTCCACCTTCTTCCTTAACCTACAGAATCCTAATTTGGGGCAGCGGTTTGCTCAGGGACGGGTAGTCCATTCCTCAGTCCTGCGAGATGTGTCATGATGTCCTAAGCCATACATAATAATCCCAGCCTCCTTTGCTAATGATTGGTTTAGAAGAGGGTATGTTTAGAAGAGGTTTAGAAGAGGTTTTCTTATAGATAATGAAGGAGAAAGTTTTCGGTGGAGTGGGGTGGGAGGGAAGAAGAGCAGAGAGCTTCATAAGCTGCCATAAGGAATTTTGCTTCCCAATAAAAAGAGAGATAATGGGAGGCCCCTGCCTCTTTATGCCATAAATATTAAGTATTAAGGATTACTGCCATTACAGAAGCCATCTTATAAGTATACAGGGACCAAATCCAATGTGCAGGGGATCACAGATCAGAAAGAAAGAGCCTGAGACTATGGAGCATCAAAATTGTGGAACCATCCATGTCTAGACACTTCTAGTTGTCTTTTATGCTTAAGCCAGTTTTGATTTGGGTGTTCTATTATTTACAGCCAAATACATTCTAATTGGTATATGTGTGTATAAATTTGCTGAGCCCTATCGTGGACAGTAAAATGAGGAGTAAAGTCCCAAAGAGCAATGATTTAAACAACATAGCAGTCAGTTTCTCAGTTAAAGTCTAGATGCAGATATTCCAGGACTAGAATGGGTCTTTAATTTTATTCTTCTACTACCGGAGAACCCATTTCCAAAGTAACATTTTAGGACAAGTACCTGCTCAAGCTCCAGCTACCAAGTCCATTTTCCAACCAGCAGGAAAGAGGAAAGAGAAGTATAAGGCCTTTCCTTTCAAGGACAGCTGTTTCCACCAACATCACTTTTGCCCTTGGTCACATGAGTTCTCTTAGCTACAAAAGAGTCTGGAAAATGCCTTTTGGCTTAAGAACTGTGAATCCAGTGAAAACTTGGAGAACCAGTTACCAAAGGAAGAAGATAACATATGGGGGTGTGGGGGGGAGCAGAGATGGGGGCAGTCTCTCTGGCACAGACTGCTGTATTGGCAGATTGGCAATTATTGGCGTACTGAGAACTGATCGTATTGTGTATTGCCCTGGTAATAGCTACCATCTACTGAGTGTGTCAGGCTCTGCATTTGAACTGCCTGCCAAACATTCCACTTCTTGCTCTGCGTCGGGTCATATGGTCGATTTATGCACTTCCTGCTACCCTAGAGCTTGGGAAAGGCATAAGTGAGGTGACGTGCTTCACGTCTCAGCAAAGCATTACTTACTGATGCAAAACTGTGCAGAGTTTCTCCACTGCCACAGTAGCGGGTGTTCCAGAGCATGTCTTCTCTCTTGGTCTCATTCCCAAACTACGAACGACAATGAGATGGAGCTGACAGCCCAGCCAACCTGCAGGGGACACACAAGTGGGAAAAGAAAACTGTGTTTTAAGCTCCTGAAATTTGGATATTGTTTTCATGGTGTAACCCAGGAAGCTTAACTGATGTATGTATATTCTCTTCCATTCTAATAGCGCTGAAATGTAACTTTTGCCATTTCTACTTTTCATATGGTTAGAGAAGGTAGGAAGGTAGATAACATGCGAACGGCCCACACCTTGAAACATTCGATCTTTTTTAGGTATGAGAATCTGAGTCTTTCTCATCCTCTGTACTCCATTACAAATGTTTAACTGTTTATCCTAATGATGAATACTTTTGAAGAAACTATATTTATATTTTTCAAGGCTTTCGGGACCCTCATAGCCATGATTTCACCAGTTTTCTTTAAACACTAGGTCTCTGACCATTGAACACTCACACTAAGACCATGCTTATGAGTGGGTAAATATCTCAAAACCTAGTCTCCCTCTCTCTCTCCCCCTTCCTCCCTCCCCCACCTCTCCCTCCCTCTCAAAAATAAACATTAAAAAATTCAAAACCTAGAGATGTTCATAAACCTTATATACATTATAGTAAAGATTTAATAAGTAGTCTGTATCTTTTGAAAATCAAAGATAACTGTACCCCTTAGTATGATGTCAGGGAGACTTTACCCAATACCTATTAAATTCTTTTAAAGATCTTTCAGTGTCACAGGCCATTTCCACTTTTTGATGGCCCTAATACATAAAAAAAGTCAAGCAATGTTAAAACAGAGTTTCAAAACTTATAAAATGTTTGAAGACTTGTATTTAACAAGTTTTAGCTTTTGATGCAAAATGAAAGAAACATAGTATTATTGTTATTCACACCTTAATAATAGGAAATATAAAAAATATTAATTCATAGTACCTAAACCAGGAAGGTAGTGATCTAGAGACAGCATAGAAGTTTAACTATGTATGACATATACTTTCCTGTATTCCTACATTGTGCCTCTGTTACTTTGTGTATAAAACTCTTTGAAGATATTTTCGTAAGTCTAAATTGCAGTTCTTTGTATTTATGAGACATGAGCCAAATTCCACCAGCAGCCCCTCAATGACAGGCTTTGCTTGTTGCATTTTCAAGGCTGAGCACCTCTGCTGCTAGGTTGAGCCAAAACAGGAGGAAGGAGATGAAACTCAAATTAGTCACATTGACCACTTGATATCCATTCCTGTCAAGGGTTTGGCCTAAGAGGGCACTGAAGCTATTGGGTAAAATGAAGTTTTTAAATTATCAGTAGATTTCAATTATAGTATTTGTGCTCTCCTAGACCTCTATTACCACCAATGGTTGAGAGTTGGCAATATTGTTGAGATTTATGATGCTTCTTCAGTGGTTAGCTACATCCAGCTTGAAGCTCACGTTATCAACACTTTTCTATTATCTTCAAATCTGGTTTCTAAGAAAGACATATGTTTGCTGCCTGCATGACTTTAAGAACTGCTAACTCATCAATAGGTATATCATTTTTAGTAAGGAATGAATTCCACGAAGTGTCAAATTATTTCTTGTCAAAGTGGTTGATCCACTGGAAAGTCACAGAAGAAAAAAAAGAAGAAGAAATGAGCAGTATGTCCCAGCAGCTCAAATTGAAGTTCTTTTCCAATCACTTGTTTAGGTCAGAGCTAGAAAAGGCTTAAAAAGTTGGAGAAAAGAATGCATTTATTTTGTTTTGTTACAGTATTGTTGAATGTTAAAAGACGGAATTTGAAAGAAACAGTCAGTTGTTCTTCAAATGGAAAGGAGGCATGTTAACAATGGAAAAACCATAATTCGTTCATCATCTCTTGCTAGCTTTTAAGTCTGGTTCTCTTGTTTTTTCTTTTGAAAAGTCAGAGAGATGTTCGGTCGGACATTGGGAACTTCACTGGCTGTCTTCCAGGGGCATTTCCTCTTTCCTACTGGGCCAGATGTTAAATAACTTGGGTTCAAATTCTGGTTCTGATACTTTTTAGTTATATAACCTTGGGCCATTGACTTATACTATCAAAGCTTCAGTTTTCTTGCCTGGAAAATAGAAATAGATAATAACAGCACCTATATATAATAATAGCACCTATGGGTTTGAACTTTAAAACTACACATAAAGTCCTTATGGTAATGGAACTAAATGTTCAGTTTCTTGACTGTGGTAGTGGATACATGAGCCTGTAACATGTGCTGAAATTGTTTAGGACTAAATGCACACACGCAGACACACACACACACACACACACACACACACACACAAATACAAGTAAAACTGTAAAACTCTGAATAAAATCAGTAGATTGTATTAATATCCATTTCCTTGTTATGATATTTTACCATATTTTGGCAAAATGTTACTATTAGAGTAAACCAAGTAATGAGCTCTCTCTATGTTATTTTTTATAATTATCTTAACTTAGAAATAATAAAATGCATATAAAGCAACTAACTTAGTGCCTGGGACATCATAAGTCCCCAGTGAATGATAGCGATTTTTAAACCAAGTGCCCACTTACCTAATGAATTACTTTGACAAATAAAATTTGCTTCTTATGTGGAACACAACATAAAAAATGAAGAATGGCATATCAGTCAAGCTTTCAACAGAAAATAGAAGCCACTCTAGATATTTTGATGAGGTTTTTATTTTCAGAAGATCCCACAGATGATAAAGCAAACCACCGTCCATTATTTCAGCTACCTGGGAATCCTCAGTAGCCCAGGAAAGCTGTTGACCTGAACTGGCTGAAACTTCCACTAGAGAACAATGGCTTTGATTTCTCATCCACCTTCCAAAACTCACTCAAATGCCTCTCATTGACTGTATCTAACCAGAAAACATAGAAATGGGATTCTAATTCTCAGCTTCTTCCCAGTGACAAAGAGGGGATATAGAAGGAAATGATGAAAATGATAATGATCATCCCAAGACAATGATAATGACAATGAGGATGAGGATGATTGTAACATGAGTCTGTGACAGAAAATCCAGGACAGATAGAAAATGAAGAATTTTCTGTAATCTCTGGATGTATAAATTGCTAAGTGGATTTTTTCTTAACTTGCCCGTCTCTTTTTGTGTTTAGCATTTATTACCAGACACTAAAGACCTAGTGGTCTTATTTGTGGATGACATTGTTTCCATAATGAAACTTGCCACCAGGTAGCAACAGCCTCACCTGTTGGATTTGCCTCCTTCTCAACTAGAATTGACCAAAGGTGGAATGATTACTTGAGATAAGGAGCATCATCTCTGCAATCTGTCTGCCATGGTAGGCCGGGCCAAGTAGCTCCAGACAAAGGAAATAATAGTCACTTGAGATAAGGAGCATCATCTCTGCAATCTGTCTGCCATGGTAGGCCGGGCCAAGTAGCTCCAGACTTCCAGATTCCTACAAGTACAGAAAAACTCTAGAGTGACCCTCTCGACTGAGGTTAGCATACTCATTCCCAACCCCACTCCCTCTCTCACATAATTTGTTATTGTTGTTGTT
The DNA here is from genome assembly GCF_023721935.1 of Panthera uncia. Classification (NCBI taxonomy): domain Eukaryota; kingdom Metazoa; phylum Chordata; class Mammalia; order Carnivora; family Felidae; genus Panthera; species Panthera uncia. The sequence goes on from NC_064816.1 coordinate 34,287,482, forward strand.
TATCTTCCTTGAACTTATTACAATCTCTAATCATTTTATTTATTTACTTGTGTGCTTATTTATTCTGTATCTCCTCTCCCTTAGTATGTAATCTCCACAAGGGCTATAGCCTTTTTTAATTTGTTATGCTTTAATTAGCCAGCGCATAAGAGTTCTGAAACATGGGAAGAGTGAGATCAATATTGAATGAAGAAAGGCTTCAGGGAGAAAGTCACCATGAGCAAAGTGGATTAGCTTATGACTTATGACATGGTGCCTTGCCACCTAAATGAATAAAAGGCAAGGTTTCATTATAAGTCTTGACTATAATTTAAATGCCAAAACATTTCCTAGGCACTTGACATAGATAGGTATTTTATAATATCATAACACTATTATGAAGGCATTATAGATGGTAGATAGATAGTAAAACAAAGGGTAGAGAGATTAAGTGACTAAACCAGGTTTCTCAAATTGTTCAAGACACAAGTGCACCTGTTTCTGGACATGTGTCTTTACCACTGTTTCAGGCTATGTCACTTCTCTAAAGGGGATAGGAACAGGGATTACAATAGGAATGAAGCACTGTCCGCTCATCCGTTTGAGAATCTGAGGTTTTTCCTCAGGCTTGATTTCTACATCTATGCCGCATTACTCAAAACTATGGTGAGTTGACTATACCATCCATGGGGGCAAGCCAGAGCTATCCAGCTGTCAGAATTTATCTACATCCAGAAGCTTTAGAACTTGTTTGGTAGAAGCCACCAGAGTAAAGCTCAGTAAGGTATGGACCCACTGTGTAGCCTTTAGTCTCTAGTGATCAAAGAGCTAAATGCAGCTTTCAGAGAGCACGGTGGTCAAGAGAGCCAACTTTCCATGGATGTATCATGGGTTTGACACTCTTAGCTTCATAAATCCTTGAAAATTGTTTCCCTAACTATATTCCCAATCATTTCTGTTACTTTTCCACAGAAATAAAATTTGACAAGGCTCATACATAGAAAGGCATAGAAGAGATTAACACAAAAGGACCCAAATAAATCATCAGTAGGATAAGGTCTCTAGCAGAAGTGAAAAAATAGTGTAAGAAGGAGAAATAATGAAAGTGGCAGAGATAACTTTGATTCCTGAGACAAAGTTCTTGCTTATCACATTAGTGTAGCTTTGTTTCTTCACTATATGACTGTTTTTCCTCTTGAATATCAGAAATGTGAAGTGTTTCTCAGAGCTGAGATGAGATCTGCTGAACTGATTAGCTAAGGTCCTACTTCCTTATCAAAGAAGCTCTGTTCCTTTGAATTTACCATTGATGTTGAAATCAAAAATCCATCTTGCTCAAGGTCAGATGTGAAAAGGTTCTGTCGCCACCCTTTGGAGCAACTTTTTAAATGTTTGGATTCTCATTTTGAAGAGCTTGACCTTCAGCTGTTAAGTCTGAGATAGTCACCATGGTCTCCAGAAACCAGCCGCCATTTAACATAGTGAGAAAGTGCTTGGTATCTGTCCTGCCTGGCATAGAGGCTATGAAAGAGAAGCATGGAACTCAACTAGTCTTTAAAAATACAGATACTGGGCACTGAAGAATTTGAGGTGACATACAATCTGTGAAGAATTCGGGTTTAACCATTTAAAATTTATACCTATCCTCCATTCACTGCCTGTTTGAAAGTATGGAGTAAGAAAGAATATTTTCATATGATTAAGGAAACCCAATAAATAGCATTTTTCTGTTAGGATGGCTTCATAGTTAGACACCTGTTGATTATGCACTGATGAGGTTACAGTATCTGATGTGAACTAGGACCTCACCTAAATTAACCCCAAGTGGATTATTTCCTAACATCTGTCTTTTCAAGCTCATAGGATTTTTTTCCCAGGATCACGTATTTTAAAAAGGAGATGTAAAACACAGTAACCTGAAAAAAGTTATACCAGTGCTATAGTTATTAGAATTTTCAATATTGGTGATACAATGAATCAGGTAAAGTCTATCATGATAGCTATTGATTTTGTTGTTGTCTTTGTCAGTATATAACTTACATACTGAAAATTCCTGGAAATTTATAGCAAGTAAACTTACCCATGTATCCAGCACATGATGAAGAAACAGATATTATCAGCATTCAAGAAGCCCCTTTGTATTTCCTTCTACCTCCTACTTTCCCTCACAGATATTAAGTATCCTGACTTCCAACACTATATATTAGTTTTCTAACTTCTTTTGAATGAATGAACACATTTGAACTTCTTTTTGTCAATGAAATTATATACTATTTATTCCTTTGTGTCTGATTTCTTTTATTTTTGTTTTTTAATGTCTCTTTATTTATTTTGAGAAAGAGAGACAGAGAGAAAGTGTGAGTGGGGGAGGGACAGGGAGAGAGAGGGAGAAAGAATCCCAAGCAGGTTCCATGCTCAGTGAGGAGTCCAGTGTGGGGCTCCATGTCACAACCATGAGATCATGACTTGAGCCAATATCAAGAGTCGGTAGGGGGCGTCTGGGTGGCTCGGTTAAGTGTCCGACTTCAGCTCAGGTCATGATCTCCCGGTTGGTGAGTTTGAGCCCTGCATTGGGCTCTGCGCTGACAGCTCAGAGCCCGGAGCTTGCTTCAGATTCTGTCTCCCTCTCTCTCTGCTCCTCCCCTCCTTGCACTCTGTCTCTCTTTCTTTCTCCAAAATAAATAAACATTCAAGAAAAAAGAAAAAAAAGAGTCAGTAGCTTAACCTACTGAGCCACCCAGAAGCCCTGGTCTGTTTTTTAAACCTAGTTTGTGGGCAGGATCCATCCATCCATATCATTGTTTACAATAATTGTTTCTTCTTTTTAATTGCTGTATGGTATTTCACAGAAAGAACATACCACATTGTATTGATTTATTCTACTTTTGATGTGTATTGAAGTAGCTTCTGGTTTGGGACTATTTCAAATAGTACATTTATAGACATTGTTACATACCTCTTTTGGCACACATATGTGACTATCTCTGTTGGATATAAACCTAAGAGTAGTATTTCTGGGTGAAAGAACATGCATATTTTCAGCTTCAGAAGATACCATCCGATAATTTTCCAAAGATGTTTTATCAACATATACCCTTACCCACAGTGTGTGAGAGTTCAGATTGCTCCATATATTTGCTAACACTTTGTATTATCAGGTTTTGCGGGGATGAGATGTTAAATCATATTGTTGATGTATCCTTGCCATTTTAATTTGAGTTTTAGAATTTGAGTTTAGAATGAAGGGTATGGATCATCAGTAACATGGAAACAGTTGTGCTAATGGCTTGGGGATCCTTCATCTGTTCCCAAGAGACTTAGATCTGGTGTATTATTCATAGAAAAAGGAGGCAATTTTTAAAGCACAGAATTTCAGAATTAGGAAGACTTCTGGGGATTAAGACTGAGGTTGCTCCTTGGAGAAAAATGAGCAGACACATTCCCTGTGATTCCTAAATTCTCACAGATGTCAGCCTTCGCATTTCCTGTCCCATTAGGTACTTCCAACTTGGCCACTATCTTTGTTTAACAAATTGGAACATGGGGTGGCAAGTTGACAGAAGAACTGAGAATTCTCAGCAATGTTTACATCATGTGCTCAGGACACCTGTGCATATTTAGTTGTTCTGTTCAGTTCCTCAGCAAGAAAGTCAATGGGTTCTCCCTAAATGAGAGATCCTGCAAGCCTCTCAGCAATCTGAGAGAAAAAATTCTAGTTACTTCTATGACATGAAGGGGAAGTAAAAAAAAAAAAAAAAAGAAAAGAAAAAAAAGAAAAGAAAAAAAATTATTTTCAGTGAGGTTTAGAGTCTGAGAAACTTGAAACTCTTTTTCAATGAATATTTATCCACCTTCCATAAGAAGCTAAAAGCTGAAATAATCATTCTTCCCTTGAATTCTGGAATCATATCTGTGCTATGGTAGTTTATAAGCTATGGGAAGTGATGAATAAATATAAGTTTATGTAGATTGAACCTATCAATGCTAGGATTATTTTATTTTAAGTGGTCCTCAGTTTCTGTTCCACTTTGAAGCAACCAGCCCTTTTTTTCATTTACATAAGGACAACCTGAGCTCTAACATGTAACTGCACAGTGATTAAAATGTATTATTTAAATGAGTGACTGTTTTCCTGAAAAATGCATAAATGTGTTATGTATGCAAATACCAAACTCTAGTTCTACATTATAATAGAAAAAGAAAATTCCAAAGAGAAAATTAATTTTATGATATATTTAAATACATATTCCTTCATAGTGATCATATATGCATTAATATGTGGTATATGTATATATATGTATATAAATATATATATGAATATATATTGCTATATGCTAAAAAAGCTCCATACACACAGATATACTTATGTGCTGATGTATATTTATATGAATGCATATATTTCTATTCCCTATAATAGAGAGCACAAGTTGGGGAGAGGCAGAGAGAGAGAGGGAGACAGAATCCAAAGCAGGCTTCAGGCTCCGAGCTGTCAGCACAGAGCCCGATGCAGGGCTCAAACCCAAGAACTGCGAGATCAAGATCTGAACTGAAATCAGACACTTAACCTACTGAACCACCCAGGTGCCCCTAGATCTTAGTTTTTCAATGTCCTCAATGAGAATTCTCCAAGAGTTTCAGTAATCAATATCAGTACATCTCTCTTATTTTTTTAAATGGCTACATAAGTTGCCAGTACAGCCATCTCCCATAGTTCAGCTGAACTCTCTCTTCTTCTTTTTTTTTTTTTTGTTTTAATGTTTATATATTATTGAGAGACAGAGAGACACAGATCGTGAGCAGGGGAGGGGTAGAGAGAGGGAAGACACAGAATCTGAAGTAGGCTCCAGGCTCTGAGCTGTCAACACGGAGCCTGATGCGGGGCTCGAACTCACAAACTCTGAGATCATGACCTGAGCCGAAGTCAGTCGCCTAACCAACTGAGCCACCCAGGCGCCCCCAAACTCTCTCTTCTTGGTGGACATTTTGGTTCTTTGCTATTGTGTTTTGTTTTGTTTTTTTTCTGTTAAAACAGTGCTGGACTCTCTCCATAGTTTTGCTATTGTTGATAATGCTGCTGTAAACATTGAGGTGCATGTATCCCTTCAAATCTGTATTTTTGTATCCTTTGGGTAAATACCTAATAGTGACACAAACACACACACACACACACACACACACACACACACACACACAATGGGATATTACTCACCCATCAAGAAGAATGAAGTTTTGCCATTTACAATGACATGGATGAACGTAGAATGTATTATACTAAGCAAAATAAGTCAATCAGGGAAACACAAATATCATATGATTTCACTCATATGAGGAATTTAAGAAACAAAACAGATGAATATATGGGAAGGGGGGAGAATGGAAGAAAGGGAAACAAACCTCAAGCGACTCTTAATGATAGAGAACAAATGAGGGTTGATGGAAGGAGGTGATGGGGGATGGGCTAGAGGGGTGATGGGTATTAAGGAGGGCACTTGTGATGAGCACTGGGTGTTGTATGTAAGTGATGAATCACTGAATTCTTTTTTTATTTTATTTTTTAATAATTTTTTTAATGTTTATTTATTTTGAGACAGAGTGTGTGTACCTGAGCAGGGGAGGGGCGGAGAGAGAGAGAGAGAGAGAGAGAGAGAGAGAGAATCCCAAGTAGGCTTCTGGCTGTCAGGCAGAGCCAGACACAAGGCTCTATGTCACAAACTGTGGGATCATGACCTGTGCTGAAATCAAGAGTCAGCCACTTAACCAACTGAGTCACCCAGGCACCCCCAAATTCCACTTCTGAAACCAAGATTGCAATGTATATTACCCAACTAAAATGTAAATTTAAAAAAACAGTGCTGGAATGGACATCCATATTTAATATCTTTATATAACACGAGACTGTATTTGTAGGATACATTCTGGAAAATCGACATGCTCTATCAGAGGGGTTACATAAATTTTGAAAATATTTCCAGGCTTTTTGCTTGTCTCTGCAGTTAGGCATGATATCAACTCCACTCAAATCATAGGAATCAAGAGCAGGGAAAGTATTGTCATGACCACAGGAAGGAGTAACAGATGCTTTATAGGCCAACAATAATAACAACAACAACAAAACAGCATGTGTATACCTGCACACATTGATATTCACACGTAGACACATACACAAACTCATAGACACACATCTCCACTTTAGAGAGAAGTCCATAAATTATTATTTGCCTCATTTTCAGCTATGACATTAGCTAACATGATTTGAAACAAGTCTTTCACTTCTCTGGCCTTGGATTATCTCATTTGCAAATTAAGATACATGGCTTTCAAAATGTGATTTGGATACCAACAACATCAGCATCACCTGGAAAGTTGTTAGAAAGGTAAATTCTCAAGGTTTGCTCAGAAGCAGCTGAGTCAAAAACTCTAGAGGTGGGGCCCAATAACCTGTTTTCACAAAATCCTCCAGGTTATTCCTAAGAATGCTGAAGTTTCAGAACCATTCACCTCAATGATCTGGAATATCCCTACCAACTCATATGTTCTATGAAACTCTCAAATCCTCAAGACCCTAGGTATCTATCTCATTGCTTCCTTTTAGATTGTGAGGTTTTTGAGAGAAACAAGGAGGCCAGAAATACAATTAATGGTAAGTGTTGCTTCTTGTAGCAAATAATGAGAGCATATTATTATAAGAATACCTCGGGGCGCCTGGGTGGCTCAGTCGGTTAAGCGTCTGACTTCGGCTCAGGTCATGATCTCACGGTCCGTGAGTTCGAGCCCCGCGTCGGGCTCTGTGCTGACAGCTCAGAGCCTGGAGCCTGTTTCAGATTCTGTGTCTCCCTCTCTCTGACCCTCCCCCGTTCATGCTCTGTCTCTCTCTGTCTCAAAAATAAATAAACGTTAAGAAAAATTAAAAAAAAAAAAAAAAAAAGAAGAATACCTCATCATCTTGGCTACCTTATCAACAATTATCTTTTGAACTTAAATGGCTGAATTCTATTATCTCTCTGATTACTAGATCTGATATTTACTCAGACTCTGTGACAACAAAGCATGAGCTCTTTATTCAACTCATGAGCATTACCTGAATTCTGACTTTACCTGGTGCCATCAGGGAAATCTCCTGAAATCTTATGATGACAGTAGACCTTTGGGAGTCTATAAACAGTGGATGTTTTAATCTGTTAGTTTTCTGAAGAGTATTGCTATAAACAAGCGATGACTTCCTGTAATTATTAAAAGTAATTATAAACCCTGAATCGCAAAGTCACTTATTTGGGAACATGAAAGAGTTTTAGAAAAATTGTTCACTTTACATACCTCTTTTCACTTTATTGGTAATGCGGCCTTTAGTGGTAGGTATTTATTCATACCTAGATTCTGCCTTAATTCACTGCATATCTTGAACAGCTTGCTTAACATTATTGAAAATCTTTCCTTAGCTCTAAAAGTAGAATATTACTTACCTTACGGGGTACTGAGAGGCTTTAATTTGTTAATTTCTATAAAGTAGATAGCATAGGGTTTAGCACAGAAGCAAGTATCAGTAAAAAGCAGCTTTTTAAATTGGTCTAAGCTTTGGATCAATAATTTAGGAATTTGCTTCTAGATGAGTGATACAGAGAGAGAATTTCTAGACATCAGGTTCCTTCACCTTTTTCCCTACTGCCATGGCCCAGCCCCTCCTGCCATCCCTCTTCAGTTCACTCCAAAACATAGTAAGGACCTTGTAGCTTCAGTGTTTCCACATTTACCCTATAAGTCATTACCAGAGTAATCGTCTTTGTATACTTATTCCTTACTCAAGAAAACAGTGGATAAAGTACATATTAATAAACATTTGCTCAGCATGTATTGGGTTCCTCCTTTATACCAGGTATTGTGTTTGGATACTATGGATACAAAAAGCAAAGTCCTGTCTCAAGAAGCTGAAGCCTCTGCAGGAGAGAGGCAAGTTAACCACTTATTACCATGTGGTCTAAGCAGTGCTGAGGTAGGGAAAATCCCAGGATCATGGGAGACCAGAATGGGTACAGGACTCAGCTGGAACAGTGGTGAAGGGATCAGTGAAGACTCCCAAAAGAAGATGTTGGCCTTTCCATCAAGACTTAATGGACATGGCAGTGAAACATCCATGATTTTTTTTTTAACGTTTATTTATTTTTGAGACAGAGAGAGACAGAGCATGAACGGGGGAGGGTCAGAGAGAGAGGGAGACACAGAATCTGAAACAGGCTCCAGGCTCTGAGAGGTCAGCACAGAGCCCGACGCGGGGCTCGAACTCACGGACCACGAGATCATGACCTGAGCCAAAGTCGGAGGCTTAACCGACTGAGCCACCCAGGCACCCCGAAACATCCATGATTTTTGCTACACGGTTTTCATTTCCTGATTCTCCTGGTTACAAGGTCCTAATTTTCTTGAGAAGATCACCTTCCCTACCTTCAGTTCTGCCTTCTTTTTTCTTTAATTTTTTTTTTGATGTTTATTTACTTTTGAGAGAGTGTGGGGGAGGGGCAGAGAGAGAGAGAGGGAGCCACAGAATACCAAGTGGGCTCCAGGCTCTGCACTGTCAGCACAGAGCCTGATGAGGGGCTCAAACCCACAAACCACGAGATCATGACCTGAGCCAAAGTCGGACATTTAATGGAATGAGCCACACGGGCGCCCCACTTCTGCCTTGTACTAGAACTGATGGCGTACCTCATTCACCACGCTGACAACTAGCCTAGATCTGAGCTCATTAAAGCAACACATTCGTTGGCCAGGGTGATGGATTCACGCAGGAACAGATGGTCCAATTGGAACCATTCAGTAACAGTCTCCCTGAGAACCTCTAGAACCTTAGGGTTGAGGGAGCTTTTGAAAGCCTTCTGCATCTGGAGCCAAAACAGAGGAGGAAGAAGAGAGCAATGGAGAGAAAGAAACCTGTGGACATCATTTAAACCCCGGAATAAAGTTAGTCCTATTTGTGTATTGCTTAATTCATAGAATCACTGAATTTAACTTCTTTCTTAAACTAGGTGGGGTCATTTCTGTTGTCTCTTGCAACCAACATAGGGTTTTGCCAGATATAGGGAAGAGAGATGTTTCCAGACTAGAAAACAAGCGCCGAAGTAAGCCCTGAGAGAAGATGGTGCCAGCAGACGTCATCATGTAGTGTGGCTTGGCTGCAGCATCGAATGGGACAGAGGAAATGACTTGAGAAGATATTGGTGAGACAGACGAAGCTCGATTCATAAAGGATCTCATATAACTTTATATATGTATAAGAGGTTGGCACACTTTTCTATAAAGGATCAGGTAGTAAATATTTTCAGCTTTGTGGGCCAAGAGGTCACAATTCATAAAGGATCTCATATAACTTTATATATGTATAAGAGGTTGGCACACTTTTCTATAAAGGATCAGGTAGTAAATATTTTCAGCTTTGTGGGCCAAGAGGTCACATATGCTCTCTTTCAAAAATATCCGACTCCACACTTACAACACGGAGGCAACCCAATACACCATAAGGAAACAAATGAACGTGGCTGGGTTTGTGGGCTATACCAAATGGGACGCATGGGGAGACTGATCTATTTTATAATATATGTATCATAATGGTTCTGTCCAATAGAAATACGTGCGTCACACATGTGATTTTAAATTTTCTAGCAGTTACAAGCAAAAAAAAAATGTAAAAAGACACAGGTGAAATTAACTTCAGTAATATCTTTCTTTAATCCAAAGGCATCCAGGATATTTTAACTTCAAAGTGTAATCAATATAAAGAATATCCGTGAGATATTTTACAATGCGTTTTACATGTTTGTACGAAGTTTCTGAAATATAGAGTACATTTTCCACTTATAGCATATCTCAGTTGGAAGCAGCCACATTTCCAGGGTTTGATAGCCACTTGTGTTTCATGGCTACCATGTTGGACATTGTAGTTCTAAAGCACCCTCTGCTGTGTAGAGAATGGATTTCCCATAGTAAGAATGTAAACAAGGGAATGAGCTAAGAGGCCCTAGCAGTGGTCTAGAGGAAAGGAGATGGTCCTGGGTAATAGAAGCAGAAAGAGATTAATTTGGAATGTGTTGGGGAGATAAGATCTAATGAATTGGATTTGAGAAATGCAGAGACGAATCAAAGAGGATTTCTACAGGTTGGCATAAACAGCTGGGTTGTTGTTTCCATTTGCTGCATGAACAAAGCCTAGGAGAGAACTAAGCTAGGCAGAAGCAAAATGAGGAATTGGGTTTAGATACATTAAGTTCAAGATGCCTATTAAGCATCCAAGAAAGCAGTTAAACAGAGTGGTGCGGTCCCAAGGATCCATCATTAATCTTATAGGCAGAGATAGTTTTTCATATTTCAAAATCTTTGAAAAAGCAAGTTTTAATCTACATATGCTTGGCCCACATTCTCCCCTTCTCCCTTCTCCTCCTCCTGTTTCTGAAGAGATTGATTTCACTTTGCATGAGATGGTACAGTATTTTCCATTTAAATAGAAACCTCAAATAAATTGGATTTAAAACCTTCTCGGGGAAAAAGGAAACAATTTGCTTGCTGGGGTTTAATTCCAAGGCAAGAATCATAACCAAGGCTATTTTAAGTCATCTCTTGATTACCTTCCATGGCGGCACATGCTCTTGAAAAGGTAGGGGGATTACTCGAATTTCAAAGAGGTGGATGTGGCCGTATCTACACAGATGAAGAAGCCACAAAAGGGCTCATTGGTTGCAGTCCCCAGCACTCAAGCCTTTAGCGCTTCTAATCCACCCAGAACAAATGACTGTCCTTTTTTCTTCTTAATAATTTCCACAGCTACAGGCTAAAAAATCTCTCTGGTAGTCAATGCCAGTACTTTGTCACACACAAGCCAGATGGGGGAGACGGGTAAATGCTGCCAACTTGCCAACTGGCTTTACCAGATGTTTGATTCCAGCCAGTTGGTTTTGAAATAACTACTTGTAAGAGACAATGCATTGGACTTACCCACAATGGGGCGCATAGCAAAGCATTTAACAATGGTGAACTCTCAGCTCTGTGAAATGAACCCTTTTTTGATGTTGTCAGCATAGCAATAATCCTTATAAAAAGGCAATCATTGAGTTAATTTTCCAGATGTCTTGATATCGTGAGCATTTGAACAACTGAGTTACCTATTTCTCATCTCTCTACGTGGCATTTAATCATCATGACCAATACTCATGCACTCTTTGGGGGACAAATTGGCATGTGCTGTTGGTAGGCTTCTTTTTGAAAGCATTTAATACTAAATATGAGTTTATTGTGATGATTTTTTTCCAGTAAGTTTGGACAATAAGCCAAGGACAAAATGAAATAAAATATAAGAAAGTACAGCCCTTTGGGATCAATTAACCCAAGCAAGGGCATTCTTAAACTTCTGAAAAGATGAAAATATTAGGATGGGTCAGAGTGTTTGAAAACTTCAGAATTTAATTGCAAATAAGAGAGAATGTCAATTGCTCAGATATGTGACCTAAATCCAAAATATTATAAGGTCAGAAAAGGTTTGGGGAAACTTGGTAGTTCTCACCAGCAAAGTACACATGGTTCTAATTACAGTGAGAAACCAGCAACATGGGCTTTAACCATGATATGAATTTCTTTCATTGTTTAAAACCTCTGGGTTTGACAAAAGAAAAAATAACCATGTTTGTGATTTTCGTTTTTCACAGCCAGTTAATTAGGCTTTGTTATAAATTGTGGCATGTTGGTAAAGGTGGATGTGTGTTGCTATAAATGTTGAAACTCCTGTCAGCGTCAAACTGTTTGCTCTACCAAAAAAGATAATGTGATAGAAATTAATCTTATTGAAATGCTTGGGGTCTCGTGGATGTTTTTACTTTTGCTTTTCATTGGTGCATATTGGAGAACTTCCACATAAAAGAAACGTAGCACAGATTTCCTCTTCGTAGAGTCCCTCCACCCATAGACAATCGGTGATCAGTAGAGAGGGATATAAGCATATTTCAACACATTCCAGTACTATAGATGGATGGCAGTATTTGTGGCTTTTAAGAATAAACACTTTAGAGCCCCATCCAGTCCCACATCCAGATACTGTGCTTGATCTTGAGCAAATTCCTTGAATTCCCTGGGCTTCATTTTTTTTCTATCTGTATAATGGCAATAAAATACCTCCATCACAGGACCTTGTAAAGATTAAATGAGATATTCTTTTTTGTTTATTCACTGATGGACAACTTTGGTTGTTTTCAGATCTTGGCTACTGTGAATGATGCTGCAATGAAGATAAAAAGGCAGATATCTTTTTAATATCCTGTCTCATTTCCTTTGGATATATACTCAGAAGTGGAATTGCTGGATTATATTGTAGTTTTATTTCTCTGAGGAAGCTTCATACTGTTTTCCATAGTCACTGCACCAATTTGGGCACTGCACCACCAGCATTTCATGGGGATTCCCTTTTCTCTACATCCTCACCAACTGTTGTTACTTTTTGTCTTTTTGATAATAGCCATTCTAACTGGTATAAAATGATGTCTTATGGTTTTGATTTGCCTTTCCATGATGATTAGTGTTATCGAGCAACTTTCCATGTGTCTGTTGGGCAACTGTATGTCTTCTTTGGAAAACTTTATTCAGTTCCTCTGCCCATTTTTTAAATTAGGATATTACTCAGCCGTAAAAAAAAAAAAAAAGAAGGAAGTCCTATGGGTGGACCTAGAAGACATTACACTAAGTGAGAGAAGTTAGAGTAAGATGAATACCATATGATTTCACTTATATGTGGAATCTTAAAAAGCTAAACTCATAGAAACAGAGTAGAAATGTGAGAGAATGGGGGAGATGCTGATTATTGGGTACAGTCTTGGCGGTTAGAAGATGTATACATTCTGAGGATCTAATGCACAGTGTTGTGATTATGGAAAGCTGCTAAGAGATTTATCACAAATTATAAATGAATAAAAATAATGAAATAACCAATGTGATGGAGCATACCCTCAGGTTATGTGTTCTTATTTATTTAGTCTGCATATAAGCGCTTCTGTGCTAATGTATTATGAACACATAGACAAAAACTTGGGCATACACACACACACACACACACACACACACACACACACACATGATATTAGAGGATGAGATGTTTTCTGTTCTATATATTGCACCTGTAGAGACTGGTCCATGTGAGTCCCCAGTTATAATTGTGTTGCTCCAGAAAAGGCTAAAGGCTTTGTAAAAACTCCCTTCCCTCCTGTGATTGAGCCTTGATAAATTAAGAACCATCGTCTTTTTCTGGCCCTATTCTATTTCCATCAGTGGCCTTTCCTGCATCAAGCCTTTTCCAGAACACTCAGTGCAGGTTTCTATGTCCCTGAAGCTTCCTTTTGTGAAAGTTAAGGCAGCAAAACCCAGGGAAGTCAGACTACAGAGAGAATTTCTGAGTGAATTGCTTCTCTGATAGTCTGCATAGCCTCCTTTCTTCTTGAGTTCATCTGATCTCTCCATGAATGAAAGAAGAAACCAATGAATGAATCAGAAAAGAGTGTTTGTTCAAGTTCTCTGTTGTTTCACTGTGGACTCTCATTCTCGATTTTATTCAGGGATGACTTTTCAATCATGAAGTTTCAAGATAAGTGACTTTGGAGTTTGAACCATAGTTTGCTTGGAATTGTTTCCATATTTATTTTGTAGAAAACACAGAAGATCAGAAAGGAAAGACAACATTTTGGGATTTTTGTTGTTGTTAGAAGGAAAGCCTTAAAAAACAGTCTTGTGAGAATGCATTTCCATCTTCAAGCTCTGGGTGAACTGAGCCTTAAAAAGAAAGCCCTTGAGGGGCACCTAGGTGGCTCAGTTAGTTGAGCATCTGACTCTTGATTTCCGCTCAGGTCATGATCTCATGGTTCGTGACACAGAGCCTTGCATCTGGCTCTGCACTGACAGCACAGAGCCTGCTTGGGGTTCTCTCTTTCCCTCTTTCTCTGCCCCTCCCCTGCTTGTGGTTCTCTCTCTCTCTCTCTCTCTCTCTCAAAATAAATACACATTTTTTTAAAAGCCCCGATTTAGCATGTAAGAGTAGTACTTTCCATGTTATAGCTTGTTCATAATGTTGAGCTGGGGAAGTTTTTGGACATAGATTTCTTGGTTTTATCCCAGATCTACTGAATGTAATTTCTAGGGAAAATAACTGGGAATTTTTTTTGTTTTTGACAAATACATCAGGTAATTTTTATGATCAGGCGTATTTGGATACTGAGTGATTGGAAAGTTTAAAACAGATTTAAGGATAATGAACAATATTGCTAATTGCATATTGTAGATATGTGATATTTTCCTAAACTGAGCAACATTCTTTGGAGGCATCAAGCACAGAGGAATGAGACAATATCTGAAATTGATGTTGACTCTTCCCAAAAGCACCCAGTGAAGTCAAATATGGTGTAATAATGGTTGAGAGCTCATACTTAAGAATCTGATGAACCAGGATTCCATATTAGCTTCTGATTTTACTTGCCATGTAATTATTTGTGGGTTTAGCCTTTCTAAGCTTGAGTTTCCTGAAAATTAGGACTGATATTATAAAGCTTTCAGGGTTGGTGGTAAGTGTTAACTCTAACACCACATCTGGTATAAATTTCAGACCTGTCACTTACTACCTTGGTGATCAAGACTTTGACCTTGATTATTCTCAGTTCTCTCCTCTATGAAACAGAGTCAATGATAAAAATTATCTGCATCCTAGTGTGTGAGTCTCTTCTTTCTTCGTAGAATAACTCACATTTTATGCTGAATATCAAATAGCACTGCTAAAAAATATATAGCCAAGTGTGACCCTTGCAATGTAAGTTTTAGATCTTAGAAAATTATCCCAGAGAACTTTTCTCCCTTGCCACATTTGCTGCTGGAAAACAGATGTGAAGGCACCAATGGTCATCTTGGATCATGCAATGATCTTGAAAATAGGAATTACTCACAATGATTAAATTCCTAATGATAATACACAAATCTTGTGGTAATGCCTTCTAAGTCATCTTTCCTACAAGAAGCCTAAACTTTTTAAGCCTCTGTTGCAACTACTCTAGCATTTGAATGCAATTCCTACTGATATTTTCCCTCATTCAGTCACTGTAAGGATAAAATTAGATAAAGCATGTGAAACGTGTTTAACAATGCCTGGCACATAGAACATGCTTTAAAAAAAAAAGTGATAATTTTTATTTAAACTGGGCTTGGATTCCTTAGTACTTTCCAAAAAGATCATGTTGATTCTCTGGACTGTGGACAATGCGGTTTTCAATGAGGTTAAGTGATAGCCGGGGTGAAAACCAAGGGAACACAGCAGAAACTCCCTTAACTGACCTCTAACCAACATACCAGGTGAACTCATACTCTCCATTCTTTCTATAAAAATGCCACCAAAAACTTTTGGCTGGCTAATAGGCCACTTCCTCGTTTATTTGAATACTTGTGTTTTCGCCGATTGAGTTGCATACGTAGCAAGATTCATTGTTTCCAAACTTGTTCATGCATATTTTATTTGCTATTGAAATAATAATTTAATTAAATATCATATAAGTTAATGAAATATGGGATGGAAAAAAAAGATTTAAATGCTTTAGAAAGTTTAAATAAAAAAGAAACATTGCCCTTTTGCAGGTGGGAAAAATTGCTTCAAAAAGTATTCATGGGAAGTATTCTCTGCTCTGCTTTAAGTTCCCACTTTAAATAAAACAAAACCTGGCGTTAAAGATAATGCATAATAAATGTAGTTTATGCAAGGATGACAACTTGGAACCTCAAAATCTGGATTCTTACTCTAAGAAAAGTTCTTGGCCTTAAATTTTTAAATTGGCAAATAAGTGTACATTTGGCTATGTTAAGTTACACTGAAATGTATATAAGGTATATGTATCAACTTGTCACTTATTGTTTTAACTGAATTTTTCGACTAATTTACTTACTACCATTCTCAGTCCTTTTGGATTAGGGGGCACATTTTCCACCCTGTCCACAGTCTACCCTGCTGCAGGCATAGCCCAAGGACAAATATCTAAAGCAAGACAGGGTTGATTGTAAGGGTACAAAAAGATACACGCCCCTCTGGCTCCCATGTGGATCCAGAAAGAAAGGAAACTGAGGAAGGAATTTACATTAAAGTCAGTTAGGCAACTCCAGACTTCCCTCACAGACTTAAAGGGAAAAATGATCTATGTGGACATTGATTTAAGAGGCGTCCTTTGAAGTGCTCTTGTTTGTTTTGTAGGATTTTCCCACTTGCCTCTTGAAACACAATGATACTGAACCTTCTTTTTCTCAAGCAAAACAACAGCAACAAAAAAAGAATAAGAAAAGAAAGAAAGAAAAAAGAAAAAGGCAAAGAGCAGATCTTTTCAAATCAGATATCACTGTGTTTATGTTTTGTCTAACGTATGCCTAAAGTTGTTTTCCCATGAGAATTTGAAGGAGTGTATATGGCAAGGCCTGCCTTCTTAGTCCACATGTTCAAGGTTAAAGAGTACCAGGAATGAATAAATTATGGGGAAAGATAGCATGTTAAGGTAGATAGTTTCCAAGGTGGCCTTCATCTGTTTCTTCCCTCTGTGTGCATATTTGCTGCTCTCTATGTTGAGTGACTGAGTCTAATTCCTTACCCCTTGAACCCTGGATATTCTTCATGTTTGCTTCACCAAAAGAATGTGAGAGGAGTCACATTCTGAACTTCCAGGTCACATGAAGCTTTGCATCTTGCTCCGGTATCATGGAGCACTCCTACTGGGATGATCCCTATCAAAACTCAGCTCTAGTGCTGCAAAAAGCCCCATGCCTCATGGAGCGGTCCTCCAGTCAACAGTCTCAAAGAGCACCTAGCCAACAGCAGCAACAGTCTTTGTTCCCGCAGGTACGCCATCTTGGATATCCAAACCTCTCATACCTGTAGATGACCAAAGACCCCAATTGACAACTGATTGCAGTTTCATGAAAGATCCCAAGCAAGAACCTCAAATCTGAGCCATTCAACCCACAAAATTGAGATATCGTATTGTTGTTTTCAGCTACTAAAATTTAAGCGGTAGATAACTATAAGAGATGTTGTCAAGCATAGTGGTTGAGAGCATGCAATCTGAAGGTCAGGACTGGGTTGGTATGTATCCTGACTTGGTCTTTATTATCTACACAAAGGTAGAAAATTACTGCTTCTGTGACTCATTTTCTTCATTTCTTCATTTCTATGGTATGGGTCATAGTATTAACTAATTCATGGGATGGTCCTGAAGACCACATATGATTATGCTGCATATAATAAACATGGCATATAGTAATGCACGAACATCATCGTCATCATCTTCTCAATTATCTTTACAGTTACCACCATTGCTACCACTACTATTAACATTGTTATTGTTTCTCACCAGCTTAGAGAGAGAGATTTCTGACTTGGTCTTCATGAAAATCCAAATGAAAAAACAAAACCAAAAACCACCACTTTGCAGTGCCTTGTACATAGCAAATATTTGGCACATATTAGCTGTTAATAATACCACCTTTTTCTGATTGTCAATGTTCTTGGGTAAACTTTTATAGTGCTCTATCAACTATTCAAAATTTCAAGATGTGTTTTGGACCCTTTCTCATCTCGAAGTGGTTGCTAGAAGTCACAATATTTCAATGATTTAACATAGGTCCACTAGCACATTCAATAACGACTTATGGAGTGTCAGGAATATGACAGACCTTATTATGGGTACAGGGGATTTGGCAAGGAAGGCAGGCATATATTAAACAAGAAGTTGTAAGGGTATAATGACAGTTTTAAAGAAAGAAAAGCAAGGCAAAGCTATGTGCATATAAATTAGAGGAATCCAAGGCGATCTGGGATTGAGAGGTCTCAAGAAAGTGCTTTCTGGACAAGTTGATACCAAAAAGGAGGATGAGTGGACGTGTAAGAGCAAGTAAAAGTGACACAGTTGGGTGGGTGGCAGTGGGGGGTGGTAGTGTGTCCAACACAAGTGTCAGCCTGAGCAAATGTCCTGAGCTAGGAAAGAGCATGGTTCCCCCAGGAAATGAAAGTAGACAGAGCGGGGCTGGCTATCGTGAAAAAAAAGCTTGAGAGAAGCCTGGAAAAATAAGCAGACCCCTCAGTAAGTACTTTCCACACTCAGATGAGGATTTTTACTTTTTCCTAAGGGTATATGGAATTACAGTGAAGGTTTTAAAAAATAAAATGACAGTATGGTGGGTTTGTTTGTGGAGATGGCTGTAACTGCTGTGTGTGGAAAGGATGGGATGAGTGTGTGTGTTAGAGGAAATAACTGTAGCCCAGGAGGAAAGGGATGGTTTGGACTATACGTAGTGGTGGCCTGGATGAAGAGCAATACTCAGCGGTACCCTGCCATTGGATAATTATCCCCAGTTGGTATGAATGAACTGAATTTTTCCAAAGGATCTACTTGATGATATTCTAGAGAGCATCACCTATCAGGGGTTCTGATGGCTTATCTCTGGCTTGGTGGTCAAGTATGTTCTTCATCAAGAGTGGCTTAAAGCTCAGTCCTCGGTGTTGTGAAATGGTTAAGAGATTCGGTGTTAGAGTTTGAATTCTGACTCAGCACTTACTGGTTATTGTAGGACCTTGGAAGAATCACTTCTCTGTACCCCCTGTTTCGTCATCTGTAAGATGGGCCTAAGAACACGGTCACCTTCATGCAGTGAGGATTAGAAATAGGGAAAATATTCGTGATGGAAACTGGAATGGAGAGAGGCCTTAATGATAATAATTATTATTATTTTATAATCATCCATTCCACACGTATGTATTGAACCAGGCACTGGGATTCAAAGATAAATTAGTGAATGTCCCCACTCTCACAGATACTTATAATCTGCAGGTGTTGGGTTATAAATCACATGGATAAATGGGTGCTGTGAGCCACGAACAGTGCTACGTCTGTGCAAATGTAAATACCAAACCACAAAAGTTTACTGAGGCTAGATGGGCCCAAGAAGCTGCATGTCTCGAAAGTGGAGTTTATTATTTTAAGAAAACAAGGCCAAGGTGACCCCTGATTGAAAACGTGGTAGTTACAGAGCCCAAGATGTCACTGGAAATGCAAGACAGCTTGAGGATGCAAAGATCATTTTCTTTTGAAAGCTGATTCAAGCAGAGGATTTTAAAAAACCTATTTTGGATCATAAAAATGCCTCCAGAAGTTTTTTGGTGGCTTTTTTTTGAGAGAAAACTATTTTAGTGGCCACCACGTAGAAGGAAACATTTGAAGTAGTCCCTATGTCTGGAGGATCAGCTGCCAGGGTGATTGACTTTGAAACTGTCTTCAGGGACTTTCACGAGTACAGGAGATATTTTTTAACACTTACTGGGAAATAGAGCCTTGAAAGCCCGTCTCCAGCAAACGGGATTTTTGACATGTATTGGCTAGAGCCTAGGAGTAAATTTTCCCTCTCCTACTTTTGCAACCGTCTTTTGCCTTTATCTTGATAGAAGTCAAAATGGTCAGCTTCTTGTCACTAAAGTGGAGCTGTAGAAATTGTCGAAGAGATACATTATCCCTCAACCCTCATAAAGCAGCCTGGGTATTAAAATATTGTTGGAGATCCAGGCAGAATTTTTATTTATATTAAGCAACTCATTTTATTTGTCAGGGCCAAACTGACAGGAATGACAATTATCTGGGGCAGTATTTTCCATGAAAACTCTTTATATGTTAATTCAAAAAAAAAAAACACTTACTGTTTATTGAAGCATTCAGATCGTTCTAAATATGTTTTAGCAATGGCATGACTTAACTGAAATTTGAATTCTCGGGAGGGACGGTATTTTTGCTTTTTGTTCTTGTGTATCGTTTAGGGGTCTTAGGTGGCTCTGTCACACAGTGGATAGTGCATTGGGCTTATATTGTTTAGGAGTCCTTTTTTTCCTAAGAATATGCACAAACTAAATTCTTGAATTCACATTTTAAATTTACAACATAAAAACCTTTAACCTACCATAAAAATGTAAGTGTAGTAATAGATTTTAAAGTTCTAATAGAAGTAAGGTAGTATTTGGGAAAACC
Source organism: Panthera uncia (assembly GCF_023721935.1). NCBI lineage: Eukaryota > Metazoa > Chordata > Mammalia > Carnivora > Felidae > Panthera > Panthera uncia. The sequence goes on from NC_064816.1 coordinate 34,307,509, forward strand.
CCATTATTTTCCTAGTTGGGGAAATGAATATATGAATAAGGGAGGTGGTTATGTCACAGTTAATCAAAGTGAAAGGTTAGAAAATTTATATTTGTCAGGATTCTCTTGGTGACAAGTGACAGAAAGCCTAAACTGGCTTTTTTTTTCTTTGAAGGAGCAGAAGGAATTTTTTTTGGCTTACATATAAGTGATGTCCAGTGGTGAAAACTTACTAGCTGGGGAAGCAGGTAAAACACAAGTACACAGTAACAAGGAAACTGCAGGTTTCATCAAGGTATGGTCACAGATGATGTCATCATGCTCAGTTTCTGTCCACTTCTTGGTCGAATCTTCCAATATGTTACCTTCCTTCCTAGGCCCTTTGAAACGGCTCCAGACATCTCCAGCCTCACACTTTTCTGGGTTTCTGGGGGAAGCGAGTCTCTTCATAAAAGTCTTGGGATAAGCTTAGTTTGGACTGATGAGTTGGCTTAAGTCATGTTGTGTTCTAAGCCTTGGTGTTTCCATCACCCAGGACTTTTTAATTGTTTCTTTTTTATAACCAATCTGTCATGGAGCAATAATTTTGTGAAATACAATTAAAAATGAATTAACATAAAAATGAAAGAAAAAAATGGACTTACAAAATACAAGCCCAAATTATTATTAAATTTCATAGACATCAGATTACTCTGTCAAATTAATATCAAATTTTCTAACCACTTACTCTTAATTTCTGTACTTACCTTGTTGCAGGCCCATAACAATCACACTTTGAAGGAGCAGTACTCTAAGCCAGGGGTCAGGAAACTATAACCTACATACCAAGTCTTCACCTCTACCAGCTGTTAATAAAGTTTTATTGGAACATAGTCATGCCCATTTGTTTACATATTGAATAGGTTGCTTTCATCATATAATAACAGAGTTGAGTAGTTGGAGGAAGACTGTTGCCTTCAAGGTGGAAATATTTACTGTCTGGACCTTTACAGAATAAAGTTTGTCAGTTCCTACATTAAACAATCACTGTGACCAGAAGACCATGGTTTATGATTGGACGAGCAAAAGTAATACACACAACTCATGAAGCATATGCGTGCACGGTAAAATGGGGTGATTTTCCAATGGAAATTCAAATTCAGTTACAAGAAGAAAGGGAACAATATTCTTGGAAGCTAAGAACCTTCATGTACAAAATTTAGATCTTTCTACTTTTCTTTTCCTCTTTCCTTGATTCTACTTCAAATTGAATTTTTTTTTTAATTTTTTTTAATGTTTATTTATTTTTGAGACAGAGAGAGACAGAGCATGAATGGGGGACAGGCAGAGAGAGAGGGAGACACAGAATCGGAAGCAGGCTCCAGGCTCTGAGCCATCAGCCCAGAGCCCGACCCGGGGCTCGAACTCACGGACCGCGAGATCGTGACCTGAGCTGAAGTCGGTTGCTCAACCTACTGTGCCACCCAGGCGCCCCTCAAATTGAATTATTATACAAAATGAATGCACAGTCAAAACATGCCTTAGGTGAAGTCGGGCCATAACCAAGACTGGATAGAATTTGTTATCTCAAATCCTATGAGAAATGAAGAGGAAGAAAATATGCAAAATAATAAATAAATAATTTTAAAATGGTATAATAACAAGAGAATTGATGATATCTACCATGATAGTATATAAAGTGATCATACTTACAATTATTTAACTCTAATTATCAGAAATGAAAATGAAAACTATTTGGAGATTATATTTGTTTGGAAAATATTTAATAAATACATACCATGAATACCTAAAACACTGTGCTAGACATTGGTCTTTTCAAGAGACTTGGAGGGAGGAGCAAAACTGTAATCAGTGGGTAATTAAATAAAATAACTGCAGATTATAATTTGGCTATCATTTGACCTAACCAAAAGGAATAGGAATAGAGATCAATAATGGGGAATCTCCTTTAGCAAGGAAGACATCTGTGAGAAAGTGGCATGGAATCCAGGCTCCCCCAAAGGGGAGCAAATAGCCAAAAGAAATATAGTGTACAAACATTTTCAAAAAAGGGAAAAGCAGTTGCCAAGTCTCTGCAGCAGGGAAATCTTGATCTGTTCTAAGAAAAAAAAAAGTGTGGTTGACATCGACTAAGCAAGAATAAAAATAGTCCAAAAACCTTTGGCATATTTTAGAGGCTAAATCTTTCCGGCAGTGTCTTAGTGCTTGCACATTCTCTACTGAATAGTAAAGTGGAAAGAAACTGAAGGATAGTAAGCAGGTGGATGGTATGGCTTTGATTTATTTTTTTTAATATCAGTTTTGCTGCTATGTATTGAATGAGTAATAGTAATGATGATAATATTCGACTCCTATTAAGGGCAATGTTCTAAGCAATTTAAATGTGTTAAATTCCTTGATCCTCACAGCAAGCCTGTTATGAATTCCATTTTATAGATAATGATTATAATTACTGTTCTTATTGTCTGCTAGGAAAAATAAATTTGGGTCTTCTTGTGCTTTAAAATACATAGAAACAAGGACTGTCATCAAACACAAAATACTTGTTAATGGAACGTAGCTACAATGTCCAAATATCCTGATTTATGATCATTAGTACTAATCATTTCAGACAATTGATGGATTACTAAACATTGAGTAACTGGATAGGAACTGAACATATTACTGAAACACAGATGAAAATAGTCAGACAATCATAGGCAAGTAGATATAATCTCTACGGTACCAATATAACAGATTATGGAGAATTATTTTTTAAATGTTTATTTATTTGGGGGAGAGAGGGGCCGAGAGAGACGGGGAGAGAGAATCCCAAGCAGGCTCCATGCTGTCAGCACAGAGCCCAACAAGAGGCTCATTCTCACAAAATGTGAGATTATGACCTGAGCTGAAATCAAAAGTTGGATGCTTAACCAACGAGCCACCCAGGCACCCCAGACTATGGAGAATTACATTTACTTCAGAGAGGACCCAGTTCCCATTGCCTGCATGCTTCTCCCTCCCTGACTTTGCCACTTGTACTTGGATTTGCCTTATTCACCTTCATCCTTGCAAATCAAACACCTCCTTATTCGTGCTGTCAGAAATATCACATGCAGAAAGCTATGATGTTGTCGGAACAAGTCTTGACCAAAGCATAAGACTCAAATTCAAGCCTCAAAATCATTCCAAGATCTAAAAGAATTGAAGATTTATATTCAACTCGAAGCCCTTACATGAATGTGTCTAATAACAATATTCATAGTAGCCAAAAGGTTGGAAAACCAAATGTCCATAATTAGATAAATAGGTAAGCAAAATGTGATATAGTCATACAATAGAATATTATTCAGCCAAAAATAAGGAATGAAGTACTACTCCGTGCTACAAGATACATGAACTTTGAAAACGTTATACTAGATTGCCCAGTTTGTTGGCATATAATTGCTCATAATATCCTCTTATTATTGTTTGTATTTCTGCAGTGTTGGTTGTGATCTCTCCTCTTCCATTTGTGATTTTATTTATTTGGGTCCTTTCCTTTTTCTTTTTGATCAATGTGGCTAGGAGTTTATCACTTTTGTTAATTCTTTCTAAGAACAAACTCCTGTTTTCATTGATCTGTTCTACTGTGTTTTTTATTTTGATATCATTGATTTTGGCTCTAATCTCTATTATTTTCCTTCTTCTACTGTCTTAGGGCTTTATTTGCTATTCTTTCTCCAGATCTTTTAGGTGTAAGGTTATGTTGTGTATTTGAGACCTTTCTTCCCTCTTTAGGAAGGTCTGGGTTGCTATATACTTCCCTCTTATGACTGTCTTTGCTGCATCCCAGAGGTTTTGGCTGTTGTGTTTTCATTTTTATTGGCTTCCATGTACTTTTTAAGTTCTTCTTTAATTTCTTAGTTAACCCATTCATTCTTTAGTAGGATGTTCTTTAATCTCAAAGTATTCATGGTCTTTCCAGATTTTTTTCTTATGGATGATTTTGAGTTTCATAGCATTGTGGTCTGAAAATATGCAAGATATGGTCTTGATCTCTTTGTACTTGTTGAAGGCTAATTTGTGACCTAGTATATGATCTATTCTGGAGAATGTTCCGTGTGCATTCGAGAAGAATGTGTATTCTTCTTAAGGATGAAATGTTCTCAATATATCTGTTAAGTCCATCTGGTCTAGTATGGCATTCAGAGCCATTGTTGCTTATTGATTTTCTGTTTAGATGATCTGTCCACTGCTGGAAGTGGGTATTGTGAACAATTATATGCCAACAGATTGGGCAATCTGGAAGAAATGAACAAATTCCTAGAAACATATAAACTACCAAAACTGAAACAGGGAGAAATAGAAAATTTGAACAGACCCATGACCAGTAAAGAAATTGGATTAGTAATAAAAAATCTCCAACAAACAAGAGTCCCGGGTCAGATGGCTTCCCAGGGGAATTCTACCAAACATTTAAAGAAGAGTTAACACCTATTCTTTTGAAGCTGTTCCAAAAAATAGAAATGGAAGGAAAACTTCCAAACTCATTCTGCAAAGCCAACATTACCTTGATTCCAAAACCAGACAAAGACCCCAGTAAAAAGAACTACATACCAATTTCCCTGATGAACATGGATGCAAAATTTCTCAACAAGATACTAGCAAACTGTATCCCACAATACACTAAAAGAATTATTCACCACGAGCAAATGGGATTCATTCCTGGAATGCAGGGTTCATTCAAATTCTACAAATCAATCAATGTGATACATTGCATTAATAAAAGAAAGGATAAGAACCACATGATCCTCTCAATAGATGCAGAGAAAGCATTTGACAAAATGCAGCATCCTTCCTTGATAAAAACCCTCAAGAAAGTGGGGATAGAAGGATCATACTTCAAGATCATAAAAGCTATATATGAAAGACCCACCACTAATATCATCCTCAATGGGGAAAAACTGAGATCTTTCCCCCTAAGGTCAAGAACATGACAAGGATATCCACTCTCACCACTGTTGTTCAACATACGGTTGGAAGTCCTAACCTCAGCAATCAAACACAAAGAAATAAAAGGCATCCAAATTGCTAGAACTGATACATAGGGTATAAAATCATTGTATAGAAATTGGTTACATTTCTATACACTAGTAATGAAATAGAAGAAAGAGAAATCAAGGAATCAATCCCATGTACAATTGCACCAAAAACCATAAAATACTTAGTAATACACCTAACCAAAGGCGTAAAAAATCCATACACTGAAAACTATAGAAAACTTATAAAAGAAATTGAAGAAGATACAAAAAAAAATGGAAAAACATTCCATGCTCCTGGACTGGAAGAACAAATATTGTTAAAATATCAATACTATCCAAAGCAATCTACATATTCAGTGCAGTTGCTACCAAAATAACAGCAGCATTCTTCACAGAGATAGAGCAAACAATCCTAAAATTTGTATGGAACCAGAAAAGATCCCTAATAGCCAAAACAATCCTGAAAAAGAAAACCAAAGCTGGAGGCAGTACAATTCCAGACTTCGGGCTGTATTGCAAAGCGGTAATCATCAAGACAGTATGGTACTGTCTTGAGAATTGACACATAGATCAATGGGACAGAATAGAGAACCCAAAAATGGACCTACAAATGTATGGCCAACTAATCTTTGACAAAGTAGGAAAGAATATCCAATGGAATAAAGACAGTCTCTTCACCAAATGGTGTTGGGAAAACTAAACAGCGACATGCAGAGGAATGAACCTGAACCATACGCAATGAACCTTGACCTACACCATACACAAAAGTAAACTCAAAATGAATGAAAAACCTAAACTTAATACAGGAAGCCATCAAAATCCTAGAGAAAACAGGCAACAACATCTTTGACCTCAGCCACAGCAACTTCTTACTTGACAAGTCTCCAGAGGGAAGGAAAACAAAAGCAAAAATGAACTATTGGGATCTCATCAAGATAAAAAGGAAACAATCAGCAAAACTAAAAGGCAACCCATGGAATGGGAGAAGATATTTGCAAATGACATATCAGATAAAGAGTTAGTATTCAAAATCTATAAAGAACTTATCAAACTCAACACCCAAAAAACAAATAATCCACTGAAGAAATGGGCAAAAGACATGAATAGAAACTTCCAAATAAGACATCCAGATGGCCAGCAGACACATGAAAAAATTCTTAACATCACTCATCATCAGGGAACTACAAATCAAAATCACAATGAGATACCAATTCACACCAGTCAGCATGGCTAAGATTAACAACTCAGGCAACAACAGATGTTGGGAAGGATACAGAGAAAGAGGAACTGCTTTGCACTGGTGGTGGGGATGCAAACTGGTATAGCCACTCTGGAAAATATTATGGAGGTTCCTCAAAAAGTTAAAAATAGAACTACCCTATGACCCAGCAATTGTGCTACTAGGTATTTGTCCAGTGGATACAGGAATGCTGATTTGACGGGATACAGGCATCCCAATGTTTATAGCAGCACTATTAACAATAACCAAATTATGGAAAGAGCCTAAATGTCCATTGACTGATGAATGGATAAAGAAGATGTGGTATGTGTATGTATGTGTACACACACACACACACACACACACACACAGAGGCAAGGAAAACAAAAGCAAAAATGAACTTTTGGGACCTCATCAAGATAAAAAGCTTCTGCACAGTGAAGGAAACAATCAGCAATATATATATCATATATATAAACAATCAGTATACACACACACACACACACCACACACACAATAGAGTATTACTTGGCGATCAAAAAGAATGAAATCTTGCCATTTGCAACAAGGTGGATGGAACTAGATGTGTTATGGTAAGTGAAATAAGTTAGAGGAAAACAAATATCATATGACTTCACTCATATGTGGAATTTAAGATATAAAACAGATGAACCTAGGGGAAGAGAAGCAAAAAAAAAAAAAAAAAAGATAAAAACAGGGAGGGAAACAAACCATAAGATACTCTTAAATACAGAGAACAAACTGAGGGTTGCTGGTGTAGTGTTGGGTGGGAGGATGGGCTAAAAGTGTGAGGGGCATTAAGGAGGACACTTGTTGGGATGAACACTGGGTGTTATACATAAGTGATGAATCACTAAATTCGATTCCTGAAATCATTACACTATATGTTAACTAGCTTGGATTTAAATTGAAACGAAGGAAGGAAGGAAGGAAGGAAGGAAGGAAGGAAGGAAGGAAGGAATTCAGAAAGAAATGAAGAAAGAAAGAACATTATAGTAGGGGCACCATGGTGGCTCAGTCAGTTAAGTGTCAGACTTGATTTTGGCTCAGGTCATGATCTCATGGTTTGTGGGTTCAAGCAATATGTCAGGCTTTGCGCTGACAGTGCAGAACCTGCTTGGTATTCTCTCTCTCCCCTTACCCCACTCACACTATCTCTGTATCTCAAAATAAATAAATGAACATAGAGAAGGGAAGGGAAGGGAAGGGAAGGGAAGGGAAGGGAAGGGAAGGGAAGGG